>NC_090407.1:2181365-2487793 GCF_036365525.1 Heterodontus francisci | reverse complement strand
TTAAAGCAGAAATTGATAGATATCTGGATACTAATGACATCAAGAGATTATGGGCCCAGCGGTATTATACAGTAAATGGCAGAACCCTAAGGAGTATTGACAGGCAGAGAGATCTGGGCGTACAGGTCCACAGGTCACTGAAAGTGGCAACGCAGGTGGATAAGGTAGTCAAGAAGGCATACGGCATGCTTGCCTTCATCGGTCGGGGCATAGAGTGTAAAAATTGGCAAGTCATGCTGCAGCTGTACAGAACTTTAGTTAGGCCACACTTAGAATATTGCGTGCAATTCTGGTCGCCACACTACCAGAAGGACGTGGAGGCTTTGGAGAGGGTACAGAGGAGGTTTACCAGGATGTTGCCTGGTCTGGAGGGCATTAGCTATGAGGAGAGGTTGGATAAACTCGGATTGTTTTCACTGGAACGACGGAGGTGGAGGGGCGACATGATAGAGGTTTACAAAGTTATGAGTGGCATGGACAGAGTGGATAGTCAGAAGCTTTTTCCCAGGGTGCAAGAGTCAGTTACTAGGGGACATAGGTTTAAAGTGCGAGGGGCAAAGTTTAGAGGGGATGTGCGAGGCAAGTTCTTTACACAGAGGGTGGTGAGTGCCTGGAACCTGCTGCCGGGGGAGGTGGTGGAAGCAGGTACGATAGTGACGTTTAAGAGGCATCTTGACAAATACATGACTAGGATGGGAATAGAGGGATACAGTCCCCGGAAGTGCAGACGGTTTTAGTTTAGGCAGGCATCAAGATCAGCGCAGGCTTGGAGGGCCGAATGGCTTGTTCCTGTGCTGTACTATTCTTTGTTGTTAGTGGGGGAAAGTGGCATTGAGGTACATGATCAGCCATGATCTAATTGAATAGCGGAGCAGGTTCGAGAGGCTGAAAGGTCTCCTCCTGTTCCTATGTTCCTTCCTAACTATTGCAATAAATTTAGGGTTGCCACATCTTCAGGATTAGAACCATAGAAAAACCATAGAGAAATTACGGCACAGAGGAGGCCATTCAGCCCATCATGTCTGCACTGGCCAAAAAAACTGGCCGCCCAATCTAATCCCACCTTCCAGCACCTGGTCCATTTCTTTCTACTGTGTGAGTGCATGTGAGGCATGTAATAAAACAGATAGGCAGTGGGTTCTACTGGATAACTGCACACTAGATGAACCCACTCAGCCCTGCTAACAACTTTCACAATTGCAAAGTGTGGAGCCACTAATTATCCAATAAGGCAAACGCCATGGGAGTGGGTTGGGGAATTAAGGGATAAAGAAAGAGGTAAGTTCCTTTGTTTGCTCTTTATTAGGCACAGGAGAGCTTGTTTTGTTACAGAAATATTTTTTCTCTGAGCTGATTAGCTATAGGGAAGTAGCAGGCTCCCGGCTTTACAAATTTTGAACAAAGGATACAGAATAATGTCTTGCATTATCCAACTGCGTCAGTTCTGGATAGCATGTACTCTTACAATTCTTGTCCATTTTCACATGTTCAACAGCAGTGTGCTTTTGAAATAAAGGATTATTATAGCTCTCATAATTGGAGTGTGTGGGTGGAATAATGCAGAGCCAAATCGGACATTATCTGGTGATTGTAGCTGATGAGACCGTGCTAGCCTGTCATCTAATGTAAAAAGTGACCGATGTCAGATTTTCTCTCTAAACCTTTTACCACTTACCATTTTATATAATTGTTTACTTCACAATGTAATTCTTCACATTGCCTTATTAAAATTCTTGCTTTTGTGTTATAGATTGTTAATGTGATTGCTGCCTTTGCTAAACTTAATTAGTCTTTTTCTGAACTATTGGAACATAGAACAAAGTACAGCACAGAAGGAGGCCATTCAGCCCATCGTGTCCACGCCGGCCGAATAAGCTATCCACCCAAACTAATCCCACCTTCCAGCACCTGGTCCATAGCCCCACAGGTTACAGCACTGCAGGTGCAGGTCCAGGTACCTTTTTTAAATGAGTTGAGGTTTTCTGCCTCCACCACCGATCCGGGCAGTGAATTCCAGACACCCACCACCCTCTTGGTGAAAAGCTTTCTCCTCATGTCCCCTCTAATCCTTCTACCAATCACCTTAAATCTGTGTCCCCTGGTAACCGACCTCCCTGCTAGGAGAAACAGGCCCTTCCTGTTTACTCTATCTAGGCCCCTCATAATTTTGTACATCTTAATCAAGTCACCCCTCAGCCTCCTCTGTTCTAAGGAAAACAACCCTAACCTATCCAATCTTTCCTCATGGCTGCAATTTTTGAGCCCTGGCAACATTCTTATAAATCTCCTCTCATACTCTCTCCAGAGCAATTATGTCCTTTCTGTAATGTGGTGACCAGAACTGCACACAATATTCCAGCTGTGGCCTAACCAGCACTCTGTACAGCTCCAGCATCACATCCCTGCTTTTGTACTCTATACCTCAGCCAATAAAGGAAAGCTTTCCATATGCCTTCTTCACCACTCTATCTACCTGTCCTGCCACCATCACGAACCTGTGGACATGCACTCCAAGGTCTCTCACTTCTTCTGCCCCTCTCAATATCCTCTCGTTTATTGTAATTTCCCTTGCTTTATTTGCCCTCCCCAAATGCATCACCTCACACTTCTCAGGATTGAATTCCATTTGCCACTTTTCCGCCCACTCAACCAAACAACTGATACCATTCTGGAGTCCATGACTCTCCTCCTCAATATTAACTACACGGCCAATTTTTGTGTCACCAGCAAATTTCCCAATCATGCCTCCCACATTTAAGTCCAAATCATTAATATATACACAAACAGCAAGGGACCCAACACTGAGCTCTGTGAAACACCACTGGAAACAGCTTTCCATTCATAAAAACATCCATTGACCATTACCCTTTGTGTCCTGTCACTGAGCCAATTCTGGGTCCAACCTGCCACCTTCCCCTGTATCCCATAGACTGGTCAGTGAAATGAAAGCCTATCATGCGGGACCTTGTCAAATGCCTTACTAAAATCCATGTAAACCACATCCACTGCACTACCCTCATCAATCCTTCTTGTTACTTTCTCAAAAAACTCAATCAAGTTAGTAAGACATGACCTTCCCTTAACAAATCCATGCTGACTATCCCCGATTTAATTTGTACCTTTCTAAGTGACAGAATCTATTCTGAGAAACAGGATAAACTTACAATTTACCCACCACCAAGGTCAGACTGACTAGCCTATTGTTTCAATTCATTAGAAAACTTAATTAATGGGCAAGATGGGTCCTTTTTTTTTCTTTCTGGAGGACTGAGCGTTAAATGGAAGGAAATGTGAGTGGGGTTTTATAACGAGCTGTTATCCGTCCCACTAACCTCCATTTTACAGCCTACCAAAATTGAATTTTCTCCCCCAAGGTTACAAAACTAACAGTCAGCAACCCAACGCTTTCTAAATTGGAAAGGTGCCAGGATACTGAGAATCATAGAGACATTTAGGAGCTATTCGGCCTATCGAGTCCATGCCAGCTCTCTGCAGAGCACTCCAGTCAGTCCCACTCCCCTACACGATCCCCGTAGTCCTGCAAGTTTATTTCCCTCAACTGCCCATCCAATTTCCTTTTGACATTATTGATTGTCTCTGCTTCCACAACCCTCATGGGCAGCGAATTCCGGGTCATTACCACTCGCTGCATAAAAAAATTTCTTCTTTACATCCATGTAACTCCTGCCCAAAACCTTATATCTGTGTCCCCTAGTCCTTGTACCATCAGCTAATGGGAACAACTTTTCTTTGTCTACCCTATCTAAACCTGTCATAATCTTGTACACCACTGACGAATCTCCCTCAATCATCTTTGCTCCAAGGAGAATAACCCCAGCTTCTCCAATCTAACATTTAGCTAAATTCCCTCATCTCTGGAACCATTCTGGTAAATTTCCTCTGTACCCTCTTAAAGGCCCTCACATCCTTCCTAAAGTGTGGTGACCAGAACTGAGCAAAATGCTCTCATTATGGCCTAACCAGGGCTTTATAAAGGTTCAGCATAACTTCCCTGCTTTTATACTCATTACCTCTATTATGAAGTCCAAGATCCCATATGCTTTGCTAACCACTCTCTCAATATATCTTGCCACCTTCAAAGGTCTGTACACATGAACACCCCAGGTCCCTCTATCCCTGTGCTTGGTAGTAAGAAGATAATTCTGCAACAATTGCTTGAACTATTTGTAAAGTGAGAAAGTTGGATGAAGGGCTGAGGACCAGAGCACAGAATACTCACAAACTGAAACAAGCAGGAGCAAAGGTTAGTTAAATCAAGAAATAGTAGCTAGGGGGAAGGGAAGACAGTGGGTGGTAATGCCTCTATGTTTTGAGATCCTGAGAAAGAATGAGTGAGAGACATTGCACTAGTCTTGATTTCAATGCAGTGAAGAGGGAGGGGTCTGTAGGATGGTGCTGTTGGAGCTCATTAAAGCAAGGGAGCTGTTCAAAGCAGCAATGACCCTGACCACCCAGGCAAGAGACCCGATCCATTGTAATGGAAGGGGCTCATTTAAATGCAGCAGCAACAACAAGCAATTGCATTTATATGGATGTCCTCGAGGAGTCAAGGACAAGAGCTATTTGGTTAGAGCTAATAAATAATAGAGGTATCATTAAACTCCTGTGTTTATTCTATAGGCCACCAACTTGTGGGAAATACATTGAGGAACAAATTTGCAAGGACATTGCAGAGAGGAAGGAGGTATGGCTAGATCTGATTCTGGGGAATGAGGTGGGTCAAGTGGATCAAATGTCAGTAGGGGAACATTTAGGAACAGTGATCATTGTATCATAAGGTTTATGTTTGCTATGGAAAAGGACGAGGAGCAATCCAGAGTAAAAATACTTAATTGGAGGAGGGCCAATTTCACGGGGCGAGAACAGATCTGGCTCAGGTAAATTGGAATCAAAGATTGGCAGGCAAAACTGTAACAGAACAATGAGCAGTCTTTTAATGAGCAGATGGTTTGGGTACAGTCAAGGTGCATTCTCATGAAGGAGAAAGGTAGGGCAAACAAAGCCACAGCTCCCTGGATGACAAAAGAGATAGAGAGTAAGATGAAGCAGAAAGGGTACGTCTGACTGAAGTCAGGTTGATAATACAATTGAGAACCAGGTTGAATATAAAAAGTTCAGAGGAGAAGTGAAAAAAGAAATAAGAGAAGCAAAGAGAGAGCATGAGAAGAGACTAGCAGCTAACATAAATGTCTTCTATTGACATATCAATAGTAAAAGGGTAGTAAGAGGAGGGGTGGGGCCAATTAGGGACCAAAAGGATGTTTATGCATGGAGGCAGAGGGCATGGTTGAGGTACTAAATCAATACTTTGCATCTTTTTTTTAACCAAGGAAGTAGATGCTGCCAAAGTGATAGTGAAATAAGAGGTAGTTGAGAAACTGGATGGGCTAAAAATTGATAATGAGGAAGGCTGGCTGTACTTAAAGTTGATGAGCTATATTTTTGTTCTAGGGTCAGGGCCCCGACGTTAGGTGCATTTCTGGGTCCTGACCCCAATGTGATTTTCATAGGGGTAGCCAATTAGTGGCCAGGGTATGGCTTGGTGTCCAATTAAAGATGGTGGGCAGGCTTCTGAGGCTGGAGGGCCAACAGGAGGCCCTCCAGCACCGACATGTCAAGAGCCCCACTGTCTGAGGCGGGAGCTGCCGATGTATGTAGGAGAGAGAGATTCTTTAAAAATGTTCACTTTAGAAAGACCACAGCTACCAGGCCATCATCATGGAGGGCCAACCCCTAGGTGGATGGAGTGCTAGACCCCTATCCTTGGAGGCTATATCCACCCCTTGACTGTGTTTTGGCCTCAGTGGGAAGCCCACCTTCTGACAAGAAAATTCCAGTCAGCTTCTAATAGGCCATTTGAAAATGCAGAAGAATAAGTCACCAGGACCAGATGAGATGCATCCGAGGATACTGAGAGAAGTAAGGGTGAAATTGTGAGGCGTTGGCAATAATCTTCCAATCCTCCTTAATACAGGGGCAGTGTCAAAGGACTGGAGAATTGCAAAAATGACACCCTTATTCAAAAAAAGGTGTTAGGATAAACCCAGCAACTATAGGTTAGTCAGTTTAACCTCGGGGGTGGGAAAGCTTTTAGAAATGATAGTTCGGGACAAAATAAACAATCATTTGGACAGATATGGATTAATTAAGGAAAACCAGCACAGATTTGTTCAAGGCAAGTCATGTTTAACAAACTTGCTTGAATTTTCTGATGAGCAAACAGAGAGGGTTGAAGAGGGTAATGCAGTTGATGTGGTGTATATGGACTTCCAAAAGGCATTTGATATAGTGCCACATAACAGGCTTGTTGGCAAAGTTGAAACCCATGGAATAAAAGGGTCAATGCAGCATGGATACAAATTGGCTGAGTGACAGGAAACAGAGAGTAGTGGTGAATGGTTATTTTTCAGATGGAGGACGGTATATAGTGGGGTTCCCCAGGGGTCAGTATTAGGACCACTGCTTTTCATGGAAGTTTTGTGCAATGTGAAGAGAATCATGATCAAGGACATAGAGAGGCTGGTGGACTGGGCAGACACTCAGCAGATGAAATTTATTGCAGAGAAGTGTGAGGTGATAGATTTTGGTCGGAAGAACGAGGAAAGGCAATTTAAAATAAAAGATACAATTCTAAAGGAGGTGCAGAATTAGAGGGACCTGTGGGTATATGTGCACAAATCATTGAATGTCAGGGTAGATTGAGAAAGTGATTTAATAAGGCATACAGGACCCTGTAATGTATAAATAGAGGCATAGAGTACAAAAAGAAGTTATCATGAACATGTATAAAACACTGGTTCGGCCTCAGCTGGAGTAATGTGTCCAATTCTGGGCACCACACTTTAGGAAAGATGTGAAAACTTTAGAGAGGGTGCAGAAAAGATTTACAAGAATGGTTCCAGGGATGAGGGACCTCAGTTACATGGCTAGATTGGAGAAGTTGGGGCTGTTGTCCTTAGAAAAGGCAAAATGGAGAGGAATTTTGATAGAAGTGTTCAAACTCATGAGGGGTCTGGACAGAGTAGATAGGGATTCCATTGGTAGAAGGGTTCAGAACTAGAGGACATCAATTTAATTGGCAAAATAACCAAAGGCGACAAGAGGAAAAACCTTTTTACACAGCGAGTGGTTCGGATCTGGAAAGCACTGTCAGAGTGTGGTGGAGGCAGATTCAATTGTGTCTTTCAAAAGGGAACTGGATAATTATCTGAAGAGAAAGGATTTACAGGGAAAAGGCGGGGGAGTGTGACTAGCTGAGTTGCTCTTGCAGAGATCGGGAATGGACATGACGGGCTGAATGGCCTTCATCTGTGCTGTCACCATTCTATGATGTAATACCTTTAATATTGTAAAATGTACTAAGGTATTTCACAAGAGCATTATCAGACACAAACTGGCACTGAGCCACATAAGGAGATAATAGGTCAGATGGCTAAAGGTTTGGTGAAAGAGGTATGTTTTCAGGAGCAGCGTAAAGGAGGAGAGAAAAGTGGAGAGATTCAGGGAGGGAATTCCAGAGGGGAGGCAGCTCCCCAGGTTGTGACCGATGAATATCAGGAGGCCACTCAGCTGTCACAGGTAAGTTGCTGGATGAGGGGATTGGGAGGGTTTTGCGAATGTGGAAGGGAGACAGCCTGAAACACCAGCGGTCCAAACATTTACCCTGGGGTCAGGAGAACTCGTGCTACTCCTGGCCACCCAGAGTTAGAGATTGTTCCTGGATTTGGGATATCTGCTTCAGTTCTGATTGATTCTATTACGTGATGCAACAACAGAGAAAGCTCCATCAGTAAAGGCTGTTAGAATGACTATCGGGTCCTCTGTAAGTGATCGGACCCCTTTCTTTACATACATTTATAATGCAAGCCACCAAGTTAGACAGTCACCTTAACCACCTAGGAAAAAAGCTGCAAAACAAGGGTCATGGGTCTGACTAGTATACCACTTTCATTTTAACTGCCCTTAGGCCCGCTTTCTGCCTCGTAGAGAGAGCTAAAATGCAACCCCCCCCACCGCCAAGTTCCCTTTCACCCTGTGCCTCCCCATATCCAAGAGCAGTGTTGGCCTCTTACTATATAGAAATCAGAAAGTGAAACAAATGAGAAATTAGTTATTTCCAGGAACCTTGTGAGCTTGCCAAGGAGAATTTATTTATTTTATTGCTATTCAAGACCAACAATCACATAATAAATGCTTGTCTCTCCCTGTTATATTGGAACCATGTTGCATTTTTGCCGATGTAGTTTTAACGGTTATTTTGTTACATTTTACAGCATTTCCCTTCACAGCTGAAATGATCTTCATTACTCTGAGAAAATGCACAAATCTCCTGTGTCGCCATTATGAATTACTGTGCAGTAGCTCTGTCAGTGTTAAAATAGAATAAATGATAATCAATAATCTTTAGGTTTTTTGTTTGGTCAATATTTGCTGTGCTAATCCCAGTTAATGAGATGTCCTTTAATACCCAGTACAGAGTTTCTACTTTCTGGTTTAGGATACACAAGGGACATCTGCGAATTTAAAAGTTATGATTTCTCATGAATAGTTATAAACCTTGAAAGATGAAGCGTTTTTGTTTAGTCTTGGTTTCGGTAGTGGCCCTTTGAACTCAGTCACAAGACTAAGAGGAGGGATTTTCCACTGTTCCAGAATCCCATTGTGCCCAGTACAAGGATGCACCTCAACCCCAGACAGTTTCCAGGTTCCGGACAATATGAATTTTATTTTAGACTGGTGCCCTCCCCCCACCTCCACCAGAAGGGAAATGGAGTTTGGCTAAGGCCAAAGATAGAATCATAGTCATTTACAGCACAGAAGGAGGCCATGTGGCCCATCGAGTCCATGCCAGCTCTCCACAGAGCTATCCAGTCAGTCCCACTCCCCCGCTCAATCCCTGTAGCCCTGCAAGTCTATTTCCTTCAAGTGACCATCCAATTTCCTTTTGAAGTCATTGATTGTCTCCCCTTTCACCACCCTTGTGGGCAGCGAGTTCCAGGTCATTACCACTCTGTGTAAAAAAGTTGTTCCTCATATTCCACCTACATCTTTTGCCCAAAACCTTCAATCTGTGTCGCCTAGTCCTTGTACCATTAGTTAATGAGAACAGTTTTTCCTTGTCTAACTTATCTAAACCTGTCATAATCTTTTACACTTCTATTAAATCTCCCCTCAATCTCCTTTGTTCTAAGGAGAACAAACCAGCTTTTCCAACCTAACCTTGTAACTAAAATCCCCCATCCCTGGAACCATTCTGGTAAATCATCTCTGTACCCTCTCGAGGACCCTCACATCCTTTCTAAAATATGGTGACCAGATGCCAACAGTTTCTGTGCTGTGGGGCAAGTTTGGTGAAATGTTCAAAAAAAAAACCATGGCGTATGTAATCCATTACTCTGCAATCAAGTACATAAATGTTTTGATCTTTCAGCTTAACCCCACCACTTGGCAGTGCAATATTTAACACCAGGGATTCACTGGTGCTCCTTAAGTCCAGCATTGCTATGGTGTCAATAATGGAAAATAAGACAGATGATGCATTTCCATCTTTAGCAAAGTATTGTGAAAAACCCATCCATATACAGGCAGACTTATTTTATGTCCCCTGCACTCCCAAATCCCAGAAATAATGGAGGATATGTGGTGAAGCAGAGAAGCAGCTGCCAAAGAATTTCTCCATCTCCACTTGACTGACACCCAGAAGCTAGTGTAACTCTAGGGGCAACTTAAAAAACAGGCTATCAGGATTATATCCCTCAACCCAACTCAATACCAATGTTAAGAAGATTTAATTGGTTGTCTTTAAAGCTGCAGAAAGCTTGATGGAGGATCCAAGCCACATTCAAATACTCACTGGCCCGAATTTGCTGTAGCAGGTATCTAACTGTGTCTGCTTTAGAGTGACTTGCCCCAGCACCCTTCAGCTCAAAAATGTTTTGTTGTCCAATTTACTAAAATCGCAAACTAATAATGACACAGCGAGGGAAACAGGGCATCCAACAGGGTTTCTCCTTAACCAATAAGATTGAAGGATTGAGAGATAAAACAAGTGGACTGACTGAGAAGGAGGGTGAAATAAGGGGACTGAATGCAATGTCAAATTGCAACCCAAAGAGAACTAATGAGTAGGAAAGAAAGATTGGATTAAGAGAGAGAGAGGCAGAAGAAAAGGAAACATTTCCCCAAATAATTCAAACCGGTAGAATGATACTTCACACTTGTAATAGATAATTTTCAATGCCAGAGAGTTTGATTGGCTGTAATTAACAATGACCATGTTGTTAAAAGTTTCTCACGCTACTAAAACTAGCCCTAAATATCTGTGGCAGATTTAGTTTGTATCTACTGTGAAAATACACCAATTCATTACATTCAGTGTATGTCAATAGTGATTTGGACAGTGCCACCATTTCCTAAAACTAGTGGTGAAACAATTTCTCTTGGACAGCAACAATTGAATATTTCCATTTGACCGCCGTTCTGCTCCTTATCTGAATTCGCTGTGCCATTTATGCATAAATAACAGTGAGCACCATTAGCCTTTGTTATTTTGACAGCAAAATCTGGTCCACTGTATCATTTATTCAGTTACATGCATGATTGCCAGTTACTTTTGAATTTAATTGATTGTTATTCAAATCCATCTCTATTTGAAGTGCATTACAGAAAAAAATTTCAGTCCAGATTTTATAAGTTGAACACATAAGTAATTCAAGTCTTACAACTACCAAGTGGAATTTTCAAAGAATTACCTTAGTCCATCTTGTTTTGGTATGTTTTAAATGTTACTAAATGATCTCATAATTGATGCACAGATTCACTGATGAACTGTTTGTATGTTATGTGTGCAACTGTCTGCATCTGCATGCCTGTGTGTACAGCTCTCTGTATGTTTCTTGGTGTATGTGTCTGTCTTTCTGTAGAATCTCTGTAACTCTGCCCTAACGGGTCTGAATGCCCCTCACTAACTCTGTGCTTCAGTCACAGATGACACATGACCCTGTGGTCCTACAGCACTGAAAGGGAATAGGCAACCAAAAGGTCTCATTGGGAAAAATGTGCTGAAAGTTCTGGTGCAACATCCTAAATTATGAATATTGTGCCCAGCTGCATTAGCAACATGTTCAGTGCTGTCTTTGTTTAAGTGCCTTGGAAAATGCCCCCAAAGAGTTAAAACTTTGTTACTGCAGGTACAATATGATTAATTGGTTTGCTGTCATCCAAGGGAACCAATTTGCAAACTGACAATCGTCTCACACAATGACAGCGCACATCCAACATTTCAATGGCAGGTCACTATTTAACAATCAAAAATTGGAGATTTTAATATTTGACATAAAGGTAGGAAATCTCCCCCAATTTTTGTCAAGTACGTTATTTTCCCCTCTCCTCTTGTGAATGTCACTACTCGTATTGGAGTACAACATCGTGGTTACAGCTACAATCTAGAATCTTTTCGGCATTTTTAATGTAAGTTTATAGAGTGAGTGTTGGCAGGCTAGTTCACAGTGGGGGAGGGGATGTTACAATTGGACTGTCTCACCTGACGCTTATACACCCACATATACTAGTCACTGGTGAAGGATCAGAAGGAGTAACCATGACTAACTATTTTCCCTTTGCAGGGCCAGGAGTGCTGAGGCAAATTGTAACATACCTAAGACTGCCCTTGCTAAGATCAGCTAAGATTATTATATCTAAATCACATCAGATTGAGGCTTGACAAGGAGGTAATAAAAACTAATGCTCAAAGTTAACCTTGTTTGCAAACTTTCCTTAGTCCACATGCAAAATAGTTATAAAGGAGTTTTAGCTCTTAGGAACACCACAGTAAAATCCTTTTGAGTACAGCAAGTTGATGAAACATTAAGGAGGTGGAGAAACTGTCAAGCAAAATATTTTATTGAGCAGTAGCAAGAAAATAGAACAATGCAAAATAACCGCAGCAGGCAATAACAAACTAAGTCAGTACAGTTCATCATTGCAAACTAATGTCAAAGTCATTGATGAGAGCATTGGGATATTTAGAAAATAGTGAATGATATGTTTATAGGCCAAAGATAGTCTTGGAAGCATCATTGAGGACTGAGCTCCAGGAATGTTGTCTTAGATTGCCATTGAATCCCCTCCTGGTTTTGGCAACTGATAAGGTTTCCACTGGGAGTGGGAGCTACTTGTGTTAGGCCTCCTGTGCATGCAGTAGTGTTTTGGGAATGGTAAAACAACTAAGATCAATTTACGTTTTCAAGAAAGATGACATTTTGAGTGGCAGAAGAGCTGAATTGAGAGGGCTTTAGGGTGTCTAACAGCAGGAATTGGAGAGTGGTGCTGGACTACCAGGTACAGTATTTAAGAACAGCAATCGGAGAGATGCTGCAATATCGAAATCTCTAACAACAACCAGCAGGAGTTGGAATCTGTAGTTTCAACGCCTTCTCCCCCCACAGCCACAGTTATTTATCTTTTGACTGTCACAGTCTCCGGTGTGGCCAAGAAGCATAAGTAATTATATTATTTCTGGCTAGTGAGATTCTCTTTAATGCTCATTGTAGGTAGTTTGAATTGGGAATGTGATCTTTGTGAATTCTTAAGATATTGAGGTCAAGGCTCATGGAATTAATAAGTGGTTACTTCAATAGACTGATACCTGGTTGCTCAAGAGTGGTGATGAATGGAAACTCCTGCCTTTGGGAGACTGCAGCCAGTGGCGTTTCACAGAGGCTTGTTTTGTGTTGGCTGCTGTTAGTAGGCGTCTCTCAGAATTAGCTGATGACATATAGCTATCCCTGAAGGTAACAAGTAGAAAACAGAGTGATTGCGTTCATAGGGATTTGGACCAATTAAGCAGATGGACCGAGAAACAGCAGATGGATTTTGATGTAGATAAATACGAGGTAATCCGTATAGGAATAGTAAACACATGGGTAAGATTAAAGGTTGTTCATTAGCAAGGGTGGTAATTGAAAAGGATTTGGGCTGAAAGTGTCCAGCCACCATAAGGAATCATCACTACAGAAAACTAGATTCAGGGATACTTCAGGAGCCATTCGATTAGAGGGAAGAACAGGTTACACTGATACTATGTTGGACCTTGTTACAGTCAGCTCAGGAGTATGATTGCAGTTCTGACTACTCAGTTTATGAAAAGGGTTCAGAGAAAAGTGAACGGGATGATCCCATGCTTAGGTTGAAGAAAAAACTGAGATGAACACAGAATGTAGGGATCCAATTACAAAATCTATGTCTTTAGTAACATTTGACATCACAGCCCTGAGATCTGTGGGCCAGCAACATTGGTAGTTACGTCAAGATCACTTCTACTAAGAACATCTATGGCTGACCCCAGTGAACTTTCTGGAATCGGGAGGTCCTTATTTAGAATCCAATTGGCAAAGTCACACATCTGGATTGCCAGCCAGAGCAGCATATAGAACATTACAGCGCAGTACAGGCCCTTCGGCCCTCGATGTTGCGCCGACCTGTGAAACCATCTGACCTAAACTATTCCATTTTCATCCATATGTCTATCCAATGACCACTTAAATGCCCTTAAAGTTGGCGAGTCTACTACTGTTGCAGGCAGGGCGTTCCACGCCCCTACTACTCTCTGAGTAAAGAAACTACCTCTGACATCTGTCCTATATCTATCACCCCTCAACTTAAAGTTATGTCCCCTCGTGTTTGCCATGACCATCCGAGGAAAAAGACTCTCACTATCCACCCTATCTAACCCTCTGATTATCTTATATGTCTCTATTAAGTCACCTCTCCTCCTCCTTCTCTCCAACGAAAACAACCTCAAGTCCCTCAGCCTTTCCTCGTAAGACCTTCCCTCCAAAGCTTCCACATCCTTCCTATAATGCAGTGACCAGAACTGCACGCAATACTCCAGGTGCGGTCTCACCAGAGTTTTGTACAGCTGCAGCATGACCTCGTGGCTCCGAAACTCGATCCCCCTACTAATAAAAGCTAACACACCATATGCCTTCTTAACAGCCCTATTAACCTGGGTGGCAACTTTCATTGATTTATGTACCTGGACACCAAGATCTCTCTGCTCATCTACACTACCAAGAATCTTCCCATTAGCCCAGTACTCTGCATTCCTGTTACTCCTTCCAAAGTGAATCACCTCACACTTTTCCGCATTAAACTCCATTTGCCATCTCTCAGCCCAGCTCTGCAGCCTATCTATGTCCCTCTGTAACCTACAACATCCTTCGGCACTATCCACAACTCCACCGACCTTCGTGTCATCCGCAAATTTACTAACCCACCCTTCTACACCCTCATCCAGGTCATTTATAAAAATGACAAACAGCAGTGGCCCCAAAACAGATCCTTGCGGTACACCACTAGTAACTAAACTCCAGGATGAACATTTGCCATCAACCACCACCCTCTGTCTTCTTTCAGCTAGCCAATTTCTGATCCAAAGCACTAAATCACCTTCAATCCCATACTTCCGTATTTTCTGCAATAGCCTACCGTGGGGAACCTTATCAAACACCTTACTGAAATCCATATACACCACATCCACGGCTTTACCCTCATCCACCTGTTTGGTCACCTTCTCAAAAAACTCAATAAGGTTTGTGAGGCACGACCTACCCTTCACAAAACCGTGCTGACTATCGCTAATGAACTTATTCTTTTCAAGATGATTATAAATCCTATCTCTTATAACCTTTTCCAACATTTTACCCACAACCGAAGTAAGGCTCACAGGTCTATAATTACCAGGGCTGTCCCTACTCCCCTTCTTGAACAAGGGGACAATATTTGCTATCCTCCAGTCTTCCGGCACTATTCCTGTCGACAATGACGACATAAAGATCAAGGACAAAGGCTCTGCAATCTCCTCCCTGGCTTCCCAGAGAATCCTAGGATAAATCCCATCTGGCCCAGGGGACTTATCTATTTTCACACTTTCCAAAATTGCTAACACCTCCTCCTTGTGAACCTCAATCCCATCTAGCCTAGTAGTCTGTATCTCAGTATTCTCCTCGACAACATTTTCTTTCTCTACTGTAAATACTGACGAAAAATATTCATTTAACGCTTCCCCTATCTCCTCTGATTCCACACACAACTTCCCACTACTATCCTTGATTGGCCCTAATCTAACTCTAGTCATTCTTTTATTCCTGATATACCTATAGAAAGCCTTAGGGTTTTCCTTGATCCTATCCGCCAATGACTTCTCGTGTCCTCTCCTTGCTCTTCTTAGCTCTCCCTTTAGATCCTTCCTGGCTAGCTTGTAACTCTCAAGCGCCCTAACTGAGCCTTCACGTCTCATCCTAACATAAGCCTTCTTCTTCCTCTTGACAAGCGCTTCAACTTCTTTAGTAAACCACGGCTCCCTCGCTCGACAACTTCCTCCCTGCCTGACAGGTACATACTTATCAAGGACACGCAGTAACTGCTCCTTGAATAAGCTCCACATTTCGATTGTGCCCATCCCCTGCAGTTTCCTTCCCCATCTACGCATCCTAAATCTTGCCTAATCGCATCATAATTTCCTTTCCCCCAGCTATAATTCTTGCCCTGCGGTATATACCTGTCCCTGCCCATCGCTAAGGTAAACCTAACCGAATTGTGATCACTATCATCAAAGTGCTCACCTACATCTAAATCTAACACCTGGCCGGGTTCATTACCCAGTACCAAATCCAATGTGGCATCGCCCCTGGTTGGCCTGTCTACATACTGTGTCAGAAAACCCTCCTGCACACACTGGACAAAAACTGACCCATCTAAAGTACTCGAACTATAGTATTTCCAGTCAATATTTGGAAAGTTAAAGTCCCCCATAACAACTACCCTGTTACTCTCGCTCCTGTCGAGAATCATCTTCGCTATCCTTTCCTCTACATCTCTGGAACTATTCGGAGGTCTATAGAAAACTCCCAACAGGGTGACCTCTCCTCTCCTGTTTCTAACCTCGGCCCATACTACCTCAGTAGACGAGTCCTCAAACGTCCTTTCTGCCGCTGTAATACTCTCCTTGATTAACAATGCCACACCCCCCCCTCTTTTACCATCTTCTCTGTTCTTACTGAAACATCTAAATCCCGGAATCTGCAACATCCATTCCTGTCCCTGCTCTACCCATGTCTCCGAAATGGCCACAACATCGAGATCCCAGGTACCAACCCATGCTGCAAGCTCACCCACCTTATTCCGGATGCTCCTGGCGTTGAAGTAGACACACTTTAAACCAAGTTCTTGCTTGCCAGTGCCCTCTTGTGTCCTTGTGACCTTATCCCTGACCTCACTACTCTCAACATCCTGTACACTGGAACTACAATTTAGGTTCCCATCCCCCTGCTGAATTAGTTTAAACCCCCGCGAAGAGCACTAGCAAATCTCCCCCCCAGGATATTGGTACCCCTCTGGTTCAGGTGAAGACCATCCTGTTTGTAGAGGTCCCACCTACCCCAGAAAGAGCCCCAATTATCCAGGAAACTAAAACCCTCTCTCCTACACCATCCCTGCAGCCACGTGTTCAACTCCTCTCTCTCCCTATTCCTCACTTCGCTAGCACGTGGCACGGGCAACAACCCAGAGATAACAACTCTGTTTGTTCTCTCTCTAAGCTTCCACCCTAGCTCCCTGAATTTCTGCCTTAAATCCCCATCTCTCTTCCTACCTATGTCGTTGGTGCCTATGTAGACCACGACTTGGGGCTGCTCCCCCTCCCCCTTAAGGATCCCAAAAACACTATCCGAGACATCACGAACCCTGGCACCTGGGAGGCAACACACCAACCGTGAGTCTCTCTCGTTCCCACAGAACCTCCTATCTGTTCCCCTAACTATGGAGTCCCCAATGACTAATGCTCTGCTCCTCTTCCCCCTTCCCTTCTGAGCAACAGGGACAGACTCTGCGCCAGAGACCTGTACCCCATTGCTTACCCCTGGTAAGTCCCCCCCCCCAACAGTATCCAAAACTGTATACCTGTTGTTGAGGGAAATGGTCACAGGGGATCCCTGCACTGCCTGCTGGTTCCCTCTCCTTCCCCTGACGGTAACCCATCTACCTACTTCTTTTACCTGAGGTGTGCAAAGGCAGAAAGTTGGGCAGAAAATCATGAGGCCAATGTTGTTAGATCCCCTCCTCTGAGAAGGAATGTGTAGGTGTTAATTATAGAGGAATTACTTTTGAAAACATTTTGTGGCCACATTTTCAGGGCTGCACGCCTCAATATAGATATACAAAGAAATACTGGAAATGACCGTCTAGTGCATCAAACCTATCCTGTCCTACATGGTTCAATCTGCTCACATCATTACACCCATCCTATTCCACCCACTCCCCACCCATTTAATGCTTAAGATTTCTTCCAGTTGAAGGAACACTCCAGCTCACTTTTGAACGCTTGTAACACCCAACTTACATACTGGAATCTTGTTTCAGAGGTTGGTGATTTTCTGTGAAAAGAAGTGCCTGTTATCTAACCAAACTGTCTGCTTACATAACTTGTCCTGGTGACTTCTACTTCTCTTCAGATAATCTATCCACATAGACAGAATCTATTCCCTTCATAATTTTAAAGACATCAATCAAATCCACTAAAAATCAAATCTTTCCTGAGGTTAATAGTCCCAGCTATTCTAAGCCTATGCTGATTACCAACGGGTTTTCAACTGCAACATGGAAAGCTGAGCACCATCTTCTGTAGGGAAAACTGATGCAAAAGTAACCTCATAAAACCTCAGCTCTACCCTACTACACTTAACTGCCATCTTCTTCACCATCATCCTTTAGTCTCTCTAATAGCAGATTGGGTTGCCCTAAGTTGTGTCTGGTACCCATCCCAATTCTCCTACTAAAGGATAACTGCTTTCATTTGATTAATCTCAGGACATGAGCTGTTAGCTAGCTTGGTTTCAGTTTACTATGTGTCCTTTTAACTCTCGGGACCTACCATGGTTTGTTTGGTTTTAAATGCAATTTTCCATCTTCGCACCCCCAGTAAGAAGCCTGACCTGCCCAGGATGTAAATCGGAAATTCAGACGTGCACTCTACCTGATTTCCAACCATTGAAATGAATTTGCATCCAGATTGCTGTTTTGCACTACCCACTGGTGAGGCTCCCCACTCACAACACGAGATCAGATAATTACAGGTCTAAAGATCAGTTGATAAGTCTGACATTTTAAAAATTTATGTGTATATAGACCACTTGATAAGACTGGCAATCAGTAATTTTTTTTAAAAATGTGGCCATGGGACATGAATGTGTGAACTTAACACTGAAGTGGAGAAACTTTCAAGTAGTCCCAGTTCTGACAACAATCCAGTGGGTTTGTGGTCGCAGGAGATGTGAGCTGAGAGTTTTTTTTATTCATTCAAAGGATGTGGGCCTGTTACTAATTACCCTTGAGAAGGTGGTGGCAAGCCAACTTCTTGAATATAACTGAGTGGTTTACTAGGGCATTTTAGATGGCAGTTAAGAGTCAACCACATTTCTGTGGTTGGTTCTGGGATCACATATCAGCCAGACTGGGTAAGGATGAGAGATTTTCTTTCCTGTGCGACATTAACAAACCAGATGGACTTTTACAACAATCCGGTAGTTTCATGGTCACCATGACTGATACTAGCTTTTTTAAATTTAATATAAATTCTCCAGTTGCCTTGTTAGGATTTGAACTTACTGTTCCAATAGCCTAACCACTATGCTACCATACCCTTACATTTAATTCAAACTCTTGGTAATGTTTTTTTACATTTTGTGCCTGGTATGTTCAGCAGCATTGTAATGCTATGTGTATTATTGCACACTCTTTATAAACCAGGCAAAGTACCTTTTAAACCGCGCAGTGGTTAGCACCACAGCCTCACAGCTCCAGCGACCCGGGTTCAATTCTAGGTACTGTCTGTGTGGAGTTTGCAAGTTCTCCCTGTGTCTGCGTGGGTTTCCTCTGGGTGCTCCGGTTTCCTCCCACATGCTAAAGACTTGCAGGTTGATAGGTAAATTGGCCATTATAAATTGCCCCTAGTATAGGTAGGTGGTAGGGAAATATAGGGATGTGGTAGGAATATGGAATTAGTGTAGGATTAGTATACATGGGTGGTTGATGGTCGGCACAGACTTGGTGGGCCGAAGGGCCTGTTTCAGTGCTGTATCTCTAAAATAAATAAAAAAAATTCCCCCAATAATGCCATCTGCAAATGCACAGTCCATTTAGCAAGTAGTAATTTCTGTAATATTATAAACTTCAACTTCTTGGGAAATTTGTACAAATCAGGTTATGTTAGTCGCTAAGTATGCATAATCAATTCAAGCATCCAGCCAAGTGAAATATCATTTGCAATTATTAACAATTTTTTAATATGAGGTTTATTTTAATTACACTATTTCTAGCAATGAAATGCATGAATGTGTGGGTCAGGGATATTTTGATGAAATATGCTATTATGTTCAAGCTCTGACTACATACCATGACTGAGAAAATGTGAAGCTGTTTGATTTTCACAAACCTGGGTTTAGATTGGTATCTGGAGTCATTCCAGTTTAATTTTCTCTTTGGGTCCCAGATGGACTAAGTTTAAACCAGCCCACTTATACCACAGTATCGGACAAAACAAACTGCAGCATGTGGGCCACAGCATATACTCTCACTATGAAGTGAGGTGCACCTCCTGCAGACATGACCCCCCCTTGTCAGATTACACTGAGACAATTGAAACTGTGCAGGATAAAGATAGAGAGGAGGCAACAGCAAACAGAAAATCCTGCAAACGCTCATCTGTTCTGTATATAGCTTGAGCATAGTTTGATTTTAAATTACATTTTCCATGTGACTGACAAGAAGCTATTTATATTTTAACAAAAGGTTAATTGATGTTTGTTCTTGAGATGTGAGCAGATTTTTCACGAACTGACTTAAGAATATTAAATGTAAAGCTCTTGGAGGCATGTGTAAGCCTGATCAGCAATAACAGGCATATAGGACATTAGTAAAGGGATTCAATAGAGTCATAGTCATTTACAGACTTGAAGGAGGCCATTTGGCCCATCGGGTCCATGCCAGCTCTTTGCAGAGCTATCCAGTCATTCCCACTCCCCTGCTCGATCCCCGTAGTCCTGCAGGTTTATTTCCTTCAAATGCCCATCCAATTTCCTTTCAAAATCATTGACTGTCTCCATTTCCACCACCCTCATGGGCAGCGAGTTCCAGGTCATTACCACTCACTGTGTAAAAAAAGTTCTTCCTCAAACCCTCCCTGCATCTCTTGCCCAAAATCTTTAATCTGTGTCCCCTAGTCCTTGTGCCATCAGTTAATGGGAACAGTTTTTCCATGTCTAACTTATCTAAGCCTGTCATAATCGTGTACACCTCTATCAAATCTGTCCTCAGTCTCCTTTGCTCTAGGGAAAACAACCCCAGCCTCTCCAACCTAACCTTTTAATAAAATCCCCCATCCCTGGAACCATTCTGGTAAATCTCTTCTGCACCCTCTCAAGGACCCTCACATCCTTCCTAAAGTATGGTGACCAGAACTGGATGCAATACTCTAGTTGGGGCCTAACCAGAACTTTATAAAGGTTCAGCATAACTTCCCTGCTTTTGTACTCAATGCCTCTATTTATGAAGCTCAAGATCTCATATGCTCTTGTTTTTGGAAATCCCACATGCCAAATGGAAAATATTAATTTTGTCATATGAAACTTTGCCTGAGAACCTTTATTGCACATTATTACAAATACATTTTAAAAAGCAGAACAGCTAAAGGTGGCCATGCACAATTTACAAATGAGAAGCCAAAAGCTGGCTGGGAGACAGAGGTGATTACCCAGTCTAGCCTGAACAATGGGGGGTGCTCCCTGATTCAATTAACTAGAATGGATTTGTCAACACTGGTTGTCAAAAGCCATCGACACCCATTGACTTTGAAAGAGCCAAACCTCCCTATCAAGAATGTTTGCATGAGAAGAACTTTGAATTTCAAAAAACCTTCCAGAAACTTCTGTTTCAAAGAAAAAGATGGTCACGTGACATATCTGCCTGGGTAACTGAGTTTTGTGAATTGTGCCTCTGAAGAAGACTGTAACTGAACTCCAAGGAAGAAAGCACCCCTCTCTCCCCAGCAAAGTCCCAGGGAAGCCTCTGTGGCAGCTCCTAAGTCTCAAGACTACAGATCCTTACAGGCAACAACCAGGGGACGTGGATAAAGCCCCTCTCCTGCCTTCCAGAACCAAAGAAGTAAGCCTGAATTGTGCACGTGGCCCAGCGAGGACTTCAAGACTTTAACTTCAACAAAGGACACTGAAACTCAGTATTTGAATTCCATTCATTACGGACCTTTACTTCAACCTCCCAACTCTTCTTCCCTTCTATATCTATGTGTGTGTGTGTGCCTCTCGTATGAATGTGAGCGTGGATGCGTTGCATATTTTAATAAATTTAACTGGTTTAGAGTGATAAGGTTAATAAAATTACATCTTTCTTGTTTAAACTCAAGAAAACCTGTCTGATTGGTTAATTTACGATTAATATTAGAGTAACAGGAGCAAGTGCTCACTGAGGTGGTAAGCTGAAATCACTGTGTTAAAAGAATAAACCCTGTTGCGGTCAAACCAGAGAAGGGGTGAAAGGGGAGCCTGAGACCCCTTCCTCACCTGGTTGTAACGCTTTGCTAACCACTCTCTCAATATGTCCTGCCACCATCAAAGATCGATGCACATGCACCCTCAGGTCCCTCTGTTCCTTCACACTCTTTAGCACTGCACCATTAAGTCTATATTGCCTTTCCCTATTCCTTCTGCCAAAATACATCACCTCACACATGTCTGTATTGAATTTCATCTGCCACTAGTCTGCTCATTCTGCTGGCTTATCTATGTTCTGTTGCAGGAGGTTCATATCAAATAGATGACAAGAAATTATTTCCTGCAGTAGGGAATCCAGTACAAAGGGGCAGAATCTTAAAATTAGATCTCGGCCATTCAGGAATGAAATTAGAAAGCACTTTTTCAAACAAAAGTTGGTGAAAATCTGAAACCTCCTTCCCTAATCGGCTGTGGTTGTTGGAACAATTGTAATTTTCTGGTCCGTGGTCAATATATTTTTGTTAGGTCAGGCTGCAAGGCATATGAAGCAAAGATGTATAAATGGAGCTTAGTTTTTTAAACAACAATCCAACAATTTTCATGTTCAATTTTTCTGGTGCTAAACTTGAAAATGGCCAGATTTTTTGAATTCAGTTTCACAAGTTGCCTTGTTGGGATTTGACACATGGTCTCTTGTACTTTGCATTCTTGCATGTTTCCCTTCTTTTCCGAAGGTCTGTGTCATGCTGAGATGCCATTTTTCAGTCTTCAGCTACCTTCTGGTGCCCAAGTGGCCATTTTTCAATTATGAGCTCATGTAGTGACTGTCCACAAGCTATTCCACCATGAGCATGTCTGCTGATTTGAACATGACATCAGCCAATGCTGAGACATATTCACCTTTCAGCTGGGGTGAGTGGACTTCAACCAGAAGTGGGAATTCTGGCTGGTTTTGTTCATAATTCATAAGCCCATGGAAGCTGAGGCAATTTGTAGCCCCATTGTTACTATGCAACCTAACTCAAAATGGCTAAGAGAAAGGATCTGGAACCTTCTACCTAACTTGGCTGTACACTGAACAGTGCAATATCCAAACTGAGCCATTGGTAAACAGTGCAGTGTCTTACGGCCATGGGTAGATTTAACAAATTAGTGGTTTGGCTGTGGATTTAAGCTTGACTTCAGATTCTTGAGCACATAATCTAGGTTGGTATTTCAGTGCAGTCCTGAGGGAGTGCTGCACTGTCGGAGGTGCCACCTTTTGGATAAGACATTAAACCAGAGTCTTCCCTCCTAGGTGGATGTAAAAGATGCCAGGACATTATTTGAAGAAGAGCAGAAGAGTTTTCCTGGTGTCCTGAAGAGTATTTATTCCTCAATCAATAGCACGAGAAACAGACACTCTAGTCATTTATTTGTTTGCTGTTTGTGGGAGCTTTGTGCTGGAGATTGAAAAGAAAGCATCCCGTGTTCCCACTTCCAGTAGCTGCCCAGTGACACTGTGGAAAAAACAGGATCAGCCTTGACCATGATGTTCTGTACTGTGGAATATGTTATGACCATGTGAGAAAGAGGTCCAGGGTTCCCTTTCAGCCTTCACCTAGTCATGCTCTAACAGTGTTTTATTTTTAAACACTGTTTTTAGCTCCCACTTGGTGAATCCTTGTTCACCACTTTCCAATTATAAGGCAAAGACATCAGCACCATCATGGCTTTCTTAGATTTAAAGAAGAAAAGTGAAATTTTATTAAACTTAAACTCTAATTCGGTTAATGCCTACAGATGTGCAACACTACCACGCTAACATGCATACGCGATACACATGCAAATAGGGACAGAAAAGAGCAGAAGGAAAATAAAGTGGAAAGGTTTGAGGCATTATCTGAAGAGGTTTTTTTTGTTACTATGCTTTGTGCTCACTGTAGAGTCCTTGATTGTAGGTAATTCTTGCTTTTTGTTGGGGCCCAGTACTCTTCTTAAACCTTGTTCGCTGTAGGAGACTTTTCTCTCTTGGGGTTCATGTGTCTTCAGTGTGTTTTGGAGTCCTGTGAGAAAGAGATGGGAGCAGACAGGAGAGGCCGTGGTGAGCCAGCCAGGAAAGGTAGAAACTCTCAATTATTTTAAAAGGTACATGGACATGCACCTGAAGTGCTCTAACCATCAAGGCTATGGACCAGGTGCTGGAAGGTGCGATTAGATCAGGCGGCTAGTTTTTTTTTTCAGCCGGCACGGACACAACGGGCTGAATGGCCTGCTTCTGTGCCATAATTTTTCTTTGGTTCTAGGTCTTTTTTGCCAGTTCAAACACTACAATTCAGAAAAAAATCCCAGACTGCCAAGCAGGTTAGTCATGTGACTAACTGGTTTGACCACGTCTGTTTGTGGATTGTATTGGAGCAGGGGATAGCTCCTTTGTTCCAATCACTGTCTGTTAATCTGTAAAAATGTCTTTCCAGCCAGGAGACTGGCAACCCCTTGTCACAGGCCTTCGCTTCTTCCCAGCAACAATTTGAAATTTCATGTTCATGTGGCAAAATTAATGTGCCTCATTCTTGGCAGGTGGGGGCCTGCATGACAAATAGAATCGTTGATGTTGGTGAAACCATTTCATAATAATGAATTCCTTGCAATTTGACTCATTTTTGTCCCATTATGGTAGTGTTGAGTATTCTAGCACATATTTCTATGGATGAATCAGTATTCACAGCCTTTAATACTTCTGAGATCCTTTGAGTGATCCAACTTTGAATGATATATTTTATTCTGTAATTTGCAGAGTGTGATTCACCAGCCTATTTTAATTCTCCAAAGGTTCTCAGTGCAACACTAATGCCTCTTCAATATTGCAGCAGAGTATGTACCAACGGCATTATATCAGTCACTGAATTACATGCAGGGAGGGACTTACAGCAAACAGTCTATTTACAGCAAGTCCATTTACTCAGCAAACAGAGTCTATTTAAAAAGAGTCTCTATGAACTACAGCAAACAGAACTCATAACCGAAACTTCAGCAACTTCGCCTGATACAAGCAGGGTGGTTTTCCAGCAAAATGCCATGAGTGAGGGATAGTTACACAATACAATTTCTATGTGCAAAATTAATCCCAGTCACTTACAGCAGTGTGTTCTCAATGGGGAAATTAGCCAATCAGCTCCATTCTAACTGGGAATAATGGTGTCACTATATGTAGTCATATTGCAGTTCTGGAATGTGTCAGGGTTGTCCTGCTTTCTGATTTGTCCTGTTAATTTTGCAGGGTGGATTTGAAGGTGCTAGCAGCAGCAGAGAAACAATTGCAGATGTCTCAGGTTATACATGTTTAAAACCTTGTTATTGTGACTTTAATGTTCCAGCCACTGAATGCTCTCTGTTATCTGGCAATGGTTTGCACTTGTACTCTTTCACTCTGTATAATTGGGCTAAATGCTCAAGCCCAGATACAGCCAGAAACATGGAGGTCTTTATTTACATTCATCACTGGCAGCACTGCTGCCTTTGGAAATGTCTCGTAAAATCACCTGCTGAGGTATCTCGTGGCTCCTCTAGTATTGCCTCTTCATTACAGTCTTCAAATCAGGGTCATCATCAAGGACAGCACTGTGATAAAAAGGAGCACAAGCTTCGAGCTACTGTGCACTCCTTTGTTCCTCTTATTAAGGACAGAAAAACAATTGAATTACTGTAAAGGCATGTTTGAATGTTGCTTTCTGTTGTGATTACCAACTGCCATAGATCTATTCCAAATGCCTTTCATGCAGCTGGGAATTTTGTTTGAACAAACAAATTATCTTTGCAAGCACAAATCTGGGTCATTGCTGGCTTTAGGCTTTCCTGCTGACTTAAATGTAAATAGGTTGGGAAAACTCCTCAATTTTCTTTCACTCACATCTTAAAGAAAAAAAAACCTGTCTTACATCCAAGTGGCAGAGAAAGCAAAGAGACTGAAACAAAGGAATAAAGACCAGCACATAAAAAAATTAGGAGGTGTTCGCT
Source organism: Heterodontus francisci (assembly GCF_036365525.1). Taxonomy (NCBI): domain Eukaryota; kingdom Metazoa; phylum Chordata; class Chondrichthyes; order Heterodontiformes; family Heterodontidae; genus Heterodontus; species Heterodontus francisci. The sequence goes on along the minus strand of NC_090407.1, from coordinate 2,462,213 downwards.
AGAAAAAGTACAAGGGCAAATTTACTGATCATGCAGTCCGAGCAGTGAGCTGCACTCGACGGAAGCACAGGTTGGAGAATCAGGCCTACAGTGTTGTAATCCAACCTCTAACCAGCATTGTCTACAACAGTGGCTCACTGCTGGGAGCACGAGATCAGAGCAATTAGCTCTGAAATTAAACTAAAAAATACTGGACACAGAGAATTGATAAGTGTGAGTAAGAGGAAATGGGATAATGGGCAAGCACAGGTAATGTTTTAATTTCTCATTTTTTTAGATTCAAAATTGTGTGTTAGCTGTTGAGTAGATTAGGGTTGATATGACAGTAGTGGAGCTATTCCTGGTGTTTGAGTGGCTTTTTAAATGTCAGTATTTGTTTCAGAATCACAGTTCATGAGCTTAATAAAGCAGGCCAGTTGAGGGAGACTGGACTTTCCTACAATCTCCTGGCAGTCTACAAATGATTCAGGGTTAAATATAATTTACTCTTGTATGATTTTTCATTCCAGTTGTCTTCATGGATTTGTGATCATTGGAAGTTTTTTTTTAGTTTAGAGATACAGCACTGAAACAGGCCCTTCGGCCCACCGAGTCTGTGCCGACCATCAACCACCCATTTATTAGAATTAGATTTAGAACATTACAGCGCAGTACAGGCCCTTCGGCCCTCGATGTTGCGCCGACCTGTGAAACCATCTGACCTACACTATTCCATTTTCATCCATATGTCTATCCAATGACCACTTAAATGCCCTTAAAGTTGGCGAGTCTACTACTGTTGCAGGCAGGGCGTTCCACGCCCCTACTACTCTCTGAGTAAAGAAACTACCTCTAACATCTGTCCTATATCTATCACCCCTCAACTTAAAGCTATGTCCCCTCGTGTTTGCCATCACCATCCAAGGAAAAAGACTCTCACTATCCACCCTAACTAACCCACTGATTATCTTATATGTCTCTATTAAGTCACCTCTCCTCCTCCTTCTCTCCAACGAAAACAACCTCAAGTCCCTCAGCCTTTCTTCGTAAGACCTTCCCTCCATACCAGGCAACATCCTAGTAAATCTCCTCTGCACCCTTTCCAAAGCTTCCACATCCTTCCTATAATGCGGTGACCAGAACTGCACGCAATACTCCTACACTAATCCTACACTAATCCCATATTCGTACCACATCCCCACCTGTCCCTATACTTCCCTACCACCTACCTATACTAGGGACAATTTATAATGGCCAATTTACCTATCAACCTGCAAGTCTTTGGCATGTGGGAGGAAATCGGAGCACCCAGAGGAAACCCACGCAGACACAGGGAGAACTTGCAAACTCCACACAGGCAGTACCCAGAATTGAACCCGGGTCGCTGGAGCTGTGAGGCTGCGGTGCCACTGTGCCGCCCTTCCTCTGCTGATTGTCAGAATTCAAATTCCCTTGTTGACTTTCAGTAGTAACCCTTCTGAAAGGAAACTGCTCCGATCCAAAGCTTGGTTGACATAACTGTGCTTTCTATTCTCCTTCTCTGTCGTCCAGAATCAAACCCTCCATACTTATTTCGTTCTAACAGCTTGCCAAAATCCATTGCTTCAGGTCACGTGTGCTTAGTCCTGCTTTGTAACAATTACAACAGTTGTAGATGTAATGTATTGGTTGAACTGAGGCAGGAGCTGTACGATTGGTGCAGAATCAAACTGAACCAAGTGAGCTTGGTAGGCTCTGCCAGAAACAGTGCCGCCTTAAACAATAGAGGTTGATTTAGCACAGTCACTGCAACCTTGTTCATATCTACACGACATACATAAAACTGAGGAGTGCATTTGCTTTGCTAATTGTAAACTGATATCGGATATTGATGGAGCAGCTTAACTGCACTGTGTGATCCAGTGTCTGCTGTTGATGCAGGGTACTTGACACATTTTTGTCAAGTTTAGGTTGGTTATATTTAACACTGAGCATGCACTACATGTTACAGTTCAAATACATTTACCTGGGCAAACTGTCTATTTACCTAGGAAACAGACTTTGTTTAAATAGAAAGTGCTGGAAATATGCAGCGGGTCAGGCAGCATCTGTGGAAAGAGAAGCAGAGTTAACGTTTCGGGTCAGTGACCCTTCTTCGGAATAATGAGTAGCTCTGACTGCGTGAAAAACAGGCACATGGTTAAAAATAAAATAAAATAAAACTGAAAAAATAAAAATATAAAAATAGGTCAGTCATGCTGTGAAGTTATTGAACTCAATGTTCAGTCTGCAAGGCTGTAGAGTGCCTAATTGAAAGATCAGGTGCTGCTCTTCGAACTTGTGTGATGTTCACTGGAACACTGGAGCAGGGCAAAGACAGAGATGTTGGCATGAGAGCACAGCAGAGTGGGGAGGGGGGGTGGGGAGGTTGTTGAAATGGCAAGCACTAGGAAGCTCGGGGTCATTCTTTCAGACTGAGCAGATGTGTTTCATTAACACACACTCTTTGCCTTTGTCCCAGGAGATCTTTGTTATTTAATCTGTCCTGCTCTCTGCCCTATCAAACACTTTCCCTTTTGGTCTCTTCCCCACCAACCCACCACCCCCCTTCGCTTGCTTAAGCCTAATTCTTTTCTAACCTTTGCCAGTTCTGATGAAAGGTCACAGACCTGAAACGTTAACTCTGCTTCCTTCTCCATAGATGCTGCCTGACCTGCTGAGTATTTCCAGCACTTTCTGTTTATATTTCAGATTTTCAGCATCTGCAGTATTTTGCTTTTATTTTTGTTTAAATAGAGTTTCCATGAACCATAGCAAACAGAACTCATGACCAAAACTGCAGCAACTTCCCCGATACATGCAGAGTGATTTCTTTAGCAAAATGCAGTGAGTGAAGGATAGTTACAGAATACAACTCCTGTACGTAAAATCAATCCCAGTTGCTTACGGCAGTGTGAGCTCTGGGTGTGATTGATGGGAAAATTAGCCAATCAGCCCCATTCTAGATGGGAATCATGGGCCAGAATTTTTCTGAGGAGGCATAAGTCCTGCCACTGGGCCAAGAGCAGGGGTGGGCGACCCTGCATCCGTGGGTGGCAGGACCCGGGGCCGTACTTTGCCAGTGGCAGCCAATTAAGTGGCTGTTCAGGAGGACGGCCTGCTCCCCAGATCTGCCGGCCTAATCAGAGGACCAGCAGCTCAGCAGCGCCACTGCTAGTGGTGGCCATTGCTGTGGTTGCAGCTGCAGGATGTGGGCGTCTCAATGGCTGGGCGCACCCAAAGACAGGTAAGTGTGTTTGGGGATAGCTGGGTCCTGACAGGCAGGCAGTCAGGCCCCATTGAATGGGGAGGGGGGTTGTTGCTGAGGGCAGGCAGTACTGTTACCGCGGAGCTGTTGGTGGGGGGGGGGGGCCTCTTTGTGGGACATGGAATGCCCCTAAATGTGGGCTTCCTCCTTTGGAGTCTGCTGAGAGCCCGCCAGGTTTCACTGGGTGATCTTCCCAAACAGCGGGGGGGCCCTCCTGATGGGGTGAAATGCCCAAGGAGGGGGAAACTAGCCCTTACTTGGCACTTAAGAGGCACAATTGGCTTCTTGGTGGACAGCCAATTTGCCAGCTTTGCCATCGCTGGCAAAATGGCACAGCAGCAGGAAGATGATGGGGACCCCACCGACACCTTTCTGCAACATTTTGTCAGACTTCCTGCCTCCCCATCTGTCCCCAAAGGGCTGGTAAAATTAAGGCCATTACTTGATTTTGCCATGTTTGTTTAATGTTAACTAACCTTTGGGGTAAAAGTTTCCTCTTTTGATGATCATCTGCTTACCTTATGATGGTCTAATAAATGCATGGCTTTGAAATGCACAATTTATGAGATTCGGATTTTGTTAGGGGGCTGGTGATGGTGGAAAAGAATGGCCCTTTTCCTAACATTCCTTAATGGACAATTTTATCCCATAAACGCATCTTAACCCTCCAGTTACCACAAACCAGATTAGCCTTCTGAATAAAGCTTGGCTCGGGCATAAAATCAAAACCCAACCCAGGCCCGACCCGACAACAGCCAACCCGAACCCAAACCCGGCCTGAGTCCTTTAAATTTTTTTAATGCCCGACCCGAACCTGACACATGTCATCGGGTCTGGTCGGGTTCGGGTCGGGTAGACACGCTTTATTTCAGAATGCTGGCAGGCATTGCAAGCCATTGTCGAGTATATTTACTTGGCAAAGTTTGGAGGCACAAAATTGCACTAATGATGGATCAGCTTGTCCCGACAGATAAATTGGAGTATTTAGAGTACTGTGTGCAGTTCTGGTCGCCGCACTACAGGAAAGATGTGATTAAGCTAAAGAGGGTGCAGAAAAGATTCACAAGGATGTTGCCTGATTTGGAGGGCTTGAGTTATAAAGAGAGATTGGATAGGCTGGGTCTGTTTTCCCTGGAGCGAAGGAGGCTGAGAGGGGACATGATAGAAATATATAAAATTATGAGAGGCATAGATAGGGTAGATAGCCAGAGTGTCTCCCATGGTAGGGGTGACTAAAACTAGAGGGCATAGATTTAAGGTGAGCAGGAGGAGGTTTAAAGGGATCAAAGAGGTAAATTTTTCACACAAAGAATAGTGGGTATCTGGAATGTGCTGCCAGAGGAGGTGGTGGAGGCAGGAACAGTAGCAACATTTAAGAGGCATCTGGACAGGTACTTGAATGAGCAAGGCATAGAGGGATATGGAATTAATGCAGGCAGGTGGGATTAGTATAGATAGGCATTATGGTTGGCATGGACGCGATGGGCCGAAGGGCCTGTTTCTATGCTTGTACGACTCTATGACTCTAAATCTAGGATTGGGGTCGGGACTTCAAAGATCTTTGCAAGCCAATGAAATACCCAGTTTTGCTAATTTGCTCCATATCCAAAATGGAAGGTCAGAGCTAGAAGAGGACAGTCTAAAGTTTTCAGCTTTAAATGTTAGCAAAACCTACTCATTCATAGCCAATGGACTGATAAAAATAAAGGAGGGGGAAAAGTAACATTAAAGTTTTTAAAAAATGAAAGGACAAATATCGAATAGGATATCGAATAGAGAGGATAACCGCGAAAGGGGATTGGAGACTGCAGAAAAAGTAGAATACTTTACATTTTTAGTTAAATTGAGTTTTACCATTTGTTTTGGTCGCTGTGTATTACAGCAATAAAGACATTGCTTATGTTTGAATAGCTTTATTAGAATCACTGTACATGATTTGGACACACTCAAGCCCAGGGAGATGATGTCCCTGAACATGCTACCAGTCTCAGGGTCCACAGTTTGAACATATGCATTATATAACTTTATGTATTCATTTCTGTCAATGTGCATTAAGAGAGCAATCAACTGTTTAACTGGATTTGGGCACTGCATCAAGCAGCCTGTGAATTTACCATCTGTACAGACAAAACAATTTCCTGTGTGGAATCTGAAATGTATCCATGGGTTTCCTATCTTTTTAAAGAAAGTTTTTAAAAATTGTATTGTTCCTGAAATAATCTGAGCTGCTCTCATGTATTCCTTGGGAAGTGTGTTCTACTTCAAGACCCAGGACAAAATGAATTGGCCAGTAAGGATTTTATGATAACCAACAGATGAATCAAAAATCCTCTGATAAAACAGGATCTGTTCAAAGTGGACTTGGCAGCAGCTAATTGTAGGAAAGTCGACATCAGACCAGTGGGAGTCATTCAAAAAAGGAAATAGTGAGAGTTCAGAACCAACATGTACCCGTAAAGGTGAAGGGTAGAACCAACAAGTCCAGGGAACCCTGGATGTCAAGGGATATAGAGGATTGGATCAGGAAAAAAAAGGAGGCTGATGGCAGATTCAGAGCGTTGAAAACAGTGGAGGCACTAGAGGAGTACAAAAAGTGTAGGGGGTACTTCAAAAAGTAATTAGGAAAGCAAAGAGCGGGCATGAAAAAACACAGGCGGGCAAGATAAAGGAAAATCCCAAGGCATTTTATAAGTATATTAATGGCAAGAGGTTAACCAGGGAAAGAGTAAGGCCCATTAGGGACCAAAGTGACAATCTGTGTGTGGAGCCAGAGGACGTAGGTGAGGTTTAAAATGATTACTTTTCATCTGTGTTCATTATGGAGAGGACGATATAGGTGTAGAGATCAGGGAGGGGGATTGTGATATACTTGAACAAATTCGCATTGAAAGGGAGGAGGTATTAGCGTATTTAGCGGGCTCAAAAGTGGATAAATCCCCAGGCCCAGATGAGATATATCCCAGGCTGTTATGTGAGGCAAGGGAGGAGATAGCAGGGGCTCTGACACAAATTTTCAAATCCTCTCTGGCCACAGGAGAGGTGCCAGAGGACTGGAGGACAGCAAATGTGGTACCAATATTCAAGAAGGGTCGTAGGGATAAACCAAGTAATTACAGGCCAGTGAGTCTAACATCAGTGGTAGGGAAAATATTGGAAAGAAATTCTGAGGGACAGGATTAATCTCCACTTGGAGCAGCAAGGATTAATCAAGGATAGTCAGCATGGCTTTGTCGGGGGACGATCGTGTCTAACAAACTTGAGTGAAGTTTTTGAGGAGGTGACTAGTTGTGTAGATGAGGGTAAAGCAGTTGATGTAGTCTACATGGACTTCAGTAAGGCTTTTGATAAGGTCCCACATGGGAGATTAGTTAAGAAGGTAAGAGCCCATGGCATCCAGGGCAATTTGGCTTATTGGCAGGAAACAGAGGATGATGGTCAAGGGTTGTTTTTGCGATTGGAAGCCTGTGACCAGTGGTGTACTGTAGGGATCGGTGCTGGGACCCTTGCTGTTTTTACTGTACATTAATGATTTAGATGTGAATATAGGAGGTATGATTAGTAAATTCTCAGATGACATGAAAATTGGTGGTGTCGTAAATAGTGAGGAGGAATGCCTTAGATTACAGGACGATATAGATGGGCTGGTAAGATGGGCGGAGCTGTGGAAAATGGAATTTAATCCTGAGAAGTGTGAGGTGATGCATTTTGGGAGGACTAACAAGGCAAGGGAATATACAATGGATGGTAGGACCCTAGGAAGTACAGAGGGTCAGAGGGACCTTGGTGTACTTGTCCATAGATCACTGAAGGCAGCAGCACAGGTAGATAAGGTGGTTAGGAAAGCATAAGGGATATTTGCCTTTATTAGCATAGAGGCATAGAATATAAGAGCAAGGAGGTTATGATGGAGCTGTATAAAATGCTAGTTAGGCCACAGCTGGAGTACTGTGTACAGTTCTGGTCACCACACTATAGGAAGGATGTGATTGCACTGGAGAGGGTGCAGAGGAAATTCACCAGGATGTTGCCTGGGCTGGAGCATTTCAACTATGAAGAGAGACTGGATAGGCTAGAGTTATTTTCCTTAGAGCAGAGAAGGCTGAGGGGGGACCTGATTGAGGTATACAAAATTATGAGGGGCATCGATAGGTTAGATAGGAAGAAACTTTTTCCCTTCGCGGAGGTGTCAATAACTAGGGGGCATAGACTTAAGGTAAGGGGCAGGAGGTTTAGAGGGGATTTGAGGAAAGAAAATTTCACCCAGAGGGTGGTTGGAATCTGGAACACACTGCCGGAAGAGGTGGTAGAGGCAGGAAACCCTCACAACATTTAAGAAGTATTTAGATGAGCACTTGAAACGCCATAGCATACAAGGCTATGGGCCAAGTGCTGGAAAATGGGATTAGAATAGTTAGGTGCTTGATGGCCAGCACAGACACGATGGGCCGAGTGGCTGCTGCCCATCCGCACGCATCTTGCCAGTAAAATGGTTATTGATATATGCTGCTGCTCTCAGTAGAGCCTGGAGATTAGTTGAAGTATGCTCAGGAGGAATGGGGGTGAGAATGGGACAATCCTGTCTATAGAATTGGTGAAGTATTCCTGCTCTCTCTGGTTCCACAGGCATTACAACTCTAATTTACATCTGCACGGGGTCTAACATTTGTGCAGATTAGGCACAGGCAGTCCCACTGTTAAACTGGTGCCAAAACACAGGAGCAAAGCATATCAATGTCTACTCCTAAATCTCCAACCTCCTAAATTTCCTGAAAAATAGAACTAACGGTGGTTTTATTATATTTGTGGGATGGAGTCTCTTATGTCAAAGTATTTTCTGCGTGACTGTGTCCCATTCATTTTCAAAGCTTTCTGATTGTTCTTGCTGTTCTTTCAAAGCATGATAGCCACTTCAATAGCATATATTATACAGAATTACTTCAAATCAAAGTGGTTATGTTTCATCAGTTTTTCTTGCTGTGGAATTTGCCTCATTTAGATTGCAGGGTTAACAGCAACAAAATAAATAATTTCTGCATAGGATGGTGTCCCTGCCGATGTTGCGTATTGGCAGAACGAGGTGGCTCAGTGGCAGCACTCACTCGTGGCTCTGAGTCAGAAACTTGTGATTTCAAGTCGCACTCCAGGGTCTTCAGCACATAGTGACACTTTAGCCCTTTCAACACTGGCCGGCATTTCCTGTGTATATGGTCGTATCCCATCTGTTCCAAAGTTATGACAGTGTCTGTTGGAATGACCAAGTGAACTCTGTGTTCATGTGTTTAAAAGAGAGTGAGATGGTTATCTGTTAACAGAGCTTCTTGATTTTAATTCATAAGGAGGAGGGAAACGAACTTTGCAATGGGAATTTTCTGGCTGGAGGCTCATGGTCACTGAAGGGCATTTGAACGACTGGGGCCTGGCAAAGTGTGTTTCTGGCACTGTCGTCCACTCTTTCCTGTAAGTGCAGCTGAGATTTCCATCCAGGGTGTATGTTCCTGTAATTCATTCCCTGCTAGTTTTGAGGAGGAGCCTCATTCATTATGCATGCTGAATGCAAACAAATGCCCTTTGTCAGACCCACAGTTATGTCTGATGTTTGGCCAGAAATTACAGGAGCAGCACATGAAACATCAACTGGAGAAAACAATAAGACATGAATACACTTTAGATTCCTTGTACAATTACAAATGAAAAGTTAATGACCTTTAAATTATCACTTCAGTCACACAAAATAAATGAATGTACTTTTAATTATCAGTGCAATTCCAAATGAAAAGCAGGTAGAAAAGGCAAGCAACTAACAGATCAGAGTTCCAAATTAGAGGGCACAAGAGCAGCCACTTTTTGATGAAGCTTTTAAATATATTTTTAATTTTACATCCAATATAAAGTGCTTTAATGCATTGTACTGAGTCACATTCATTTATTGTTGTTGTTCAGCTAAGGTTTAATATATTTTTCCTGTGCTTGCTGTATTAGATAATGGTGAGAAACAGCAGGGTTTTGGTTATCAGAATCAGCAGAAGCTGACTACACATAAACTCTTTCCAAGAAATCTGCTGAACAGGGAGTTCTTTAAAATGGGTGAAATTTGTAAAGTTTCCCTCACAATATTCGTGGTCATTTCACTTCACATTGCCTTGCTGCATTTAATCAGAAGCAGCACCGAGGGTCGGGCCTCCTGACAATTCCATTACCTAAATGCTGGGGTCTGTTTTGAAAGCAGTCCAGCCACAGGATTTAAATTCTTTAGTTGGGAGAAGTTGAAAGATGGTCCACTAGGGAGCTGGTTCCCTAACACCTGCCATTATGTCCCTAACTACAGCTTCAGGCAACAAGTGTTGGAACTAGCCAATGGCAGATCAGGACCTTCCGTTGCAAACTCCACCCCTTTAGCCCATCAGCATGCTCAACTTTTATCGCCTCTGCCCCTTCTGGACCAACAATAACCAACACGCCGGACACAAATGTATAAACCATGTGACTTCAGACCACATATTAGCTCTGTTATCTCTTTTGCTACTGATCAGCAGGGTATCATTAGTTGCCTGGCAAGTTTCTTACGCTGTGTCCGTTTTACAGGCGGGTAGATCAGGTTTCAATGGTCCACCGTCGAACCTCGTTAGGCATAGGCAGTGGGCACTGCACCGGTTGGAGGCCTCAATTTGGGCACCTTTCAATTTCCAGGCCAACATGTTCCTGTCCCTCCTCTGCCATTGCCAATTGCTTCTCATCATGTGCCATGTGACTGTTGCCTGCTTAAGGTGGCAAACAGCATCTTCTGGTTATTTGTGTCACTATGGTGCTGCTTTAAACCATTACTGAAAGGGACGCGGGGTACTGTCAGGTCCCCTCTGCTCCTGGCCTGCAATGGCAGTGAAGGGAGGCAGCTGTTCGAAAAGAAAAACAGAAAAAACTTCCATTTATATAGCACCTTTCATGACCTCAAGACATCCCAAAGTGCTTCACAGCCAATGAAGTACTTTTGAGGTGTAGTCACTATTGCAAAGTAGGAAACACAGAAGCCAATTGGAAGGACACCTGTTCTCCGAATAATGGCACGGAACTTTTATGTCCACTTTAAAGGGCAGATGGTCCCTTGGTTTAATGTCCCATCTGAGAGGTGGCACCTCCCTCAGTACTGCACTGGAGTGTCAGTCTAGATTATAAACCAGAGCTTTCTGCAACAACTGTGGTACAACAGCTACCAGAGTTTGTTGGAAATTTACAAACTTACCTGCACCATCTCCTTTCACACTATCACCAAGCTCTGGTGTCCAATCACCAATATCAGCTGATTTCTTCTTGTAGATTCCCCCATGTGAGAGATAGGGTTGCCACTTTTAATCGTGTTTATGTCCTTGGTGCGAGGTAATGGTTTAGGTATGTTTAGTTTAGTTTAGAGATACAGCACTGAAACAGGCCCTTCGGCCCACCGAGTCTGTGCCGACCATCAACCTCCCATTTATACTAATCCTACACTAATTCCATATTCCTACCACATCCCCACCTGTCCCTATATTTCCCTACCACCTACCTATACTAGGGGCAATTGCTAATGGCCAATTTACCTATCAACCTGCAAGTCTTTGGCATGTGGGAGGAAACCGGAGCACCCGGAGGAAACCCACGCAGACACAGGGAGAACTTGCAAACTCCACACAGGCAGTACCCAGAATTGAACCCGGGTCGCTGGAGCTGTGAGGCTGCGGTGCTAACCACTGCGCCACTGTGCCGCCCTTTTTTTAAAAAAATAAAAATAAATAAATCTATGTTCCACTCCTTTTCCCCAATAAGCATCCATGCCATAAAATGGCTCGATTATTGTCCTGTTAACAGCAACACAGTCAGCCCTTTCCTTTCTCAACAGGTAAGGAGGGTAATACAGTACAAGTGGCAAATTTGTTGTTGATCTCACTACCAAGTGGTTTATCCAAGGACTGTTGGTAACAATGCATTCCCCAGTTAACACTGTACAGATGACATTTCCTCCTTGGCAGTTGGTCTTTCATTCTCCATCTTATTCAATAATAGGTGCACGGGGAGCTGTTTGCTCTGTATCGTGTACACATGACTCAGAATGCAAATCTCACAACCAAGATTTGCCCAATGTTGACAGCTCTGATTCTATACTCTGTAATTATGTATTTGTTCTTTGCACGCAGTGGGTGAAAACAGTAGAGAGACCTTTCTGTACCAGCGCCACATCCCTGTTGCCCTGTGGCCATTAAATACACTTTAATACAATGGCCACCTGAAAAATGGAATATTAAGCAAACAGTTGTTTAACCTGTTTGTCCAAAAACATGTCTCAACAGCATTTATATAGCACCTATAATGTATAGTCTATCACTCTCGAATTGGTCTTTATAGCCACTCCAGGTGCAGCTCCACAAACCACTGACCACCTCTAGGTGCTTACCCATTGTCTCTCGAGACAAGGAGGCCAAAGAGGAAGAAATGTAATAAAACATCCCAAGGTGCTTCACAGGAGCATTATCAAAGTACAACACTGAGCCACATAAGGAGATATTAGGGCCGATGACCAAACATTTGGTCAAAGAGGTAGGTTTTAAGGAGTGTCTTAAAGGAGGAAAGCAAGGTAGAGAGTTGGAGGGGTCTAGGGATGGCATTCCCGAGTTTAGGGCCCAGGCAGGGGATGCACAGCCACCAATGGAATGATTAAATTTGTGGATGCTCGAGAGGCCAGAACTAGCGGAACAGATATATCGGAGGGTTGTAGGGCTGGTGGAGATTACAGAGGTATGGAGGGGTGAGGCTGTGAAAGGATTTGAAAACAAGGGTGAGAATTTTAAAATTGAGGTGTTGCTTAACCAGGAGCCAGTGTAGGTCAGCGAGCACAGGGGTGGTGCATGAATGGCACCTGATGCAAGTTAGAACGCAGGCAGCAGAGCTTTGGTGACCTCAGTTTTATAGAAGGTGGGAGGCGAGCCTTGAGTGCATTAGAATAGTCAAGTCCAGAGGGAACAAAGGCAAGGATGAGGGTTTCAGCAACAGATGAACCAAGGCAGTGTGAAGTCGACATAGCAGGTTCTTCCCTGTAATGAATGTCAAGGGGAACCTGAATTCACACTTTGAGATCTCTATCAAAAATAACAGACGGAAGAAAAGAGTTGAAAATCTTGTATTTGTGTACTACACTAACATGCCTCAGAAAAGTTACAAAGTGATTTGCGTGCTCTGAATTATTTTGAGGTGCAGTCACTTGGGGTAATTTTAACTTCACTGGCCTGGCAGGAATCTGGCTGATGGGATTGGCTGCCTGGTTTACTCCCCCACCTGATTTTACATCCCATCCAGTTTGAGTGTAAATAAGTGGTTGAAACAATTTGGTCAGTTTCCCAACGAGCAGCTGAGGTTAAAATGACCTCCAACTATTGCTATTTGACAGCTGAGGTGGACACTTTGGCCATAGCAATATAGAGGGAAAAGAAAAATTTGTATTTGTTCAGCGCCTTTCACAGCCTCACGACATCCCAAAGTGCTTTACAGCCAATACTTTTGAAGTGTAGTCGCTATTGTACTGTAGGAAATTCAGCACCTAATTTGCGCACAGCAAGATACCACAAACAGCAGTATGACAATGACCAGATAATCTGTTTTAGTGATGTTGGTTGAGGGATAAATATTGGCCAGAAATATTGACCACTTGAGTCCGCAAATTCTGAATGAGAGACAAGGGTGCTACCTGCTGAGCCACAACTCAAAAATGCGATGAAAGATCAGTGACCTTGTTTTGGTGATGTTGGATAAGGGAGGAGTGTTGCCCAGGCGACTATTTTGCTGTTGCATTGAATTACAATAAATGTACAGCACAGAAACAGGCTATTCAGCCTAAGCAGCTGCTTTTTGGATGAGTGCCTTGAGATCTTTCTTATCCACCCAAACTACTGGAACTGACAAACCAAGCTGAAGGACAACTCCTCCAATGATTTAGCACTCCCCAAGTACTGTAGCACAGAGTCAGTTTAGATTTCCACCTTCACTTCTTGGCCTGTAATCTTGTGGAGGAGATTCCCTGTCCTTTTTAGACAGTGAGTTACCATGGGGATAATTAATTGGATTAGGAGGATATCATTGGCCTGTCCTTCATCTGGAATCTACATGCACACATCTTTAATAGCCACTAACAACTTAGAGTCATTGAGTCAATCAGGGCACAGAAGGAGGCCATTCGGCCCATTGAGTCCATTCTGACTCTCCATGGAGCAATTAAGTCATTCCCCCTCCTTCGCTCGATGCCCATAGCCCTGCAAGTTTATTTATTTCAAGTGCCCATCCAATTTCCTTTTGAAATCATTGTCTCCGTTTCCATCACCCTGTGGGCAGTGAGTTCCAGGTCATTGCCACCTGCTGTGTAAAAATGTTCTTCCTCACATCCCCCCCTGCATCTCTTGCCCTGATCCTAGTCATTGTACTATTAGTTAATGGAAACAGTTTTTCCCTGTCTAACATATCTATGCCTGTCATAATCTTGCACAATTCTATTAAATCTCCCCTCACTCTCTTTTTTCTAAGGAGAACAAATCCAGCTTTTCCAGCCTAACCCTGTAAATAAATTCCTTCATCCCTGGAATCATTCTGGTAAATCTCCTCTGCACCCTCTCTAGGGCCCTCACATCCTTCCTGAAATGTGGTGACCAGAACTGGATGCAATACTCCAGTTGGGGCCTAACCAGAGCTTAATAAAGGTTCAGCATAACCTCCCTGCTTTTGTACTCAATGCCCCCATTTATGAAACCCAAGATCCCATATGTTTTACTAACCACTCTCTAAATATGTTCTGCTACCTTCAAAGATCAATACACATGCACCCCCAGGTCCCTCTATTCCTGCACACTCTTTAGTACTGCACCGTTAAGATTATATTGCCTCTCCCTATTCCTTCTGCCAAAATGCATCACCTCACACTTGTCAGTGTTAAATTCCATCTGCTGCCTGTCTGCCCATTCTGCTAGCCTATCTGTTGCAGGCAGTTCATATCAACCTCACTGTTTGCCTCACCATCAGCAAATTTTGAAATTCTACCCTTTATTCCAAAATTTAAATCATTTATATATAGCAAAAAAAAGGCAGCGGTCCTAGCACTGACCCTTAAACACCATTGTTTACCATCCTCCACTCTGAAAAACAAACATTTTCTGCAACTCGCTGTTTTCTGTACTTAAACCAATTTTTTTTATACATTGGATTGGGCACTGCTGCTCCTATTCCATGAACCTCAATTTTGTTAACCAGCCTTTTATGTGGTACCTTATCAAAAACTTTCTTAAAATCCATCTAGACGACATCCACCGCATTCCCTTCATCGACCTTCTCTGTTACGTCATCAATTAGATTAGTCAAGCATCATCTCCCTTTTACAAATCTGTGCTGACTCTCCTTAATTAACTCAAATCTCTCCAAGTGCCAGTTGATTTTTTTTCCCCCTGATTATTGTTTCTAAAAACTTACCCACCACTGATGTTAAACTGACTGGTCTGTAGTTGCTAAGACTGTCCTTACACCCTTTCTTGAATAAGGGTGTCACATTTGCCACTTTCGAATCCTCTGGCACCTCCCCCATATCCAGGGAAGTTTGGAAGATTATGGCAAGCCCTTCCGCTATTTCTATCCCTACTTCTTTTAGCAACCTGGAATGCAAACCATCCAGATCAGGTGACTTATCTACCCTAAGAATAGCCAGCCTTTTTAGTACCTTGCCCCTCTCAATTTTTACCCTCCATTGCCTCTACTTTCTCCGCTTCTACTCATATTTTGTCAGATTCCACTTCCTTAGTGAACACTGCTACAAAGTACTCATTAGTATATTAGCCTTGCCCTGCACCTCTAAGCATATATTACCCTCTTTGTTCTTAATAGGCTCCAGTCCACCTTTTACTATCCACTTACTATTTACATGCCGGTAGAAGATTTTGGGTTCCCTTTTATGTTGACTGCCATTCTATTCTCATGTTCTCTTTTTTTTTCCAGTCTAACTTTCCTCTTCATTTCTCCTCTCAACTTATTTTATTTGGCCTGGTTCTCACTTGAAGAATTCACCTGACATGCATCACACACCCTCTTTTTTTTTGTTTCATCATAATCTCTATCTCCCTTGTCATCCAACGAGCCCTGTTTTTCGTTCCCTTACCCTTCACCCTTGGTGAAGTGTACCTAGCCTGTACCTGAAGCATCTCTTCCTTAAAGATAAGCCATTGTTCCAATACAGCTTTTCCTGTCAGTCTTTTGTTCCACTTTACCCTGGCTACATCCCTTCTCATTGTGTTGAAATTAGCCCTCTTCCAATCTAGACGTTCTACCTTATTTCATTCCTTGATTTTTTGCATTACTAATCTAAACCTTATGATACGACGATCACTCTTACCCAGTGCTCCCCCACAGACACTTGGCCCACTTCATTTCCCCGCAAGCAGGAACTCTACCTCCTTCCTATACTAGGGACACAATTGGCCAATTGCAGCACCCAGATCACCAGCTTGGCTGCAAAGCACACCACAGACCTTAGACTGCACTGGAGTCGGGTTGCCAATGCTTCAGGATTATCCTGCATTAATCTCCTGTACACTGCTGTGAGCAACCCAGAAGAAAAATCAATGCGGCATTGACGAAATTGTATGTTTATTTTCATTGTCTTTGAACACATTTATTGATAGGTTATCAGAATACTGGAGGTGGGGGAAGAAAGACTGTTTAACTGGGAGGGCAGTTGGAGTGTGGAGGTAATGTGATGAAATCTCCAAGAATATGTCTCCAGAATTGTCAATCCTGTACAATGTTATACGAAGCACTGAACACAGGCTTTGTCCTTTTCTCAGATATTTCGCACTTCCACACAGAAAATAACATTTGTCAGAATCCTTGAGAAGTGCTCGGCTTTATTACTCCAAGTGTAGTGAAGATAATTCATCTTGAACCTTTTTCACTTAGAGGGAAAGGTCACCTCTATAAGGCTCTAAATTGCAGTTTGCCTGAAAGTCTTCATAGTCATGCTTTTCAGTTAACATCTAAAACCTTTAGAACTGCGTAATGTCGTTTCCTTGGAATCTTTGTAACCATCTGCACTGAATTTGTAATTAAGTCAGACACACTTTTATTTCAATTTGTGTTAAACTTTCTCTTCAGTTTTCTATTCAATAAACATTTTTCAGATTATATTACAATGCGGACTCATGATTGAGGAACACATTTAAAGCAAGTATGTAGACTGATGGAAAAGGAATACAGCAGTTTTTTTTTTAAAGAAATAAAAGATGTGCACAACAAAGAAGATTATTGTGAATATTTTACCCTCCGGTTATGATCCCTGCTCTGCTGACTTTCCTGGCTCTTGCTGAGGTGCTGTTTGATGGATGCTGAATATTCTCCTGTAGCTCACAGAAGTCCAAGCAATGAGTATTGGTAATAGTATTTTGCTTTTATTATAATGAGTATTGGTAGTTCACTGGCAGAATAGGGGTAAAAGTTTGACTTCTGTGGCAGCATGAAAACAGCTGCAATTGTATCAGCTGCTCGAGATACTCCCAACCAACATTCAGGTCCATTGAATAAAACTTAATGTGTGGGGGGCACTTAATGGTCGCCTGAAGCTCTACTACATGTTTTGCGTTAATCCCCCAAGACAAACTTCTATGCCCTCCGTGTCCCCTTCATATTTATTGAGCTACTTTGGGGAATTATTATTTCACAGCTCCAGTAGATTCTATGCCTGAATTCCAGACTGTTGGAATTTGGGTATAAATTAGTATTTGGGGCTTTGTTTCATCCTCCTGAATTTTCCATCTTTTATTTATTTTGGGTGCAAGCATTTTGACATCTCCATTATTGTGCCCAACCTTCCAGGACTCCGAAAGCTGATGGGATAGCTGTAAGTGACTTTAGAATATTATTTACACATTTTATATTCATCACATAACTAAACTGACACAGTTTTCCTCAAACTCTCTTGATCTTCTGTAAGAATTTGTTTCAAAATTCTTGAGCAAATAGCAAGTTGATTTGTATGCATTTGAAATATTGCAATGTTTGACATTTTCAGAAAAAATTAAGAGCAATTTTCTCAAGCAGGAGATGTATTTGTGCTCATAAATTAAATCAAGATTGTTGATGCATTAAGAATGAAAGATTAATTACTATTGAAGTATGCTGACTATGTTCGGTCAAGTGCTGATTCCAACCTATAATAGCCAGTTCTCTTGAACAAATATTCTGTGTATATTTTACAGTGTTTGTTTGCTGAGGTGGATTGGGTCCAGGGAGTTAATACCTGGTATATTATAAAAGGACTGATAAGCTTCACAAGTCAACAAAATTGCTTAGAGACAGATCATAATACACAGACAGTATGATTACTAGACTGTCAGAGTGAGATACAACCACTTTAGCTTCACAGAAAAGATTGATGATGAGTTATTTGCAACAAAAATAAGATGGATAATGAACAGCAATTCACATTCGTTAATCAAACTGTCCTGAACATCTGGAAGAGATATTGAATTTAGTATGAAGTACTGGCTTATTTTAAATTATAGAGACAATATTTGATACACAGTGTTACACTCAGAGTGAAGTTACAGAACTGATGGGTACAAGGTGTAGGATCTAATTGTTTGGGAAGTTGGTGCTAATCGTACAGCTATGCTCTGGCTGCAAAAGACCCAGATTAACATGTGTCTCTCAGGCCTCAAGCCTGTTCTTTGCTTGTTTCACTTCGTTGGGCCTAAGCCCTACATCATTACACCCGCAAAGCTGGCAAAATGATAACCGATTTAGCAGTGCAGAGGCCCACACCAGGCTAATCATGATGAACATCAGCGCCCTTCAAGGAGAGGAGCAGGATTAGTTCTACCTTTTGGCTGTCAATGTGATACATTCCCAGCATCAACAGTGGCCATCTCCTGACAAGCAGCTGCATCATGTAGGCTGCAGATGAATTATTTGCCCAGGCCACAGAGTTAATTAATTTCTTCAACTCACCTTTGCCCTGCGATTGGCAAATTGGCAGAAGCAGGTAGAAGAGAATCAACCTCAACTTGTGGAAGAAAAGGACCCAGACCAGGAGCCAGAATAATCACTTGGTGAAACAACAGGCAAAAAGGGTCATAATACAAGAGCTGACACACTGCACCTTTTACACTGTTTCTCCAGGTTTTTTTGCAAATCTTCCATGAATGATATGGCAGAAGATTCGAAGAACACCTCTGAATATTCTCTATCTCTGTGTGTACAAGTTCTGGATTGTGTTGGAACCATAACATTCTAACCCAGAGGTGAGATGTCTACCAAATGAGTCAATCTAATACTTGGTGGTATTCATTCTAAACAGAGTAGAAAACCATGTGACCGCAAAATGTCTAAGTACCAGGAGCCTCTGACATTGGCAGTCTCGAGACCCATGGATAATCAGAATTGAACTCACTGTGTTATCATTGACCATAATTCCCAGGATCTCCAAACTGTGGAGCTCCTTACCTTCCTCAAAATTTTCTTCCCACTGCAGCCTACTGGACAAGTGTGGCTCCATCCAATCACTGTTGTTTGATCTATTTTCTGGCTCATAAAGTTGAGGCCAATAGCATAGATGCATTTAAGGGGAAGCTGGATATTAACATGAGGGAGAAAGGAATAGAAGGATATGTTGGTAGTATTAAATGAAGGAGGCTCATGTGGGGCATAAGCACTGGCGTGGACCAGTTGGGCCGAAGGCCCTATTTCTGTGCTGTAAATTCTACACAATATACCCTTGTCTATCTCAATGATCTGTAAAAAGGGATCAGAGCCCTGGCAATTTTTTTTACCTGTGCATTAGTCATATTGTAATTGTAAAGAGCTTTTGTACCTTTCAATTTGACAAAATAATTTCCAAATTGAGGTCAAGGAATAAATGTCACGGTGCCCACAAATATAGATCGACACTCAGTTCTTGGATGCCACGGTCCTTGAATTTAATGACTGTGTGGGAGCCATTTACTGCTGAGAATATTGGAACTAAAAATAATCACTGATATCAGAACAATAACTAGACCGTGAATCATTTCACAAACATGTTCTGGGCACTACCATGAGGAATGTCTGCCATATGCCAACGAGCTGCAACTTAAGAAAACAAAATACAAGTAAAACTGAGTAACACATTAAAAGACCATGGGCTGCTGCTCTCTCCACCAGCCCACTCCAGTCTCTGTTCCCTTCACCTCCCCCAATACAGCTTCCAATTTCCTCCAATATTGGGGAGGCGTGGGACTACACCATTCAGGTACAGGGACTGTACCCTGCATTTTTCCCCCTCCAATCATGCACACTCGCGAATGGGTGCACCCAAATTTATATCCCATGGTACCTTAAGTTAACTGGATTACTAACCATATAGGTTTCTTTGAGATATCGCTGCTGTGGTACCGGCTTAATAAATTTTAAGAATTGAGCTCCAGAGAGGAAAGTTTCTTTGCTGCAACCTTAGTTGAGGCTACTAAAATGGCGGAGCAGGTTTAATGGATCAAATCACCTGTTCCTGCCTCTATGCTTCAATATGCACCATAACCGCTGACACCACTTGCGAGACAAAGAAGAAAGTCTTAAGGCACTCTTTTAAAGGGGAGAATCGAGACCTCAGTTATTTGAAGTGCTCTATTTAAGATTAGAGGTATATTTTCCTCAGAGCCATTAATCTGAGTGAGAAGGGGGAGTGCGAATATAAAACTGAAAAGCCCATTTACTGTTCATATGAAACAAAAGCAAAATACTGCAGATTCTGGAAATATGAAATAAGCAGCTGAGTGTTTCCAGCATTTTCTGTTTTTATTACTGTTCATACTGATGAACAGAGGAGTGAGGAATTGTCTCAACCCAAGATTTTAACATACTCAGCATTTACTCAAGCTAAATGTCATGGCTGAGGATTTGTTTGTGGAATGTATACTGTCCAATTTTTGATTGCTTTTTAAAAAAAAATCAACTGGCATTAATTACTAGTAATTAAAAATAGTGGTTAAAGGGTTGGAATGAGACAATTCGATGTGGGTGAGTGCACAGTTCTTGCCATTTTCAGTGTCAGTGGAGAGCCTTTAATTCTATATCCATGAGCCTGTCACTGAAACTCTGACATGGCTGGATTCCTGTTCTCCAGGCACGTGTCTAAATGCCATTTGGAAAGGGGGGATACTGCAACAAAGAAAGTTTGCTCTCCGAGACTCTATCTCTACTTATTAACACAGCCAGACTCCAACCTTCATCACAGCACATGATATTGTTATTTATGCTGCAGGATTTGAGTCACGAGTATAACAAGGGATTGGGCTCAAAGTCTTGGATGATTTAATAAATTTATAAATACATTTGGTGGGTGTGAAGACACAAGAAAGATAGGAGAGGGGCTGTAATTTGATTCCAACAACAATTTTTATTTTTTTTTATCAGCAAATTCATTGATTTAATGTTCAATTCAGAGCATACCATTTCCTTGAGTTTCCCATAGATACAGCTAGTTATGTAGTAACACTTGAAGCATGCTGATTTTTGTAAGAATTTGTACAGCCTGCCTTTCTGAAACTGTAACAATCACCTTTTTTAAGGTATTCTTTGAACTCCATTTAAAAAAATGATATGTGACCTTTTCCTCTGTATTTTTTTGGAAGAGTTACTAGGGTGATTCCAAAATCCACTCTCCCAGTAAGCGGCTGGGGCTTGCAGCACTGCAGCTTGGGAAATTATGCTACGTTGATATCTTGACCTGGTTGGAGAGTTGGAACATGGAATCAGCCACACGGACCCCTCCTAAATCTTTCTTACACAGAGTACGTACCTGGTACTGACAGAGCTGACTTTAGCTGTGGTCAAAACCATTGGTTTTAGCAGTCCTGGGGGAGGGGATCCCTAGGGTTCCTGCTGCTAATCTTTAACCAATTACCACAGTTAGTAAGGGCGTGTGTGTGAGAGAGAGAGAGAGAGAGAGTGTGTGTGTGTTTGAGTGAACGCTGGGTAAACTAGTGAACTGTGATGTCTCTTGTCATTGAATAGCATGCCAACAATTACTGCCTGGACTTCCACGCAAAGAATAGCCATTGGGTGAAATACAGGGAGCACACCAGGTGGCCATGTCACCCTTGCTTAGTAAAAGCCAGTTGTTCTGGAGAAGAGTGGTGATAATTGGAGTTGGGATGAAGGTATATGGATGTTAGAATTCGGATCATCCAAACTGATATGAAGGATTCCATCAGTGCCCATTCTTTTAAATTTGCTTTAAAAAGCCAAAAGACTCCCCTCATCACCCCCAGTGCCCTCCCCCAGATCCTCACCCCAAACTGGGTCAGTATATAATCATGTTTTGCAGGACTGAATGGTACAGAATAGGAGAGTTGGGGCTTTGCTCCTCAGCCTTTCCTTAGATAGCTGATCTCAGTTAGGGTGGCACTCCAAGCTTTAGTATTAACCTTTGGCCCCTCCTGGACTAGGGACAGAGAGAGAGAGAGAGAGAAGTCAGCTAGTGACACTGGCTGGAAGGTGCATGAATGTGAGGACAGGAGTGGACCGACCTGCAACACCACCCACATCCCCACAGTCAATTAGCTCATTGTGTTCATTGTGTAGGTTCACAGAAACAACCCGTGAATGAGTCAGGGAAGAGAGAAAATTGAAAAAAAAGTAATGTCAGGAATAATTTAATACTAAATTGTGCAGACTCACTGTTGATTTCAGGATGCCATGCAAAAAAAGTAATATATTTTTGATGGATTATTCCCAGAAATGCAAACCAGTTTCCACTTAGTGGCTAATATTCTACTCTCCCTTCCCAATTGTTTTGAATTGTACAGCAAAATAATATATGCTGTGTGAACGTCTGTAATTATTGCATTCATATTTCCTTGGTCAATTGATTATTCACTTCTATCAGGCAATGATACATCACATTATAAATGCCAAGCAATACATGTTTCACCTTTCTGTAAATCGTAAAATAACTGAAAGATCCTCTGCTGAGGAAGAATAATTGATTCAGCTGTTTCAACAATAAATGGGAAGATTCAATTGTAGAGCTAACTGACTAATCAGATATACCTGGTGAACAGTACTATTCTCAAAGAGCACTGGTTGGGAAATTGTGAGGCTGTCGCTCCCAATTTTCCACCATTGATTTCCATGTGAACACTGCTCCTCACCAAGCTGTCTAATCAGGGAGACAACCTTCACATTTAACCACTTACAGATGAACTGGTTGGATATGTTTTCACCCATGCCAGGTGAAGCTCCATACAGCCATTCTCCATGTGCCAACCCAGATAGTGTACTCCACTGCCTCCGAGTTGTCAGTCTGCTTGTTTGATATCCAGGTTTAGATGAGCAGAAACTTTCTCGTTAATATTGGGAAGACCAGAGCCATCATCTTCAGCCCCCGCCACAAATTCCGTAACCTTACCACCAATTCCATCCCTCTCCCCGTCCACTGCCTTAGATGGAACAGAAATTCTCATCACCTCAGCATCTTATTCAATGCCGTGCTAAGCTTCTGCCCCACTTCAAAGAATGCCTATTTCCACTTCTGTAACACCATCCATCACTGCCCCTATCTGAGACATCTGCTGCTGGAACCCTCATCTAAAGTTCGTCATCTTCAGATTCCAAGGTTATTTTAGCCTGCCTCTCATTATCCACATGTTTAAAACATCAGCTCACCCAAACCTCTCCTGGTCAAACTCAATCCAGCAGCAAATGCTATCCACCCATCATTCCTGTCCTTGTTGTCCTACATTGACTCCCAGTTCTCATCCATTCGTCTAATTTAAAACCCGCACCCTCGTGTTTAAATCTCTTCATGGATTTACCCCTCCCTATCTCTGTAAATTCCTACAACCTCCTCCAGAGCTCTCTGTTCCTCCGACTGTAGCCTCTTGTGCATCCCCTTATGACCAGCAGTGATGGTCATGCCTTGATAGGCCCCAAACTCTGGAATGCCCTCCATAAATCCCGACATCCCTCACATCCCTATCCTCCTTAAATCCCTACATCCCTCACATCCCTATCCTCCTTAAATCCTGACATCCTGCACATCCCTATCCTCCTTAAATCCCGACATCCCGCACATCCCTATCCTCCTTAAATCCCTACATCCCTCACATCCCTATCCTCCTTAAATCCCTACATCCCTATCCTCCTTAAATCCCGACATCCCGCACATCCCTATCCTCCTTAAATCCCTACATCCCTATCCTCCTTAAATCCCGACATCCCGCACATCCCTATCCTCCTTAAATCCCTACATCCCTATCCTCCTTTAAAATCTGCCACTTTCCTCAAGCCTTTGGTCTCTCCTCCTAAAATCACCTTCTTTAGCTTGCATCCATTGTTGTCTGATTACACCTCTGTGGCGCAACTTGGGATGTATTTTCTATATTAAAGGAGTTCTATAAATGCAGGTTCTTGTCTGTAGTGGTAGTGATAGCTTTATTTTTCATTTTATATATTGTTACACTTTAATAGCAAAATCTCCATTCTTAAATTCAAGCAATTTTAAATTTAAAACGATCAAAGTTTATTTTCTCTCATTATTTGCCCCATAAATCAATAACGGCTTCTCCTGAGTCAAACATACACCGACTTCAACCTTCATTTGTCATTTTTAACCTCCAGCTGTAGCTATTTTCTTCCTCAACATTAATAATTCATTTCATTTTAAATTTCAATGGTGTAAAATGTTATTTTCTCCCATGCTTTCTTCCCCCATTAACTAATTCTCCCAGCTCCAACCTTAACCTGCCACTGACCTCAATTCGTCTTTTTCATCTTTCAGTCACAATTAATACTGCATTTCATTTTAGATTTTTAGGATATTAAACTCTACTTTCTTCTGTGCTGCCCTATTCCAGTAGTTCTTCTGGAATTATTAAACCAATGTTTTGCTCAGGTTATTGCACTGATTTTTATCCAGATAAACAAATATCCAACGTCGATATTAAAATAATCATTATACATTTAACTCCCAATGCTTTCCTTTCTTTAATCGATCTCCTAGTCTTAAATGAATGGAATGAGGTGATGATACTTAGTAGCTTTGGTGAACATCCGATCTTTGCTAGTAGTCTGAAGAGACCACGTCTGCTGACGAGGTCAAAGGCTTTGGTGAGATCAATGAAAGCAACGTAGAGGGGCATCTGTTGTTCGCGGCATTTCTCCTGTAGCTGGCGAAGGGAGAACAGCATCTCAATGGTAGATCTCTCTGCTCGGAAGCTACACTGTGCCTCAGGGTAGACACACTCAGCCAAAAGGCAGAGAAAGAGCAGGAAGGCAGCGCAGGAGTCCCCTGCGGTCATCTCCCTCCAAAACAAGTATACCGTTTTGGATACTGTTGGGGGAGATGGCTCACCAGGGGAAGGCAGCAGTAGCCAGGTCCATGGCACCGTGGCTGGCTCTTCTGTTCAGAAGGGCGGGAAAAAGAGTGGAAGGGCTATAGTCGTAGGGGATTCGATTGTAAGGGGAGTAGATAGGCGGTTCTGTGGTCGAAAACGAGGCTCCCGAATGGTATGTTGCCTCCCAGGTGCACGGGTCAGGGATGTCTCAGATCGGCTGCAGAACATTCTAAAGGGGGAGGGTGCACATAGGCACTAATGATATAGGTAAAAAACGGGATGAGGTCCTACAAGCAGAGTTTAGGGAGTTAGGAGCCAAGTTAAAAAGTAGGACCTCAGAGGTAGTAATCTCAGGATTACTACCAGTGCCACGTGATAGTCAGAGTAAAAATGAAAGAATAGTCAGGATGAATGCGTGGCTTGAGAGATGGTGCAGGAAGGAGGGGTTCAGATTTTTGGGACATTGGGACCGGTTCTGGGGGAGGTGGGACTATTACAAATTGGACGGTCTACACCTGGGCCGGACTGGAACCAATGTCCTTGGAGGTGCTTTTGCTAACGCTGTTGGGGAGGGTTTAAACTAATGTGGCAGGGGGATGGGAACCAATTGAGGTCAGTTGACAGTAAGGAGGTAGTAACAAAAGCCTGTAAGGAACTAGATAATGAAGTCAGTGTGAATAAGGGGAAGAACAGGCAGGGAGCAGATGATGAATATAAAGGGACTGGTGGTCTGAGGTGCATTTGTTTTAATGCAAGAAGTGTAGTAGGTAAGGCAGATGAACTTAGGGCTTGGATTAGTACCTGGGGGTATGATGTTATTGCTATTACTGAGACTTGGTTGAGGGAAGGGCATGATTGGCAACTAAATATCCCAGGATATCGATGCTTCAGGCGGGATAGAGAGGGAGGTAAAAGGGGTGGAGGAGTTGCATTACTGGTCAAAGAGGATATCACAGCTGTGCTGAAGGAGGGCACTATGGAGGACTCGAGCAGTGAGGCAATATGGACAGAACTCAGAAATAGGAAGGGTGCGGTAACAATGTTGGGGCTGTACTACAGGCCTCCCAACAGCGAGCGTGAGATAGAGGTACAAATATGTAAACAGATTATGGAAAGATGTAGGAGCAACAGGGTGGTGGTGATAGGAGATTTTAATTTTCCCAACATTGACTGGGATTCGCTTAGTGTTAGAGGTCCAGATGGAGCAGAATTTGTAAGGAGCATCCAGGAAGGTTTTCCAGAGCAGTATGTAAATAGTCCAACTCGGGAAGGGGCCATACTGGACCTGGTGTTGGGGAATGAGCCCGGCCAGGTTGTTGAAGTTTCAGTAGGGGACTACTTTGGGAATAGTGATCACAATTCCGTAAGCTTTAAAATACTCATGGACAAAGACGAGAGTGGTCCTAAAGGAAGAGTGCTAAATTGGGGGAAGGCCAACTATACCAAAATTCGGCAGGAGCTGGGAAATGTAGATTGGGAGCAGCTGTTTGAAGGTAAATCCACATGTGATATGTGGGAGGCTTTTAAAGAGAGGTTGATTAGCGTTCAGGAGAGACATGTTCCTGTGAAAATGAGGGATAGAAATGGCAAGATTAGGGAACCATGGATGACAGGTGAAATTGTGAAACTAGCTAAGAGGAAAAAGGAAGCATACATAAGGTGTAGGCGGCTGATGAAAGACGAAGCTTTGAAAGAATATCGGGAATGTAGGACCAATCTGAAACGAGGAATTAAGAGGGCTAAAAGGGGTCATGAAATATCTTTAGCAAACAGGGTTAAGGAAAATCCCAAAGCCTTTTATTCATATATAAGGAGAAAGAGGGTAACTAGAGAAAGGATTGGCCCACTAAAGGACAAAGGAGGAATGTTATGCTTGGACTCAGAGAAAATGGGTGAGATTCTAAACGAGTACTTTGCATCGGTATTCACCGAGGAGAGGGACATGACGGATGTTGAGGTTAGGAACAGATGTTTGATTACTCTAGGTCAAGTCGGCATAAGGAGGGAGGAAGTGGGTATTCTAAAGGGCATTAAGGTGGACAAGTCCCCAGGTCCGGATGGGATCTATCCCAGGTTACTGAGGGAAGCGAGAGAGGAAATAGCTGGGGCCTTAACAGATATCTTTGCAGCATCCTTAAACACGGGTGAGGTCCCGGAGGACTGGAGAATTGCTAATGTTGTCCCCTTGTTTAAGAAGGGTAGCAGAGATAATCCAGGTAATTATAGACCGGTGAGCCTGACGTCAGTGGTAGGGAAGCTGCTGGAGAAGATACTGAGGGATAGGATCTATTCCCATTTGGAAGAAAATGGGCTCATCAGTGATAGGCAACATGGTTTTGTGCAGGGAAGGTCATGTCTTACCAACTTAATAGAATTCTTTGAGGAAGTGACAAAGTTGATTGATGAGGGAAGGGCTGTCGATGTCATATACATGGACTTCAGTAAGGCGTTTGATAAGGTTCCCCATGGCAGGCTGATGGAGAAAGTGAAGGCGCTAGATGGATAAAGAACTGGCTGGGCAACAGGAGACAGAGAGTAGCAGTAGAGGGGAGTTTCTCAAAATGGAGACGTGTGACCAGTGGTGTTCCACAGGGATCCGTGCTGGGACCACTGTTGTTTGTGATATACATTAATGATTTGGAGGAAAGTATAGGTGGACTGATTAGCAAGTTTGCAGACGACACTAAGATTGGTGGAGTAGCAAATAGTGAAGGGGACTGTCAGAGAATACAGCAGAATATAGATATATTAGAGAGTTGGGCAGAGAAATGGCAGATGGAGTTCAATCAGGGCAAATGCGAGGTGATGCATTTTGGAAGATCCAATTCAAGAGTGAACTATACAGTAAATGGAAAAGTCCTGGGGAAAATTGATGTCCAGAGAGATTTGGGTGTTCAGGTCCACTGTTCCCTGAAGGTGGCAACGCAGGTAAATAGAGTGGTCAAGAAGGCATACGGCATGCTTTCCTTCATCGGACGGGGCATTGAGTACAAGAGTTGGCAGGTCATGTTACAGTTGTATAGGACTTTGGTTCGGCCACATTTGGAATACTGCGTACAGTTCTGGTCGCCACATTATCAAAAGGATGTGGATGCTTTGGAGAGGGTGCAGAGGAGGTTCACCAGGATGTTGCCTGGTATGGAGGGCGCTAGCTATGAAGAGAGGTTGAGTAGATTAGGATTATTTTCATTAGAAAGACGGAGGTTGAGGGGGGACCTGATTGAGGTGTACAAAATCATGAGAGGTATAGACAGGGTGGACAGCAAGAGGCTTTTTCCCAGAGTGGGGGTTTCAATTACGAGAGGACACGAGTTCAAAGTGAAAGGGGAAATGTTTAGGGGGGATATGCGTGGAAAGTTCTTTACGCAGAGGGTGGTGGGCACCTGGAACGCGTTGCCAGCGGAGGTGGTAGACGCGGGCACGATGGAGTCTTTTAAGATGTATCTAGACAGATACATGAATGGGCAGGAAGAAAAGAGATACAGAACCTTAGAAAATAGGCGACATGTTTAGAGAGAGGATCTGGATCGGCGCAGGCTTGGAGGGCCGAAGGGCCTGTTCCTGTGCTGTAATTATCTTTGTTCTTTGTTCTTTGTTCTGGAGCCTGTTTAAAATGACTCGAGTGAAGACTTTCCCCACTATGCTGAACAGGGAGATTCCACGGTAGTTGTTGCAGTCACCGCGATCACCTTTGTTCTTCTAGAGGGTGATGATATTGGCATCGTGCATGTCCTGTGGTACTGCTCCCTCATCCCAGCACAGGCAAAGCAGTTCATGTAGTGCTGAGAGTATAGCAGGCTTGGCACTCTTGATTATTTCAAGGGTAATGCCATCCTTCCCAGGGGCTTTTCCACTGGCTAGAGAATCAATGGCATCACTGAGTTCCGATTTTGTTGGCTGTTCGTCCAGCTCATCCATGACTGGCAGAGACTGAACTGCATTGAGGGCAGTCTCAGTGACAACATTTTCCCTGGAGTACAGTTCTAGGTCGTGCTCAACCCAGCGGTCCATTTGCTTACGTTGGTCAGTGATCGTTTCCCCTGATTTAGATTTGAGGGGGGGCGATCTTCTTGATGGTTGGCCCAAAAGCTCTCTTAATGCTGTCATGCATTCCTCTGATGTTTCTGGTGTCGGAGGCCAGCTGAATACGACTGCATAGGTGTCGCCAGTCGTCATTTGCGCAGCGCCTGGCTGTTCTTTGTGCAGCGCTTCTGGCTGCTTTAAGTGCTACGGATGTTAACTCGCTGGGGGCTTTCTTGTAGTTCAGCAGTGCAATGCGCTTAGCGGCTATGACAGGTTCCAGCTCTTCAAAGTGAGATTGAAACCAGTCTGCATTCTGCTTCACACGTTTGCCATAGGTGGTCATTGCTGAGTCATAGATGGCGTTTCTGATGTGGACCCACTTGGTCTCTGCATCCCCTGTAGGTGTGTTTTGAAGGGCTTTTTCAAGTGAATTTAGAAACTTATGTAGCAGCTGTGGATAAGAAATTCTGTTAGTGTTGATGCGCGGGCGGCTCTTCTGCTTGGAATGATGCAGCTTCTTTGGTTTGAGTCTAACCTTGCTGCACACCAGGGAGTGGTTGGTGTCGCAGTCAACAACAGATGCCCCTCTACATTGCTTTCATTGATCTCACCAAAGCCTTTGACCTCGTCAGCAGACGTGGCTCTTCAGACTACTAAGAAAGATCAGATGTCCACCAAAGCTACTAAGTATCATCACCTCATTCCATGACGATATGAAAGGCACAATTCAGCATAGCGGTGCCTCATCAGACCCCTTTCCTATCCTGAGTGCTGTGAAACAGGGCTGTGTTCTCGCACATCCACTGTGTGGGATCATCTTCTCCCTGCTGCTCTCAAATGCATTCAAGTCTTCAGAAGAAGGAATTTCCTCCACACAAGATCAGATGGCAGGTTGTTCAACCTTGCCCGTCTAAGAGCGAAGACCAAAGTACGGAAGGTCCTCATCAGGGAACTCCTCTTCGCTGATGATGCTGCATTAACATCCCACACTGAAGAGTGTCTGCAGAGACTCATTGACAGGATGTGGCTGCCTGCAATGAATTTGGCCTAACCATCAGTCTCAAGAAAACGTACATCATGGGACAGGACGTCAGAAATGCTCCATCCATCAATATTGGAAACCACGCTCTGGAAGTGGTTCAAGAGTTCACCTACCTAGGCCCAACTATCACCAGTAACCTGACTCTAGATGCAGAAATCAACAAGCACGTGGGAAAGGCGTCCGCTGCTATGTATAGACTGACCAAGAGAGTGTGGGAAAATGGTGCACTGACACGGAACACAAAGGTCCGAGCGTATCAAGCCTGTGTCCTCAGTACCTTGCTCTATGGCAGCGAGGCCTGGACAACGTATGTCAGCCAAGAGCGACGTCTCAATTCATTCCATCTTCGCTGCCTCCGGAGAATACTTGGCATCAGGTGGCAGGACCGTATCTCCAACGCAGAAGTCGTTGAGGCGGCCAACATCCCCAGCATATACATACTACTGAGTCAGCGGCGCTTGAGATGGCTTGGCCATGTGAGTCTCTCTCTCTCTCTCTCTCCTATCTTTATCCCACTCCTCATAGATTCATAGTCATTTACGGTGCAGAAGAAGGCTATTTGGCCCATCTATCTTTATCCCTCTCCTTCTGTTCCTTTATCCTTTTTTTTCTATCCCATTCCCACTCCCTTTCTCTTTTTTTTTCTCTCTCTATAATTCTTCTTTTCTCTCTCCCTCTTTCCCCCTCTCTCTCTCTGGAAACTATCAGTAAACACCACATTCACTGTTTAAAGAGATCTCCAAGAAAGTTATAAATCAGTGGAGCCAGACCTGGGACACTTAGTCTCCAACCCCATCCAGTTAGGTGCTTGCTTTCATCCTCTTCTCACTATTAATGGACACCAGCAATCTACCAGTGAGCCAAACCCTACATTCCATTTACTGCTTTACCAAACTTCAGGTTGCCCCTCCACAGTGGTACCAAGCCAAGGGTACTTCCCCATGCTAACAAAACTCCAGCAATCCCACCTCAGTGTTGCTAAACACCAGGATCATTCCCTAGTGCTACCAAAGTCCAGGAGAACTCACATTGATACCAAGGCACAAGATCACCCATCCCTTAGCAAATTAAATCCTCTTCACCTATATTGCTAAATGCTAGATATCTACCTACAATTGGTACATCTTGCATACCATCTTGGTGTTCTCCTGGTGCCCTGGTCAGTGTTCAGCTATGAATCAACACCATCAAAAATCCAAGCAACTGGTCATTCATCAGATAGCTGCTTATGGGATCTTGCTGTGCTGTGTTGTTTGCCTACATAACAACACTTAAGTATTTTTTGGCTGTAACACGCTTTGGGATGTTCCGAGCCTGTGAAAGGTGCAACAAAAATGTAAATTACTTCATTCTTTTGCCTCCCATGTAGTTCGCTGTGAAAGAACATGGAAGCATTGACATTTGTAAGAATTTTATGTTGTCATGCTGTCGTTATTGCTAAAGAGCTTGAAAAGTTGACCTATCAACTTCTCAGATTATAAGAGATATTTCTGAGATGCAATAAGATGTCTGAGTCACTGTGCATATTATGCCGTGCATCAGTCCTCTAAAATTCTAAGCGTTTTTACGTATTCATTAACGTTTCCAACAACGATGATCTGAGCCTTCCTTTCTCCTCCCCGATTAATCATATTCCTACATTGAAGAATGGATGCTTCAGTGGTTTTACTGGGGATTGATACATAAATTTCTGCTTCACTGTAATACTGCATTTCTGTATCTTTTTTCTAGGCTGCCATTTACAACCAATGCAATAAGCTAGATTATTTGTGGATCATTTCAAACCTTTGACTTTACCTTTTGTGAGTTGGCTTCATATTGTCTGCAATTAAAACCCACTGCAGTTTATGTTGGGACACAGTCAATATTTGAAAAGACAATAGGATAGAACTTGCATTTATATAGCGCCTTTGCCCACCTCAGGACATCCCAAAATACTTTACAGCCAATGAGCAACTCTGAAGTCTGTTGTAATACAGAAAACTGCGGCAGCCAATTTGCACACAACAAGCTCTCACAAATAGCAACATGATCATGACCAGATAATCTGTTTTTAGGGATGTTGTTGCTATAAATCTACCTGCAATACCTTTACATCTAATATTCCTGTGAAATGGAAGAACAAACACGTATTCTTTGAACACTCCCACCATCCAGTCTTCCAACGTGCTGACCACAAACCAGGCTCCAAGACAGAAGTGATGTCTTGCATACTAATACAAACAACATGTGCTACTTGTTGTCCACTGACAGAAACTATCATTTTGTGGCAGCGACAGACTTGTTTTACCCTTGAACAAGGTGAGGAGATTCATCACCTTCTAGGATGCTTTAAATTTTATGACATGTCTGAAATCGTCACCTCCATTTATAATGTGTGCTCTTTAAGGTTTTCCTGCAGGTTTGGATGAGGATGTATTTGATAAGGTGTTTTATGTTGGAAAGAATATTGCTCCATAACAGATATCAGAAACTACATTACTAGAAATTCTTTTCTTCCTTCATCTGAAAAAAAAGTATATATTTGAATTAATTCGATTTTACCACAAGGACCACAATATACTGAAGTCTATATACTGAAGTAGACTGCCCTCTTGTGCAACAAACAGACATTTTGAGCAAAGACATAAGAATTTATAAGGAGATTTTTGAGACAGTTCTTGACTGTTACATATCCACTGGATGTCCCTTGGCATTCAGTTTCCTTTTGTTGTACACAGTTGGAGTCTTGCTATGCATGGAAAGGTTACATTGTTTTCTCAGTGTGTGCTTTCAGTGTTACAGCCATACACACGTTTCCACTGCTGTTGAAAAGAAAGTATTGTACTCCACTGTAGTTCCTCTAAAATTGTACTGACAGCGTACTTGCAAACCAACAGAAGAGCTGTACTACAATTTATTTGCTTTGTTGATTATTATTTTTAGACATAAGGATATCTTTCACAAATCCATTCTCCTCATTTAGAACTTTGCCCAGCAGGAGCAGGCATTGGGAATTTGGGTATGGGAACCAGTGCGGCGGGAAACTCCTTCAAGGCAGACTGCCCTCCATAGTTAGATTCCCAAACTGAACTTTTGCTAAGAGAATCTCTGCACTGGAACCACGGATTCTCAAAATATATCTTAGATTGTATAAAATACAGCTCACATGCTCCAGCGCTGTGACCTTCACTGGAATTATTGACGTGGCATTCTTGTGAGGAAAATAAATCATCTAAAGCTTTCTTGTTCTAAGTTTTCAGAGGTTAACAAACAAATACATATTTTGTGAAACAATTGTACACTTCAGTTGCTCAGTGCTTGTGGGTGAGTTAGGTTTTGGCACAGTTCCTCACACACTGGGGGCATTGCGTCTCTACAGATGGAGGAAATTTAATTTAAGCTTGATCTACTGGGGATTTGTTGAGCTGTGGAAAATAAAAAATTCTGACTAATATAGCTAGTGTTCTGTTGGAATGTCATATGCAGCAAGACCTGGACAATATCCAGGCTTTGGATGATAAGTAGCAAGGAACGTTCACGCCTTCCATGCTGTAAATTTGTATGATTCTATAATTCTAAGGTGATGGTGGTCCATCTTCTTGAACTGCTGCAGTCTGTGTGGCGTTCGTTGCAGCGGTTCTGAGACCACTGGATTGTTTGCTTGGCTATTTCATAATAATCATCCACATTGGTGTGAGACTAGAGTCACATATAGGCCATATTGGGTAATGATAGCAGCTTTCCTTCCCTCAAGGACAACCGTGAAACACTTGGGTTTTTACAGCAACTTCATGGTACCACCATTTTTCCCAGTATTTTTAAAAAACTAAATTCAACTCCTCAAAACTGCCACGTGCTCCAGGTTTCTAGTTCAGGCTCCTGATTTTCTAGCCCAGTAACATAACCACTCCATTACTAGCCCATTCAAGGGTGAGGCAGCACTTTCAGAGTCAGTGGTACTGAACATTCCACTCCCTCATCCCTGTGCATGTCCATCATATGATATATTTATTTCGGTGACTGACCCCGCTTAACACTGGATACAGGTGTGGTGCCGGAGGATTGAAAAACTGCTAACGCTGTACCTCTGTTCTAAAAGGGAGTGAGGGATAGACCGAATAATTACAGGCCTTTCAGTCTAACCTCAGTAGTGGAAAAATTATTGGAATCTATTCTGAGACACAGGATAAACTGTCACTTAGAAAGGCATAGGTTAATCAAGGATAGTGAGCATGGATTTGTTGAGGGAAGATCTTGTTTGACCAACTTGATTGAATTTTTTGGAGAAGTAACAAGGAAGATAGATGAGGGTAGTGCAGGTGATGTGGTCTACATAGATTTTAGCAAGGCTTTTGACAAGGTCCCAGATGGCAGACTTAAAAAAAAAAATCCCATGGGATCCAGGGAAATGCAGCAAGGTGGTTACAAAATTGGCTCAGTGGCAGGAAACAAAGGGTAATTGTTGACGGGTGTTTTAGCGACTGGAGGGCTGTTTCCAGTGGCGTTCCGCAGGGCTCAGTACTGTGTGCCCTGCTTTTTGTGGTGTATATTAACGATTTGGACTTAAATGTAGGCGGCATGATCAAGAAGTTTGCAGATGACACAAAGATTGGCCGTGTGATAGATAGCGAGGAGGATAGCTGTAGGCTGCAGGAAGATATTGATGGTCTGGTCAGATGGGCAGAAAAGTGACAAATGGAATTCAACCCAGAGAAGTGTGAGGTGCTGCATTTGGGGAGGTCAAACAAGGCAAAGGAATACACGATTAATGGAAGATACTGAGAAGTGTAGAGGAAGTGAGGGATCTTGGAGTGAATGTCCACAGATCCCCAAAGGCAGGACAGGGCGATAAGGTGGTTAAGAAGGCATATGGAATGCTTTCCTATATTAGCTGAGTATAGAATATAAGAGCAGGGAGGTTATGCTAGAACTGTATAACTCATTGGTTAGGCCACAACTTAAGTACTGCATGCAGTTTTGGTCACCTCATTAGTGGGTGGCACAGTGGCGCAGTGGTTAGCACCGCAGCCTCACAGCTCCAGTGACTCAGATTCAGTTCTGGGTACTGTCTGTGCGGAGTTTGCAAGTTCTCCCTGTGTCTGCGTGGGTTTCCTCCGGGTGCTCCGGTTTCTTCCCACAGCCAAAGACTTGCAGGTTGATAGGTAATTTGGCCATTGTAAATTGCCCCTAGTGTAGGTCGGTGGTAGGAGAATGGTGGGGATGTGGTAGGGAATATGGGATTAATGTAGGATTAGTATAAATGGGTGGTTGTTGGTCAGCACAGACTCGGTGGGCCGAAGGGCCTGTTTCAGTGCTGTATCTCTCTATGACTCTATTACAGAAAGGATGTAATTGCACTAGAAAGGGTACAGATGAGATTTACGAGGATGTTGTTAGGACTGGAAAAATGCAGCTATGAGGAAAGATTGGATAGGCTGGGGTTATTCTGCTTGGAACAGAGAAAGCTGAGGGGAGATCTGATTGAAATGTACAACATTTTGAGGTGCTTAATAGAGTGGAGTTGAAGGGTCTAATCACCTTAGCAGAGAGGTCAGTGACTAGGTTTAAAGATTTAAAGACTTTATAGATTTAAAGTGATTGGTAGAAAAATTAGAGGGAAGATGAGGAAAAACGTTTTCACCCAGAGGGTGGTGGGGGTCTGGAATTCACTGCCTGAAAGGGTAGTTGAAGCAGAAACTCTCAACTCATTCAAAAGGATATGCACCTCAAGTGCCATAATCTGCAGGGCTACAGATCAAATGCTGGAATGTGGAATTAGAATAGGTGGATTGTTTTTCGGCTGGCACAGACACGATGGGCCAAGTGGCCTCTTTCTGTGCCTTAAACTTTCTATTATAATACACAAGGTCAGAAAAGCATCCAAACAGTATTAATCCCCATTATTGGCCCAACTATCTATTGTCTTCAAATTGGAATGGTGATTTTGGACATTTAGAATAAATGTATATCATTCAATACAAGGATATTTCTATCGATGGGGGAACATTGGAGCAGGAGTAGGCCATTCAGCTCATCAAGCCTGCTCTGCCATTCAATTCGATCATGGCTGATCATCCACTTCAATGCTTTTTTCCCACATTATCCCCATATCCCCAGTCTCTGCTTTAAACATACTCAGTGACTGAGCTTTCACAGCTCTCTGGGGTAGAGAATTCCGAAGATTCACAACCCTCTGAGTAAAGAAATTTTTCCTCATCTCGGTCCTAAGTGGCTTCCCCCTTAATTTGAAATTGTGTCCCCTGGTTCTAGACTCCCCAACCAGGGGAAACATCTTACCTGCATCTACCCTGTCTATCCCTTAAAGTATTTTGTATGTTTCAATGAGATAACCTCTCATTCTTCAAAACTCGAGAGAATACAGGCCCAGTTTCTCCAATCTGTCTTCATAGGACAGTCCTGCCATCCTAGGAACAAGTCTAGTGAACCTTCGTTGCACTCCCTCTATCCTTCCTAAGGCAAGGGGACCCAAAACTGCACGCAGTTTTCCAGGTGCTGTCTAACCAAGGTTCTATACAATCAAAGCAAGACTTCTCTACTCCTGTACTCAAATTCGCTTGTGATAAAAGCTAACATACCATTAGCCTTATTAATTGCTTGCTGCACCTGCATGTTAGCTTTCAGTGACTTTTTAACAGACACCCAGGTCCCTTTGTACATCTACACTTTCTAATTTCTTACCAATTAAGAAATACTCTGCACGTTTGTTCCTCCTATCAAAATGGATAACCTCACATTTTTCCACATTACATTCCATCTGCCACATTCTTGCCCACTCACTAAGCCTATCCAAATCCCCTTGAAGCCACTTTGCATCTTCCTCACAACACACATTCCCACTAGTTTTGTGAACTTGGAAAAATTACACTCAGCACTCAGAATCCCATAATCATGCTCAATACTGTTAACCTATAGAACAATAAAGCATAGGAGTATCTTTGTACATCCTTTGCTCATGTACAAAGTTTACAGCTCCTGGGGCTTTGTCACTTTTTCATCTGTTAGCCCCACATTAAGATCAGTACATTATACAGGAATATTTTTATTCTTTGAGAGAAAAATTTCATGTTTTTGTTTTCTCATTATTGCAGTATCAGAAAAACTGAAATTTGTGCAGGGATAAATCAAAATGAGTTTTCAATGCGAAAAGTGATTCATCATTAGTTTGTGAACAATGAACTCATAAATCATTCTTTTAATAATTTTGAATAAACACCCAACTTGGAAACAAGAGGTGTAATGACATTTCTGTTTAAAAATGGTTTGCTTACTCATTTTAGTTTAATATTATGGAGCATTAAAACATGTTGAAACTTGTATTTGCCTTTAACCTGACCAATCCCTTCACTGTACCTTGCAAACTGTCACCAGGGATGAGTGGCGTATTTTTTCATTGCCTGTAACATTGGGACAAACTGAGAATTGGATGATCTCTATTGATCTTTGATGGTTGAAAGTTGCTGGCGAAACACTGATTTTTTTCATGCAAGGCCTTTCCAGTGACGTAGAGTCTTAAATCATTTCAGCCGTCATTCAATCTGTGCATTCATGCATCCAATTTACATCTCAACTGGGGTGGAGCACCACGAAAAATCCCAAGATTACTACACTGCTTTTTAATTTAGCACCTACCTCCTCAAAACTCCCTTGCAAGACCTTGATCATGTTTTTTCTTTATCCCAGTATTTTCACTCCAACTCCATTAAATGCCTTGTCCTGACACCTGGCTTACCATTCGAGTGAGGTCTTAGGCTTCAGCTGCAGAGACGTGATCTGATCCATGAGGGAATACCTGTGTTTACCACTAAATACAAACATTAATTTTTATACAGCAGATGAAAGTGTAATTTTTAAAAAACTTTGCAGCACAATTCTTGCCCCAATTCATTTTTGAATCAGTTTATGGTCCAATAGTTTTCCCATTTATGGGGTAGGATTAATAGCTGAACCAATGTGCAGCGTTGGAGTGTTGTGTTCAAAAGCCGCAGCTCCTTTGAACTCCAGCCAAGATTTCTACATTGTCATCAGCATTAGAGACTGTGTGCTCCACTACTTCAACCTGCTGTTTGTTGGTATTGAGTGTGACATCAAAGGACTTGTCTTACAAGTTAAATATTTCAGATTGTTTGTGTCAGAAGCAATGAAATATTAACCATGGAAGATGTATAATACTGTGGACGAGTCTGCTGTGCTTATAAATGGGACAAAGACAGCAATGTTTAGTCAAAAAATTTCATCTACAAATGTTCCTGTGTGAAATGCTCAGTTGAATTTATATCAGCCACCTTGTATAAAAACCTTGACTATATTTTTGGAAGAAGGGGCTGTTGAACTAAATCTTGTTTTCCAGTTCTGTGCATTTGTCTCCATCAGTCAACTGAAGAGCTGAATGATCCAATCAGTGAACATCACCCCAGTTCTTGTCAATGCTACTGGTCAACCCACTGGGAAGGTCATTTCTTATTGGTCAGCAATGGAACGCTATTCCCCGAGACCAGCATCCCTCACTCTGCCACTGTTGACTGTGAGAAAAGATTTTGGGGGTAATTATGACTTTGTTAATTAGTGTAAAATGGATAATAGCAAGTTGGCTTTAATGGAAATAAAATTCAAGCGAGATGTAAAATGAGCTGGTAGTTCACCATCACCCACTTTAGACCATCTCACAGTCAGTTACCCCCCGTCTGAGAAATGCTGGTGTTTAAGTAACAATAATGCTTTGTCTTCAAAACATGGTGTCATAAGCAAATTTGGCATTTCAGCTGACAGCTGGCCCATATTCCATTATTATTTTCATGACTGATTGCCGTGGTATTTGGAGATATGTACAATAAGGGCTTTGGATAGCTCTACATGTTTGGGTGGGATTATTCGATATCATAATCAAGTCATTTCTAGTCAAGGTGCTGAGCAAACATTGGGGTTTCATTGGGCATGAGATTGAGGTAATGCAGTTGAGAGTTGAGAGGCTGAGAGATACTGGGTCTGCCATTACCTGGCTGCTCCCTGAGGTCACTCCACCTATGATGGTTTGGAATGGATGAATAATAGATCTCGAGGAAGGAGGCAATATTGCCTGGCATTTTCCGAATTCCAGACCCAGCTTATGCATTGATTGTCCCATAGGTCACAGCCATATATTTGTTGTAGACATGTTGGATTGTACCACCTTAGGTGAATGTATCTTTTTACTACTTGAAGTGAAATCTGTGAAAGACCTCAAACAGCGAGCAAAGTTGAGTCTGAGCAGAAGGTACGGACCATTCATACCATTAGTACTAGTGCTCTCTCAGACCTCTGCTGGGAAGAGAAGAGTGTGGAATAAAAAGAAAAGAAAAGGGTATTCGAGAGAATCAGCAACAACTAATAACTGGTAGCAAAGAGTAGCACCTATTCATTTACTGATTCCTGTGCTGTGTTATACTGCTGGATAGAGGCAGCCTGGCAGCAGACATTCTTGTGCAAAAATCCCACTGATGTAATGTGAAGGAATTTCATGATGTTGCAGGAGTGGAAATTACACAAAACGTCTTTGAAATTGGTCCTCATTGAGCCTATTTTCCAGGAGGGAAAATAGGGGCACAAAGGACCAATTTCCCACAGCTACGTTCTGTGCCTCATGAACACTTGAAAGACATCCAATCCCTTTTTTTTCTATTCGTTCATGGGATGTGGGCATCGCTGGCTAGGACAGCATTTATTGCCCATCCCTAATTGCCCTTGAGAAGGTGGTGGTGAGCTGCCATCTTGAACCGCTGCAGTCCATGTGAGGTAGGTCCACCCACAGTGCTGTTAGGAAGGGAGTTCCAGGATTTTGACCTAGTGACGATGAAGGAATGGTGATATAGTTCCAAATCAGGATGGTGTGTGACTTGGAGGGGAACTTGCAGGTGGTGGTGTTTCCATGCAACTGCTGCTCTTGTCCTTCTCAGTGGAAGAGGTCACGGGTTTGAAAGGTGCTGTCGAAGGAACCCTGGTGAGTTGTTGCAGTGCATCTTGTAGGCGGTACACATCGCTGCCACTGTGCGTCGGTGGTGGAGGGAGTGAATGTTGAAGGTGGTGGATGGGGTGCCAATCAAGCGGGCTGCTTTGTCCTGGTCGAGCTTTGAGTGTTGTTGGAGCTGCACCCATACTGGGTCCAGGCAACCACCTAAAACAGACATTAGGCTATTTGGATTTATTAATAAGCAGTCTAAGGCATGTTTTAGGACTCTCGCACAGACACACACACACACATATATTCTCCTGTCGTCATTCACTTTTCATTTAGCTACAACGAAATTCAACTCTGACCTTTAAGTTAAAACACCATAGCATTGAGGGAATCCCGACCAGAACTCCTCATGTCCGCTTGGAAATTCCGTCCCAGTAAAGATTGGGGTCCTGTGACTCCAAGCTGTGCCTGCATTTTGGAAACCACCCTTCACCTCCATATCCAAACTACTGCCTTTAAATTTCCATCCCTTGTCTTTCTAATTCCTGCTTCTACTCAAACTCTGGTCACTAAGGATTTCTTTCAGAATTTCCAACAATGTGAAAGACACCATAAACAACCCGAAGTAACATTGCTCTCAGGATTGAGGTTCTTTCCTTGTTTTTTTTTCATCTGCTGATGTACAACCTTGACACTCCCACCCCTTGCAGCATTTTTAGTGAGTGTTCACTGTTATACACGAGTTGGTTGCTAACACAACCTTGCTCCTCCAGGGCAAGCAGCAGATGCCCAGGATTTCATTGCTTCGGGATAAGATGCCTATCTGAATTTTAGCAGTTCAAGATTTTTTTCTCGGTCAAATAGGCGGCTTCTGGTTAGTTCTCTCCAGATAAAGTTAATGACCCTGAGAAAAACTGCCAGTAATATAAATTGTAGTGCCCTGGTTCTCATACAGATCATTGAGTCTATCGAAATCTTTACTTGCGTGATCATCAAGATTTCATTTCATAGTAAAGGACTGGCACAGGCTGATCGTAAAGAACTCTTTCTTCACAGTGTTTTTGGAGCTGAATAATGTGCCAAAAAGGCACCATGCCAAATCAGATTCATGGCTGTCTC
The DNA here is from genome assembly GCF_036365525.1 of Heterodontus francisci. Lineage (NCBI taxonomy): Eukaryota > Metazoa > Chordata > Chondrichthyes > Heterodontiformes > Heterodontidae > Heterodontus > Heterodontus francisci. Next base: position 2,421,471 of record NC_090407.1, on the reverse strand, counting down.
ATAATCCTTCCACCAAATGGAATCACAGACCTGAATCAGAACAACACCTGCATCAAAAAGCAGCTGATCCCAATTGTGTAAAAATGAACTCTCCAGCTGCAATTGTGAGAACTAGTATTCAGTCAGGGTGACCAATCATTCACATCAGCATCAACAGTCATCTGGCAGGCAAGCTTGATAAGGTTTGGGTGTGGACAGCGGAGGTCCACAAGTTCATTATTGTACAAAATGCTTCGGTGTGTGACAGAGGGAAGCAAACATCACAGTAAACTTCATTTGTTCAGAAGAGGAGTGACAGTAAAAGATTGTCATTGCCTGAGAGGAACAATGAGTGAAACAGCTAGGCAAATAAATGTATTTCCATACAAACCTAAAAAAGAGCCCTGAAAGCTGACAAACTATTCTGGAATTTGTTTTCTGCTCTTACAGTTAATTCAGAATGGTTACTTGCACTCTGGGTTGATCTTTAACTCAATATTTATGAAGTGCATTGAGTGTAGAATTATTACTATGAGAGGGATCAGAATGCAACTATTAACAATGTAAAGCATGCAAATGTAGTATTGCTCCTGAAATGTTCAGATGTTGTTCTCAGAAATAGCTACCTCTGTCTCCACAACATTCAGTGTTGAAAATCTCCAAGTATTTATCATGTTTTAATGCATAAGCTGTGGTTCAGTGGGTAACACTCTTATCTCTGAGTTAGAAAGTTGTGGGTTCAAATCCCACTCCAGGGCTTTAGCACAAAAAATCAAGGCTAACACTCCAGTACAGTAAGGAGGGAGTGTTGCACTGTCTTTCAGATGACATATATAAGATCCCATGGTGCTATATTGAAGAAGAGCAGGGGAGTTCTCTCCAGTGTCCTGGCTCTAGTATAAGGGTCTGAAAGGGTTAATGTTTGAGACAGTGAGAATAACCCCTCCCACTATAGTGATGTTGTGGTAATCGTCACATGGGCAGTAAGCTTGGAAGGAGCTATGAGAAGTCCTAGCTAGAGATCCTAATGGAGAGTGTAAATAAAATGTAAATGTAAATAAAGAGTTGATGTTTAGTCATCCAGAGACTGAGACTTTTATGGAGAGCACAATAACTACACTACCACCAACATACAATATAGTGACAGCAATATACAACACTATCTCAGTCAACATCACTAAAAACAGCTTGTCATTATAAGAACATAAGAAGTAGGAGCAGGAGTAGGCCATTCGGCCCCTCAAGCCTGCCCCACCACTCAATAAGATCATGGCTGATCTGCCCCAGACCTCAACTCCTCTTTCGTGCCAGCTCCTCACAGCCCTCAACTCCCCGATATTTCAAAAATCTATCTACCTCCTCTTTAAATACTTTCAGTGATCTAGCCTCCACAACTCTCTGAAGTAGAGAATTCCAGACATTCACTACCCTCTGAGAGAAGAAATTCCTTCGCCTCTCATTTTAAATGAGTGTCCCCTAGTTCAAGATTCCCCCACTAGTGGAAACATCTCCCCAGTATCTACCCTGTCAAGCCCCCTCAGAATCTTGTACGTTTCAATAAGATCACCTCTCATTCTTCTAAACTCTAATGAATAAAGGCCTAACCTGTTCAGCCATTCTTGATAAGTCAACCCCTTCATCCCAGGAATCAGCCTAGTGAATCTCTTTTGAACTGCCTCCAATGCCAGTATATCCTTTCTTAAATACGGGGACCAAAACTGTACACAGTACTCCAGGTGTGGCCTCACCAACACCCTGTACAGTTGTAACAAGACTTACCTGTTTTTAAACTCCAATCCCTTAGCAATAAAGGCCAAAATTCCATTTGCCTTCCTAATTACTTGCTGCACTTGCATGCTAACTTTTTGTGTTTCATGCACAAGAACACGCAGATCCCTCTGTGCTGCACTTTTTTGGAGTCTCTCTCCATTTAAATAATAGTCTGCCTTTTGATTCTTCCTACCGAAATGCATGACCTCACACTTTCCTACATTAAACTCCATCTGCCAAGTTTTTGCCCAATCACTCAACCTATCTATATCCCCTTTCAGATTCCTTCTGTCCTCATCACAACATGCCCCCCCCCACCTATTTTTGTATCGTCAGCAAATTTGGATACACTACACTCTGCCCCCTCCTCCAAGTCATTAATATAGATAGTAAATAATTGAGGCCCTAGGACTGATCCTTGTGGCACTCCACTAGTTAAGTCTTTCCAACCTGAACAAGACCCATTAATCCCGACTCTCTGTCTTCTGTGAGTTAACCAATCCTCAATCCATGCTAATACATTACCCCCAATACCGTGAGCTCCTATCTTGTGCAATAATCTTTTATGTGGCACCTTATCGAATGCCTTCTGGAAATCTAAATACACTACATCTACCAGTTCCCCTTTATCAACTCTGCTTGTTATATCCTCAAAGAACTCTAGAAAATTTGTCAATCATTATTTCCCTTTCGCAAAACCATGTTGACTCTGTTTGATTGCTTTAAGCTTTTCTAAATGTCCTTCTATTTCTTCCTTAATAATGGACTCTAGTATTTTCCCAACAACCGATGTTAGGCTGACTGGCCTATAGTTTCCTGCTTTTTGTCTCCCTCCCTTCTTGAACAGGGGCGTCGCATTAACGGTTTTCTAAACTGCTGGGACCCTCCCGGAATCCAGTGAGTTCTGGAATATTTCGACCAATGCCTCCGCTTCCTTTAAAACCCTTGGATGCAGGCCATCAGGTCCTGGCGACTTGTCTGCCTTTAGTCCCATTAATTTGTCAAATACTTTGTCCCTGGTGATAGAGACTGTTACAAGATCTTTCCTCCCATTAACTCCTTGCTTATCTGATATCTGTGGGATGTTTATAGTGTCCTCCACCGTGAAGACCGATGCAAAATATTGGTTTAAATTATCTGCCATTTCCCTGTTCCCTGTTATCAATTCTCCAGTCACATCCTCCTAAGGTCCCACATTCACTTTACTACTCTCTTTCTTTTTATATACCCGAAGCAGCTCTTGCTGTTTGTTTTTATATTTCTTGCCAATTTACTTTCATAATCAATTTTCTCCCTCTTTATTAGCTTTTTAGTCATCCGCTGTTGGTTCCTAAAAAAAATTCCCAATCCTCTGGCCTACCACTAGTTTTCACCGCTTTGTATGCCTGAGTTTTTCATTGGATACTCTCCTTGACTGCCTTTGTTATCCACGGGTGGTTCATCCTTCTCATTGAGTCCTTCTTTTTGACCGGGATAAATTTTTGCTGAGCGTTATGAAATATCTGCTTAAATGTCTGCCACTGCTCATCCACTGACCTTCCCCTTGGTCTATTTTCCCAGCCTGTTTTAGACAACTCTTTCTTCATACCTCTGCAATCGCCCTTGTTTAAGTTGAGGACACTGGTTTGAGACCCGAGTTGCTCGCCCTCAAACTGAATTTGAAATTCTACCATGTTGTGATCGCTACCCCCGAGAGGATCCATAACTACAATATCTCTTATTAATCCTACCTCATTACACATTACTAGATCTAAAATAGCCTGTTCCCTGGTAGGTTCTGCAACGTATTGCTCTAAGTAACAATCCCTGATGCACTCTATAAATTCGTCTTCCATGTTACCTCTGCCAATCTGATTTGTCCAGTCTATATGCAGATTAAAATCACCCATGACAATTGAGACACCCTTCTTGCACGCCTCCGTTATTTCCCGAATTATACTTTGTCCTACAGTGAAGCAACTCTTCGGGGGCCTGGAGACGACTCCCACCCGTGACTTCGTCCCCTTGCTATTCCTTATTTCCACCCAAACTGATTCCACATCACGATCTATTGCACCTATATCACTACTCACCACCGCACTGATACCTTCCTTTATTAACAAAGCTACCCCACCTCCTTTTCCTTTTTGCCCATTTTTCCGGAATGTCGAATACCCTTGAATACTGAGTTCCCAGTCTTGGTCACCCTACAACCACGTCTCTGAAATAGCTATCAAGTCGTGCTCATTAATTTCTATTTGTGCCGTCAACTCATCTATCTTGTTACAAATGCTGCGTGCATTCAAATAAAGAGCTTTAAGCTTTGACTTTTTACCATTATTACTCATTCTGGTTCTAATTTCTGCTGCACTCTTCTGTTTATATTTTCTGCCCCTTCCTGTCACACTTTGATTACCGTTCGCCTCTTCACTACCCTGCACCTCTGCTCTCTCATTTCTTTTTGTTTTTTTTAAACTTTCCTTCAATTGAACCCTCCCCCCCCCTCTAATTAGTTTAAAGTCCTATCTACAACCCTAGTTATACGATTTGCCAGGATACTGGTCTCAGCATGGTTCAAATGAAGCCCATCCCATCGGAACAGCTCTCTCTTTCCCCTGGACTGGTGTCAGTGCCCCATGAGTCGGAACCCATTTCTCCCACACCAATCTTTGAGCCACGCGTTTACCTCTCTAATCTTATTTAACCTATGCCAATTTGCATATGGTTCAGGTAGTAATCCGGAGGTTACTACCTTTGTCGTTCTGCTTTTTAATATAGCCCTGAGCTGCTCATAATCCCTCAGCAGAACCTCTTTCCTAGTCCTACCTCTGTCGTTGGTTCCTATGTGAACCACGACAACTGGATCCTTCCCCTCCCACTTCAAGTTCCTCTCCAGCCAATAACCTTGGCACCAGGTAGGCAATGCAGCCTTCGGGACTCCCTGTCTTTGCTGCAGAGAACAGTATCTATTCCCCTAACTATGCTATCCCCTATTATTACTACATTTCTCTTTTCTCCCCCCACTTGAATGGCTCTCTGAACCATGGTGCTGTGGTCAGTTCGCTCATCCTCCCTGCAGTCTGTGCCCTCGTCCACACAGGGAGCAAGAACCTCGTACCTATTGGATAAGGGCACTGGCTGAGGCTCCTCCAAAGTTAAATTCTGGATCCCCACCTGCCTCTCTCATAGTCACACCCTCCTGTCCCTGACCACGGTCCAAATTTGATGTGATTAATCAAAAGGGTGTGACTGTCTCCTGAAATACAGTGTCCAGGTAACTCTCCCCCTCCCTGATGTGTCACAGTGTCCGCAGCTCGGACTCCAGCTCATCAACTCTGAGCCAAGGTCATCGAGCAGTCAACGCTTGATGCAGATGTGGCCATCGTGGATCGCACCGGCGTCCACCAGCTCCCACATACCACAACTGCAACACATCACCTGCCCAGCCATCTCTATTCTATTTAATTAATTAATTTGAATGTTAAATATTTTAAAAGTGAATTTCTTAACTGTATCTTCAGCTGTAATAACGTCTCTTGATTTTAACCGCTTGGCTAAAAAGGGACACAGAGAGATACCCACCAATCACCTACCTGTTTTCCTGTGACGTCACACCTCGGCTCAGACAGGTAGAAGGGGCTCTCTGCCCAGTTGTTATCTCCCGCTGTCGCTGCCCTTCTCAGTACATAGACAATTACTTGCCAATCAGCTTCTTCCCCTGTACTGTGCAGGCTGAAAAAGCAAAAAAGAAAAGAAAGAGGCCAAACAGCACCTCCTTTCCTTAGTCAATAAAATCCCTCACACAAAACTCACAGCCTTACTCTCTGTCCAAATAGCACAATTCTTATTAATTATTCTTAAATTATGCCATTACTATTTGTGGGAGCTTGCTGTGCACAAAATGGCTGCCACCTTTTCTACAACTGTGACTACACTTCAAAAGTACTTCATTGGCTGTAAAGCACTTTGGGATGTCCTACGGTCATGAAAGTTGCTATATAAATGCAAATCTTTCTTTTTTAAAAACTGTAATGCTGCTCTTTACAATACCTAATGAGTGACAATAACTATTATAATCGTCAGGAAATTAACCTGTAAAAGGGAATAATTGAAATTGGGACTTTTCTGCAGCTAGATCTCTGATTTGGAATATTCAGAATAATTTAGCAGTTAATTAATGCCTTCTATCGATTGTACTGTCCAGTTATTTTGAATTACAGCTTAAGAAATACGTTTCAGTGTCTGCTGGGTGTATGGGGTGGGAAGGGAGGGGGTTTGAAGTCTGAATGTTCAGCCCATGGCCAGAATCAACCGCACTGTCCAATGTCATTAATAGCAATGCAGCAGAAACATTTAATCTCAGAAAACCTCAGCATGAATATGAATAAATACTGTCAAAAAAAGTTAGCGCCTGTGACTGACAAGTCTGGAAATGTCAAATGCTCATTAATTGATTGGGACACGGCCTTAAGAACACCGACAGTGAATTCCGTTGTCTTTAGTTAAGTGCTTGAATAGAGAAATATGTTATTTGGTTAGATTCTTTGTTTTAATATGATACATAACCATCATGTGGAGAACAATTCTTCTCTTTGGGCCTCCTTATCTCGAGAGACAATGGATACGCGCCTGGAGGTGGTCAGTGGTTTGTGAAGCAGCGCCTGGAGTGGCTATAAAGGCCAATTCTGGAGTGACAGGCTCTTCCACAGGTGCTGCAGAGAAATTTGTTTGTTGGGGCTGTTGCACAGTTGGCTCTCCCCTTGCGCCTCTGTCTTTTTTCCTGCCAACTACTAAGTCTCTTCGACTCGCCACAATTTAGCCCTGTCTTTATGGCTGCCCGCCAGCTCTGGCGAATGCTGGCAACTGACTCCCACGACTTGTGATCAATCTCACACGATTTCATGTCGCGTTTGCAGACGTCTTTATAACGGAGACATGGACGGCCGGTGGGTCTGATACCAGTGGCGAGCTCGCTGTACAATGTGTCTTTGGGGATCCTGCCATCTTCCATGCGGCTCACATGGCCAAGCCATCTCAAGCGCCGCTGACTCAGTAGTGTGTATAAGCTGGGGGTGTTGGCCGCTTCAAGGACTTCTGTGTTGGAGATATAGTCCTGCCACCTGATGCCAAGTATTCTCCGAAGGCAGCGAAGATGGAATGAATTGAGACGTCGCTCTTGGCTGGCATACGTTGTCCAGGCCTCGCTGCCGTAGAGCAAGGTACTGAGGACACAGGCCTGATACACTCGGACTTTTGTGTTCCGTGTCAGTGCGCCATTTTCCCACACTCTCTTGGCCAGTCTGGACATAGCAGTGGAAGCCTTACCCATGCGCTTGTTGATTTCTGCATCTAGAGACAGGTTACTGGTGATAGTTGAGCCTAGGTAGGTGAACTCTTGAACCACTTCCAGAGCGTGGTCGCCAATATTGATGGATGGAGCATTTCTGACATCCTGCCCCATGATGTTCGTTTTCTTGAGGCTGATGGTTAGGCCAAATTCATTGCAGGCAGACGCAAACCTGTCGATGAGACTCTGCAGGCATTCTTCAGTGTGAGATGTTAAAGCAGCATCGTCAGCAAAGAGGAGTTCTCTGATGAGGACTTTCCGTACTTTGGACTTCGCTCTTAGACGGGCAAGGTTGAACAACCTGCCCCCTGATCTTGTGTGGAGGAAAATTCCTTCTTCAGAGGATTTGAACGCATGTGAAAGCAGCAGGGAGAAGAAAATCCCAAAAAGTGTGGGTGCGAGAACACAGCCCTGTTTCACACCACTCAGGATAGGAAAGGGCTCTGATGAGGAGCCATCATGTTGAATTGTGCCTTTCATATTGTCATGGAATGAGGTGATGATACTTAGTAGCTTTGGTGGACATCCGATCTTTTCTAGTAGTCTGAAGAGACCACGTCTGCTGACGAGGTCAAAGGCTTTGGTGAGATCAATGAAAGCAATGTAGAGGGGCATCTGTTGTTCACAGCATTTCTCCTGTATCTGACGAAGGGAGAACAGCATGTCAATAGTCGATCTCTCTGCACGAAAGCCACACTGTGCCTCAGGGTAGACGCGCTCGGCCAGCTTCTGGAGCCTGTTCAGAGCGACTCGAGCAAAGACTTTCCCCACTATGCTGAGCAGGGAGATTCCACGGTAGTTGTTGCAGTCACCGCGGTCACCTTTGTTTTTATAGAGGGTGATGATGTTGGCATCGCGCATGTCCTGGGGTACTGCTCCCTCGTCCCAGCACAGGCATAGCAGTTCATGTAGTGCTGAGAGTATAGCAGGCTTGGCACTCTTGATTATTTCAGGGGTAATGCTGTCCTTCCCAGGGGCTTTTCCGCTGGCTAGGGAATCAATGGCATCACTGAGTTCCGATTTGGTTGGCTGTATGTCCAGCTCATCCATGACTGGTAGAGGCTGGGCTGCATTGAGGGCAGTCTCAGTGACAGCATTCTCCCTGGAGTACAGTTCTAGGTAGTGCTCAACCCAGCGGTCCATCTGTTTGCGTTGGTCAGTGATTATGTCCCCCGATTTAGATTTGAGGGGGGTGATCTTCTTGATGGTTGGCCCAAGAGCTCTCTTCATGCCATCATACATTCCTCTGATGTTTCCGGTGTCTGAGGCCAGCTGAATATGACTGCATAGGTGTTGCCAGTAGTCGTTTGCGCAACGCCTAGCTGTTCTTTGTGCAGTACTTCTGGCTGCTTTAAGTGCTGCGGATGTTAAATCGCTGGGGGCTTTCTTGTAGTTCAAAAGTGCAATGCGCTTAGCGGCTATGACAGGTTCCAGCTCTTCATTATGAGATTGAAACCAGTCTGCATTTCTCTTCGCACTTTTGCCGTAGGTGGTCAAAGCTGACTCATAGATGGCGTCTCTGATGTGGGCCCACTTGGTCTCAGCATCCCCTGTGGGAGTGTTTTGAAGGGCTGTTACAAGTGAATTTAGAAATTTTTGTAACAGCTGTGGGTGAGAAATTCTGCTCGTGTTGATGCGCGGGTGGCCCTTCTGCTTGGAATGATGCAACTTCTTTGGTCTGAGTCTAACCTTGCTGCACACCAGGGAGTGGTCGGTGTCGCAGTCCGCACTGTGGAAGCTGCGTGTGATTTGAACACTGTTTAAGGCGGCTCGCCTTGTGACAATGAGGTCTAGCTGGTGCCAACGACGTGATCTTGGGTGCCTCCATGAAACCTGGTGACAGGGTTTAGTGTGAAAGAACGAGTTGGTGATGCAGAGGTTATGATAGGTACACAACTCAAGCAGTCTCTGCCCGTTCTCATTCATCCTTCCAACGCCATAGCGCCCAAGGCAGGAGGGCCATGAGTCATGGTCTGCCCCAACCCTGGCATTAAAGTCCCCCAGCAGGAATAGGTGTTCGGTGTTGGGGATGCTGCTAATGATGTTATGGAGTTGTTCATAGAACTGGTCTTTAGCTTCAGGTGCGGAACAGAGTGTTGGAGCATAGATGCTGAGTAGGTGTACTGGACCAGAGGTGGTGAGCAGTCGGATGGACAGTATGCGTTCCGAGCCATTTGAGGGAGGCTCTATCATGCTGAGCAAGGAGTTTCTGATGGCGAAGCCCACTCCATGCTGTCTTGGTTCTTCAGGATCCCTGCCCTGCCAGAAGAAGGTGTAGTCTTGCTCTGCTAGAGAGCCACTCGCGGGGAGGCGAGTCTCCTGAAGTGCTGCAATGTCCACATTGAGTCTACTGAGCTCGTTGTTAATGATGGCGGTCTTCCGAGAATCGTTGATTTGTGTAAGGTCTTCCGACAGGCCAGGACACATAGTTCTGACGTTCCAGCTTGCAAAGCGAAGGGCTGGTACCTTCTTTCCTTTTTTCATGTTGTTTGGTGCGGTGTATCAGTCCACCTTTCGGGCAATGACCCTGAGCTCCAAGCACCCATTGAAGCAGGCAGACTGTGGCGGGACAGAACCTTATTGATCGGGGGCTGCCCGGTTTGAGGCGGGCGGTAGCTGTCCAGTGAGGTGCAATGACCTCTCCCACCGACAAAGGCAACCCGTGGCGCCCAGTTTCTACGCCAATTTATCTGGACTTATAACCCGTAACTGCTGCCTTCCGTGTTGTTTCAGTCGCTGTGAGGCAACTATGGAGTGACCTCTCCATGGCACATGCCTGGGCAAATTTATGGAGGTTGAGAGTTGCCCAGTCGTCAAAACCCCCCTCTCGGCCTTTCTGGTGGGGTCCAAAGGAGTGCAGGACACGACGTTTGGCACCAGTATGGCTGCAGGAACTGCCGGAAACATGCCAAAGGTGACACATGACCGCCTACGGGGTTCCGCTCCGGATTTTCTGTTAGGGTTTACTAACAATATAGACTTGGCGAACAATATACACTTGGGAATGATTGCAAAGCAATCACATCATTCAGGGATTTAAAAAGTCCTTTGATATTTCCTATTTCATCTCTTGTCATTTACCTTCTCCTGTTCCCTCCCCTCTCCCATGTTGGCTGCAAATGTCCACTCCCCAGGTTTGAGTCTGGATTCTGATGTCAGCAGCTTATTTAAACTCAGGGGCTGGTGGGCGAGGTTGATGCTGGCTTCACCTGACGTGGATACATTCGGAGCGGGAAGCCAGGAGACACCAGGAGATGTTTCCTGTTCCTAGACCCAAATGGTGGCCGCTTACTATCAAACTGAGAATTGAGTCTGGAACCTTCCAGTCTGCATGTCCCAGTCTGCATGCTAATTGTACCAACTAAGCTTTGCTAATAAACTATTTCTAATGAAGCATCCTCAGAGTATAAAAAAAGACTTGTGCTTGCTCATATTCCAGGAAATCAGTATCCTCCCGTGTTAATTAACAGATTGTGTTTGATTTGAATGAAGGCAGGCATTGTTCTCTCAGAAAATCACAAGCTGTAGGTTTTGTAACAACTTTATCTGTTCACCACACTTAGTATTGAAATTCTGCAGCTGCTTGTTAAATCTTAATGGAAAGAATTTTGTGACGCTACTCATTAAAATAATCAATCATAAAAAAGTGAACCCATTTGTTCGTTCCACGCATTAAATTAAATGTAAAAAAGCAAAATGTGAATTTGTCCTGCAGATGTCTGTGGGATGCTGAGAATCTGAACTCGTCATTGCTTTTTCTGAAATTCACCTCTTCACTATTATAAATAGATTAGCATCTCCGCTAACATAGTGGGAGAGGAATTTCTGGCCAACGCACTCATTCGCCTGTCAGTTTTGCACGGCATCATTTCAGAGATATTGAGGCTTCCTACAGCGAGATGCCTGAAGTTTTCAGAACATTTCAAAGGTTAATTAGTATCATCCTCAAATCTTCCAGCTGCTTTTTAAGTTGTTCCGAATTGTAGTTTAAGAAGTAGGTTTCACTGGTTCCTAGGTGCAGGGGGCAAACTATCTGAATTAAAAACAGAAAGTGCTGGAAATACTCAGCAGGTCAGGCAACATCTGTGGACAGAGAAACAGAGTTAATGTTTCAGCTCGATGACCTTTCATCAGACTTTAAGAAGTCTGAATGTTCAGCCCATGGCCATAATCAACTGCATTGTCCAGTGTCATTAATAGCAATGCAGCAGAGACATTTCACCTCAGGAAACTTCTGTGTAAATATCAATAAACTCTGTCCAAAAAAGTATTTACTGCCTGTGACTGACGAGTCCAGAAATGTCAAATGGTCATTAATTGATTGGGACAAGGCCTTAAAGAACACCGAAAGTGAACTCTGTCATCTTTAATTAAGGGCTTGAGTAGAAAACATGTTTGTTTGATTTAATGTCTAAGAGTCATAGAGTTATGCAGCAGAGAAACAGGCCCTTTGGCCCATCGTGTTCGCACCGGCCATCAAACACCTACCTACCTACCTATCTATCTATCCATCCTAATTCCAGTTGTTTCAAAATGATTTAGAACTATTATGTAAAAATAATGGGAGTGAATGCAAGCAATAACAGCATTGGGTGATTTAGAACCATAGAAACATTATGGCACAGAAGGAGGCCATTCAGCCCATCGTGTCCATGCCGGCCAAAAAAACTAGCTGCCCAAACTAATCCCACCTTCCAGCACCTGGTCCATAGCCTTGCAGGTTACAGCACTTCAGGTGCCGGTCCAGGTAACTTTTAAAAGAATTGAGGGTTTCTGCCTCCACTACCATTCCTGGCAGTGAATTCCAGACACCCACCACCCTCTGGGTGAAAAAGTTTTTCCTCATGTCCCTCTAATCCTTCCAGCAATCGCCTTAAATCTGTGCCCCCTGGTAATTGACCTCTCCGCTCGGGGAAACGGGTCCTTCCTGTCTACTCTATCTAGGCCTCATAATTTTGTACACCTCAATTAAGTCACCCCTCAGCCTCCTCTGTTTGAAGGAAAACTACCCTAGCTTATCCAATCTTTCCTCATAGATGCAACTTTCAAGCCCTGGAAACATTCTTGTAAATCTCCTCTGTCCTCTCTCCAGAGCAATTATGTCCCTCCTGTAATGTGGTGACCAGAACTGGATGCAATACCTCTTATGTACCCTCTTCCATTCCCTCTGCAGCTCGAACACTCATACCGGAAGTAATCTGAACAACTTAATAGTTAAATGATATCTTCTCCCGGTTTTCTGAATATTTTCAAATTATTTTAATTGCAGTTTATAAAGAAATAAGTAACATTTCTGAGGTTAATACATCAATGAGCTTTAAGCCAACAGCCAGAATGAACCGAAATTATTAAGTGTCATTAATAGTATTCGGCACGAAAAGTAACGAAGAGCAAGAGCAAAACCAGATTCAACATTCATTCCCTCTCTTACAATCTGCTGCTGAGATTCACTGACTCAGCAAAGGCTGGGCATTGTGTCTGGATCTTCCATTCTTTATGGCTCAGTTTCACTGTAGGGGAACAATTGTAAGCCCTTCCCCCCAGTGGGAATGGGTGGCTGCACAGTGAAAATTACCCCACCGGTCCATTTCCCGCTCTATTTTCACCAGCCACCATTTTAATTGGGCCTTTTTTAAGGTGGCTGAAGCACTTGCCTGACCCAAGCAGGAACCTCATTAATACATTCACATTGGGGTCCAATGATGTAATGAGGACCCCAGTATTTTCTTAACTGCTTCCTGAGTGGTGGACTTGCTGTGACGCCTCACTCAATGAAACCCTTTCAGTCTCAAACAAGGCCCTGTAAAATAAGTGTTAAACTTCCCCTAGTGGGATGCAGAGAAGCAGATAAATCTGATATACTGCTGCCCCAAGAACCACCCCCCCCCCCCCACACTCCTCCACTTCTCACTGTGCAGATGATATCGGTGGGGCAGGGGGGAGGATTCTGAGAGTTGATGCTCACCTTGCTTCCCACCCACCCAAAACTTTCACCCAGTTAAACTTCGCCCCACAAGGTGTTTCATGACATTGTAGATGCTGCAAGAATATGCTGGATTTTTCTGGCATTTGAAGAGGGGCTGGAGACGGAGGGCACATAAAATGGCATGGGGTGCTGTCGGACAGCATGCCTAAAGTCCTGCCGCCATGTTGCCCGCCGTGGACAGGAAGTCTGCTGAGAAGACAATTAAGCCACTTAAGGGCTGCCTGTCGCCTCTGCTGGTATTTAGCCAATGTCGGAGAAGCCTGCCACTATGTGGAGACATCGCCAGGTGAGATGTGGCAGCTTCCTAGCGGGCTCGGGGAAGGTGTCCCTTCTCTTGGAGTAATCCATGGCCCACGGAAAGCCCCCCCCCCACCCCGGTGGCAATGGCTGCTCTCATGGCAACGGCCCTGCCCTCACTCACCAGGGCCTGCCACTTACCTGGGTCCCGCTGTCTCTTCCATCTTTGCTGTGCTGGGCCTCCTGCAATAGTAGCAGTGGCCACTGTTCCCAGTGATGCTGCTGGTACTGTTGAGCTGCTGGCCCTCTGATTGGCCAGCAGCTCTAGGGATGGGATTTGTCCCTTTAAGGAACAGCTTCCCTGGCAGTTAATTGCCTGCCCGGCGTTGAATTCAGTCGGGCGTCCGATAGAGAGCCAAGGCGGGGTTGCCACTCCCACTTGCTGCCGATATAAAATTCAGCCTAATGTTTCCCCTCATGGGGAAATCGAGAACTGAGGGCAGCGTTTCAGAATAAGGAGTCTCCCATTTTAGATGGAGATGAGGAGGAATTCCTTCTTTCAGAGGGTCGTGAATCTTTGGAATTCTCTTTCCCAGAAAGACTGAGTCACTGAATATATTCAAAGCTGAGATAGACTGATCTTTGAACAATAGGGGAGTAAAGAGTTATGGGGGGTGGGGGGGTGGGGAGGAGAAGGCACAAAATAGAGTTAAGGCCACAATCAGATCAGCCATATCTTATTGAATGGTGGAGCAGACCTGACAGGCTGAGGGGCCTACTCCTGTTCCTTTTTCTTATGTTATTCTGTTCTTATTTAATTGTTTTTTTTAATTTCTCCTCAAGCACACATTCTAGAAACAAATTTCAAGCCTGTAGCACAATATTGATGTTTACCACTTCTGAATACTTATAATTTCAGCTGTGACTGTGAATTGAAGCAGATGTTTGTGTTTGCAGACTGTAAATTACCATTAGTAATGGACTGTTTATGTGATATTCATTACGCCAAGAACACTAACCTTCATTCTGCATTTTGATGATTGAAAAATGCCAGTCTATTCCTACAATTGGACTCATATTCCAGGCTACAGAGGGAAAAGGTTAGCTGGCATTCCAGGGTTCCGATGATCTTTGTTGGAAAATGCACGTTCCTGAATCTTGGAGGAAGATGGGATGAGTTGACTGTCATGTTTGAAATGTACAGATCATTGTCGAGGTTTGTGTGGCATTTGGCAGGTCCTAGAATTCGGCCATTGGCAGTGAAACTGTACTGCAACAAGAATCAATCACTGTAGGAGAGGAAAAGAGAACATTGGAGAGAAAAAGAAAGTTATTGCATAATGATTAAATAATTAAAACAACAGATAAATATTCTAAATTATTTTTTGATTCTATAATTTTTTTCATTGAAGTATTCTTATTAATAAAACAAGAACCTTGTGACATGTAAAGATTAAAATATGAAGCTACCAATAACTCGAAATTAATTGTAGCTCATTACAAAATTTCATTGAACAAAATCTCATAGTTTTAAGAATATGACTAACTCCTTTGGGGCAATAGAGCAGCACATTAAAATTAAATGTAGATGCTTCTTGTATCTATGCAATTATTTGACTTCGCCATTGCAGAATTATTAAATATTAAATCATTTTTGTGTTCACAATTTTATAGAGTCTTTATTAAGATGTATCCTTGTTTTAGCTGAGAGTGCAGTGTGATGGCCAGGGCTGTATACAAGTGTCAATCCCACTCTATGTTCAGCAATAGGAGATGTACAGTGGGTGAGATTAGTAAATCCCTTCTTCCAAAGAGAGATCCCGAAGCAAGTTATAACACAGCCCTGAACAAATTAAATCAAGTAGTTTAGCTGGGTCTGGGTGTAAAAAAGTAACTGACTGCAGCTCTTTACTTCACAAACTGCAAACTTGAATAATAGCATTACTGCTTATCCATACATTCCTTTGAATTTGGGAGCTTATATCAGAAACCGTGGTCTTAAAGTTCCCAAGGCTGGAGCGTTGGAAAGCCTAATTTTTCTCAAAATGTAGATTGAATCAGTCAGGGTGGGTTTCACCCTTTTTACACTTCTGGATTTTTCCAATTTTTTTAACTCTCTTATACAAATAAGATTACCTCAGACAGTAATCAGCACTGGGCATTGTACTGGGCATTGTACTGGGCATTGCACTGGGCATTGCACTGCGCATTGCACTGGGCATTGCACTGGGCATTGTACTGGGCATTGCACTGGGCATTGCACTGGGCATTGTACTGGGCATTGCACTGCGCATTGCACTGCGCATTGCACTGGGCATTGTACTGGGCATTGTACTGGGCATTGTACTGGGCATTGTACTGGGCATTGCACTGGGCATTGCACTGCGCATTGTACTGGGCATTGCACTGGGCATTGCACTGGGCATTGTACTGGGCATTGCACTGGGCATTGTACTGGGCATTGCACTGCGCATTGCACTGCGCATTGTACTGGGCATTGCACTGGGCATTGTACTGGGCATTGTACTGGGCATTGCACTGGGCATTGCACTGGGCATTGTACTGGGCATTGTACTCCACACACAAGCTGATCAAAGCCCCGTCCTTTGATCACAACTTGCTCAGCTGTGTTTCTTGTTTCAGTTATACAGTTCAATATTTTGTTGAATTTGTTGGTTGCAAATGTTGAGTATTGAGTCTATTTATACTCTGAGGCCAATTTCACTTCCATGTTCAGCTATTTCACCATCATTCTATTTAAAAAAAGGAGGTAGAGAGAAAACAGGGAATTATAGATCGGTTAGCCTCACATCAGTAGTGGGGAAAATGCTAGAGTCCATTATAGCAGAGCACTTGGAAAACAATGACAGGATCGGACAAAGTCAACGTGGATTTATGAAAGGGAAATCATGCTTGACAAATCTACTGGAATTTTTTGAGGATGTAACTAGTAGAATAGATAAGGGAGAACCAGTGGATGTGGTGTATTTGGACTTTCAGAAGGCTTTCGATAAAGTCCCACATAAGAGATTAGCATGCAAAATTAAAGCACATGGGATTGGGGGTAAGGTACTGACATGGATAGAGAACTGGTTGGCAGACAGGAAACAAAGAGTAGGAATAAACAGGTCTTTTTCCGAGTGGCAGGCAGTGACTAGTGGGGTACCGCAGGGATGGGTGCTAGGACCCCAGCTATTCACAATATATATTAATGATATAGATCAGGGAATTAAATGTAATATATCCAAGTTTGCAGACGACACAAAACTGGGTGGGAGTGTGAGTTGTGAGGAGGATGCAGAGAAACTCCAGTGTAATTTGGACAGGTTGAGTGAGTGGGCAAATGCATGGCAGATGCAGTATAATGTGGATAAATATGAGGTTATCCACTTTGGTGGCAAAAACAGAAAGGCAGATTATTATCTGAACGGCGATAGATTGGGAAAGGGGGAGGTGCAGCAAGACCTGGGTGTCCTTGTGCACCAGTTGCTGAAAGTAAGCATGCAGGTGCAGCAGGCAGTTAAGAAGGCGAATGGTATGTTGGCCTTCACAGCGAGAGGATACTAGTACAGGAGCAGGGATGTCTTGCTGCAATTATACAAGGCCTTGGTGAGACCACATCTGGAGTATTGTGTGCAGTTTTGGTCTCCTTATCTGAGGAAGGATGTTCTTGCTATGGAGGGAGTGCAGTGAAGGTTTACCAGACTGATTCCTGGGATGGCAGGACTGACGTATGAAGAGAGATTGGTTCGATTAGGATTGTATACGCTAGAGTTTAGAAGAATGAGAGGGAATCACATAGAAACCTACAAAATTCTAAAAGGACTGGACAGGCTAGATGCAGGAAGGATGTTCCCGATGGCGGGGGAGTCCAGGACCAGGGGGCACAGTCTAAGGGTAAGGGGTAAACCATTTAGGACTGAGATGATGATGGAATGCTTCACCCAGGGAGTGGTGAACCTGTGGAATTCTCCACCACGGAAAGCAGTTGAGGCCAAATCATTAAATATATTCAAGAAGGAGTTAGATATAGTTCTTAGGGATAATGGGATCAAGGGATACGGGGAGAAAGCGGGAACAGGTTACTGAGTTTGGATGATTAGCCATGATCGTATTGAATGGCGGAGCAGGCTCGAAGGGCAGAATGGCCTACTCCTGCTCCTATGTTTCTATTCATGGATAATGCATGTCACTCATTGTTCCTTCTCATGTCTGGACGTCACACTTGGTATCATCTACAAATTTGATCAATTTGCATTGAGTTTTTGAATCAACATCAATGACATTAATGAGAAACACCTGCATTCCCAGCATCAAACCTTTTTACCTCTACAGCTCTCCCCCTTTTCTGACAATACTGTCCAGCCCACCCCAACAGAACCCCTTTATCAAGCAGCCATCGGTTTCCATGCTTCAGCCAATTTCTTATCCATTCCCAAATATTACCCTAAAACCCCACAGGCTTAACATTAACCAGTAGCCTTCCTTGTGGAACTTCAGCAAATGTGCTTTGGAAGTTATGGATGTATAATATAGTTTGGAGTTTACTGCAGTCTTTTAGGTTGCCACTTGCTCCAAAAGACAAGAAAGCTGTTCAGGCGGGATTACCCTCTTCTGAAACCAGGTTGTCTGCTGTTCACTGGATTATTATTATGCAGACAAGCTTCAGGTTTACTCCTCATAATTAATTCCATTTATTTTACATGGAACATTTGTAACACTGAAGGATGTGCCTTAGTTTTCTCACTCTTTTTTTTGAATATAGGCTCCACCTTAGCCTATTTCCAATTACTGAAGCTCCCCATAATGCATTCAGACCATAATGATTGTCCTTACACAGTGTCCACACAAGCAAATGTTCCAGCAGGAATTGAATCATAGAAATTTACAGCACGGAAGGAGGCTATTCGGCCCATCGTGTCCATGCTGGCTGAGAAGTATCCATCCAGCCAAATCCCACTTTCCAGCTCTTGGTCCATCGCCTTTTAGGTTACGGCACTTCAAGTGCATATCCAAGAACTTTTAAAATATTACGAGGGTTTCTGCCTCTACTACCCTTTCAGGCAGTGATTTCCAGAGCCCCACCACCCTCTGGGTGAAAACATTTCCCCTTGAATTCCCTCTAAACCTTCTACTGCTTACTCTAAATCTACATCCTCTGGTCATAGAGTCCTCAACCAAGGGGAATAGGCCCTTCCTATCCACTCTATCTCGACCTCTCATCATTTTATACACTTCCCCTCAGGCGCCTCTGTTCAAAAAGAAAGACCCTAACCTATCCAATCTTTCTTCATAGCTAAAATTGTCCAGTCCAGGCAACATCCTCATAAATCTCCTCTGTACCCTCTCTCATGCAATCACATCTTCCCTATAGTCCAATTGCTCAATGGTGATCAAAGTTGAGGTCCCTCATTTGTTGTTTTTAACCTTCCTAGCTTAGGGAGGCTGCTGTGTGTCGCAACATCACTGCTACTCAGGCGAACTCAGTACAATCCAAACAGTGAGTCTGTGTGCCCTGGCTCAGTGGCTAGCACTCCCTCACCTCCAAGTCCAAGGTCGTCTTAAGTCCCACTTCAGAGACTTGAGAACAAAATCTAAGTGGACATTTCCAGTGCAGAACTAAAGGAGTGCTGCACTGTCAGAGGTGCTGTCTTTTGGATGAGATGTTAAACTGAAGACCTGCCTCTCCTCTCAGGTGGATGTAAAAGATCCCACAACACTGTTGTTATGTCCTGCGGTTCCCAGAGCTTCTGAAATAATTTTAGACACAGATACTGGAGCTTGCATCATATTCTCTCACATCTCTCCATTTGTGGCAGAATGATACAATGTGTGTTTGGTACACAGGTTGTAGTGCAATAGTGTGTGATGTGGCATTCTCAAGATATTTATATATACATACGCTTGAATAATATAGTTCCTAAGTCATTTTGGATAATACAACAATATAACAACTAGTTCGAAGAAGAGCAGGGGATTTCAACTAGATGCCCTGGCCAATTTATCACTCAATTAACATCACTAAAAAGGATAATCTGGTCATTATCTTATTGGAGTTTGCTGTGCACAAATTGGCTGCCCTGTTTCCTACACTACAACAGTGACTACCCTTCAAAGTAAGGTGCTTTGTGATGTCCTGAGTTTGTGAAAGGTGTTAAATAAATGTGAATCCTTTTCTCTTGTTCTTAGAAAAAGTGACTTTGCTAAAAACTTCACTATTATGTTCACATTTACAGCCAAGTAAGGGAAATAGACTTTTGTTTTTGTGATGTTATTTCAAACCTTTGAAGTCTTCACCTAACTGATGTCAAGCAGCAGAACGGATGAATTTTATTGAAATTCATTTCCTCATATTCTACGTGGCCTTGGCAGAGAGAAAACCCTGCATTGCATTACTACATGCAAAATCCTAATAATAATTTCTTCAGAATCCTGATATTTAAAGATCGACTTTGTACCTTGTGTTCCTCTAACCACCCCTGAAAAGGTTAAATCAATCAGAGCTAACTAACACTGTTGTCCTGCAGTGTGTTCCAGACAGAAAGCCTTGAACCTTTCCATGTCTGGCCTTCTTCATTGAAGGAACTCATTTTCTAGAAGAAGGAGGAAACTTATTTAAAGGTAAGCATTTTTGCAGAAAATAAATTGCTCCTTCAATCATGAAGTGAATGTCAGGACACAGTCATCGTTCATTGTCATTGTAGACAGTTACCTTTCCAATTCTTGCATTTGCATTGTTTTCCCAAGAATAATGCATTCAACAATTGCTAAGCCATAGACCCAAAATGTGAGATAAGGGGTTATATGTATGTAATTCCTTTGTTACAGCTTGCAAAACAAAGGGCTGGTAGCTTCTTTCCTTTTTTTGACGTGCTGTTTGGTGCGGTGTTACAGTCCACTTGTCAGGCAATGACCCTGAGCTCCAAGCACCCATTGAAGCAGGTGGACTGTGGCGGGACAGAATCTTTCTGACCGGGTGCTGCCAGGTTTGAGGTGGGCGGTAGCTGTCCAGTGAGATGCGATGACCTCTCCCACCGACAAAGGCAACCCGTGGCGCCCAATCACTACGCTAATTGAGCTGGACTACTTATAACCAGTAACTGCGGCCTTCCGTGTTGTTTTGGTTGCTGTGAGGCAACTATGAAGTGACCTCTCTATGGTACATGCCTGGGCGGAATGTATGGAGGTTGTGAGTTGCCCAAGCGTCAAAACCCCCCTCTCGGCCTTCCTATTGGGGTCCAAAAGAGTGCACAGCACGACGTTTGGCACCGGTATGGCTGCAGGAACCGCCGGAAACATGCCAAAGGTGACACATAACTGCCTTCGGGGTTCCACTCCGGATTTTTGGTTAGGGTTTACTCCCTTAACCTTGGTCTCTCCTGAGACACCCACAAGGCAGTGGGGTTGTTAGCTCCTATCCCTGAGCAGGGGCCCTAACAAGTAAACTGTGCGATTTCCTGGAGGGAGAGGGAGGGAGGAGGGGGGGGGAGGGGGTGCAAGAGGGAAGGGAGGGGGGTGCGAGGGGAAGGGGGTGCGAAAGGGGAAGGGGGTGCGAGGGGGAGGGGGTGGGGGGAAGGGGGAGGGGGTGGGGAGAAGTGGGGAGGGGGAGGGGGAGAGGGTGGGGAGGGGGAGGGGGGGAAGGTGGTGAGGGGGAAGGGGAAGGGGTAGGAAGGGGGTGAGGGGGTAGGGGAGGGGCAGGGGTTGGAGGTGGGGGGAAGGTGGTGAGGGAGGGAGGGGTGGAGGTGGGGGGAAGGTGGTGAGGGGGGGAGGGGTGGGGGTCGGGGTGGAGGTGGGGGGAAGGTGGTGAGGGGGGGAGGGGTGGGGGTGGGGTAAGGGGGAGGGGGTGGGGAGGTGGGGAGGTGGGGAGGTGGGGAGGGGGAGGGGGTGGGGAGGTAGGGAGGGGGAGGGGGAGGGGAGGGGGAGAGGGTGGGGAGGTGGGGAGGTGGGGAGGGGGAGGGGGAAGGTGGTGAGGGGGAAGGTGGTGATGGGGGGGAGGGGAGGGGGGTGGGGTAAAGGGGGAGGGGGTGGGGAGAAGTGGGGAGAAGTGGGGAGGGGGAGGGGGAGAGGGTGGGGAGAAGTGGGGAGGGGAGGGGAGGGGGTGGGGAGAAGTGGGGAGGGGAGGGGAGGGGAGGGGGTGGGGAGAAGTGGGGAGGGGGAGAGGGTGGGGAGAAGTGGGGAGGGGGGATGGGGGGGATGGGGGGAAGGTGATGAGGGGGAAGGGGTGGGAAAGGGGTGAGGGGGTAGGGGAGGGGCAGGGGGTGGAGGTGAGGGGGTAGGGGAGGGGCAGGGGGTGGAGGTGGGGGGAGGGGGGTAGGGGTGGGGGTAAGGTGGTGAGAGGGGAAGGGGAGGGAATGGGGGAGGGAATGGGGGAGGGAATGGGGGAGGGAATGGGGAGGGGGAGGGGGAGGGGGTGGGGGGAAGGTGGTGAGGGGGTGGGGGGAAGGTGGTGAGGGGGGGAAGGGGAAGGGGAAGGGGATGGGAAGGGGAAGGGGAAGGGGAAGGGGGGAAGGGGGTAAGGGTAAGGGGGTGGGGGGAAGGTGGTGAGGGGGTGGGGGGAAGGTGGTGAGAGGGGGAGGGGGAGGGGAAGGGGGAGGGGGGGAAGGTGGTGAGGGGGGGTGGGGAAGGGGAGTGGATGGGGAGGGGGAGGGGGTGGGCGGAAGGTGGTGAGAGGGGGAGGGGAAGGGGGAGGGGGAGGGGAGGGGATGGGGGGAAGGTGGTGCGGGGGGGGGTGGGGAGGGGATGGGAAGGGGAGGGGAAGGGGAATGGGAAGGGGAGGGGAAGGGGAATGGGAAGGGGAGGGGAAGGGAAGGGGAAGGGGAAGGGGAAGGGGAGAAGGGGGGAAGGGGGGAAGGGGAAGGGGGTGGGGGGAAGGTGGTGAGGGGGGGAGGGGGTGGGGGGGAGGGGAAGGGGAATGGGAAGGGGAGGGGAAGGGGAAGGGGAAGGGGAAGGGGAAGGGGGGAAGGGGAAGGGGGTGGGGGGAAGGTGGTGAGGGGGGGAGGGGGTGGGGGGAAGGTGGTGAGAGGGGAAGGGGAAGGGGGGAAGGGGGGAAGGGGGTGGGGGGAAGGTGGTGAGGGGGGGAGGGGGTGGGGGGAAGGTGGTGAGAGGGGGAGGGGAAGGGGGAGGGGAGGGGGAGGGGAAGGGGGAGGGGAAGGGGGAGGGGAAGGGGGAGGGGAGGGGGAGGGGAAGGGGGAGGGGAGGGGAGGGGAGGGGAGGGGAGGGGAGGGGGGGAAGGTGGTGAGGGGGGGTGGGAAGGGGATGGGAAGGGAAGGGGAAGGGGGGAAGGGGAAGGGGAAGGGGGGAAGGGGAAGGGGGGAAGGGGGGAAGGGGAAGGGGGGAAGGGGAAGGGGGGAAGGGGGAAGGGGAAGGGGAAGGGGGTGGGGGGAAGGTGGTGAGGGGGGGAGGGGGTGGGGGGAAGGTGGTGAGGGTGGGGAGGGGATGGGGGAAGGTGTTGAGGGGGGGAGGGGGTGGGGGGAAGGTGGTGACGGGGTAGGGTAGGGTAGGGGAGGGGGAGGGTATGGGGAAGGTGGTGAGGGGGTGGGTGGAAGGTGGTGAGGGGGAGGAGGGGGAGGAGGGGGAAGGTGGTGAGGGGGGAAGGGGAGGGGGAAGGGGAGGGGGAGGGGGTGGGTGGAATGTGGTGAGGGGGGAGGGGGAGGTGGTGGGGGGAAGGTGGTGAGGGGGGGAGGGGAAGGTGGTGAGGGGGGGAGGGGGATGTGGTGGGGGGAAGGTGGTGAGGGGGGGAGGGGTGGGGGTGGGGGTAAGGGGGAGGGGGTGGGGAGGTGGGGAGGGGAAGGGGGTGGGAGGTGGGGAGGGGGAGGGGGAGGGGGAGAGGGTGGGGAGGTGGGGAGGGGGAGGGGGGATGGGGGGAAGGTGGTGAGGGGGAAGGGGAAGGGGTGGGAAGGGGTGGGAAGGGGGTGAGGTGGTAGGGGAGGGGCAGGGGGTGGAGGTGGGGGGAAGGTGGTGAGGGGGGGGAGGGGAGGGGGGTGGGGTTAAGGGGGAGGGGGAGGGGGAGGGGGTGGGGAGAAGTGGGGAGAAGTGGGGAGGGGGAGGGGGAGAGGGTGGGGAGAAGTGGGGAGGGGAGGGGAGGGGGTGGGGAGAAGTGGGGAGGGGGAGGGGAGGGGGAGAGGGTGGGGAGAAGTGGGGAGGGGGGATGGGGGGGGATGGGGGGGATGGGGGGAAGGTGGTGAGGGGGAAGGGGTGGGAAAGGGGTGAGGGGGTAGGGGAGGGGCAGGGGGTGGAGGTGAGGGGGTAGGGGAGGGGCAGGGGGTGGAGGTGGGGGGAGGGGAGGGGAGGGGGGTAGGGGTGGGGGTGAGGTGGTGAGAGGGGAAGGGGAGGGAATGGGGATGGGGATGGGGAGGGGGAGGGGGAGGGGGTGGGGGGAAGGTGGTGAGGGGGTGGGGGGAAGGTGGTGAGAGGGGAGGGGGAGGGGGAGGGGGTGGGGGGAAGGTGGTGAGGGGGTGGGGGGAAGGTGGTGAGAGGGGGAGGGGAAGGGGGGGGAGGGGATGGGGGGAAGGT
This sequence comes from Heterodontus francisci, assembly GCF_036365525.1. Taxonomy (NCBI): domain Eukaryota; kingdom Metazoa; phylum Chordata; class Chondrichthyes; order Heterodontiformes; family Heterodontidae; genus Heterodontus; species Heterodontus francisci. Next base: position 2,397,661 of record NC_090407.1, on the reverse strand, counting down.
GGTGAGGGGGGGGAAGGGGATGGGAAGGGGAAGGGGAAGGGGAAGGGGAAGGGGGGAAGGGGGTAAGGGGAAGGGGGTGGGGGGAAGGTGGTGAGGGGGTGGGGGGAAGGTGGTGAGAGGGGGAGGGGAAGGGGAGGGGGGGAAGGTGGTGAGGGGGGGTGGGGAAGGGAAGGGGAGGGGATGGGGAGGGGGAGGGGGTGGGAGGAAGGTGGTGAGGGGGAGGGTGAGGGGGAAGGTGGTGCGAGGGGGAGGGGAAGGGGGAGGGGGAGGGGAGGGGATGGGGGGAAGGTGGTGCGGGGGGGGTGGGGAGGGGATGGGAAGGGGAGGGGAAGGGGAATGGGAAGGGGAGGGGAAGGGGATGGGGGAAGGTGGTGCGGGGGGGGGTGGGAGGGGATGGGAAGGGGAGGGGAAGGGGAATGGGAAGGGGAGGGGAAGGGGAATGGGAAGGGGAGGGGAAGGGGATGGGAAGGGGATGGAAGGGGAAGGGGAAGGGGAAGGGGAAGGGGGGAAGGGGGGAAGGGGAAGGGGGTGGGGGGAAGGTGGTGAGGGGGGGAGGGGGTGGGGGGAAGGTGGTGAGAGGGGAAGGGGAAGGGGAAGGGGGAAGGGGGGAAGGGGGGAAGGGGAAGGGGGTGGGGGGAAGGTGGTGAGGGGGGGAGGGGGTGGGGGGAAGGTGGTCAGAGGGGGAGGGGAAGGGGAGGGGAGGGGAGGGGAGGGGGGAAGGTGGTGAGGGGGGGTGGGAAGGGGATGGGAAGGGAAGGGGAAGGGGGGAAGGGGGGAAGGGGAAGGGGAAGGGGGTGGGGGGAAGGTGGTGAGGGGGGGAGGGGGTGGGGGGAAGGTGGTGAGGGGTGGGGAGGGGGATGGGGGAAGGTGTTGAGGGGGGGAGGGGGTGGGGGGAAGGTGGTGACGGGGTAGGGTAGGGGAGGGGGAGGGTATGGGGGAAGGTGGTGAGGGGGTGGGTGGAAGGTGGTGAGGGGGAGGAGGGGGAGGAGGGGGAGGAGGGGGAGGAGGGGGAAGGTGGTGAGGGGGAAGGGGAGGGGGAAGGGGAGGGAGAAGGGGAGGGGCGGGGGTGGGTGGAATGTGGTGAGGGGGGAGGGGGAGGTGGTGGGGGGAAGGTGGTGAGGGGGGGAGGGGAAGGTGGTGAGGGGGAGGAGGGGGAGGAGGGGGAGGAGGGTGAAGGTGGTGAGGGGTGAAGGGGAGGGGGAAGGGGAGGGAGAAGGGGAGGGGGAGGGTGTGGGTGGAATGTGTTGAGGGGGGAGGGGGAGGTGGTGGGGGGAAGGTGGTGAGGGGGGGAGGGGAAGGTGGTGAGGGGGGGAGGGGGAGGTGGTGGGGGGAAGGTGGTGAGGGGAGGGAAGGGAATGGGAGTGGGGGGAAGGGAAGGGGAGTGGGGGGAAGGGTAGGGAAGGGGAGAGGGGGGAAGGGAAGGGAGGGGGGGTAGCTAAGGGAAGGGGAGAGGGGGGAAGGGAAGGGGAGAGGGGAGAAGGGAAGGGGAGAGGGAGGAAGGGAAGGGGAGAGGGGGAAGGAAAGGGGAGGGGGAAAGGGGAGGGGGTGAGGGGAAGGGGAGAGGGGAAGGGGAGAGGGGAAGGGGAGAGGGGAGAGGGGAAGGGGAGAGGGGGAGGAGAAGGGGAGAGGGGAAGGGGAGAGGGGGAGGAGAAGGGGAAGGGAAGGGGAGAGGGAGAGGGGGAGGGGAAGGGAAGGGGAGAGGAGAGGGGGAGGGGAAGGGAAGGGGAAGGGAAGGGGAGAGGAGAGGGGGAGGGGAAGGGAAGGGGAAGGGAAGGGGAGAGGGAGAGGGGGAGGGGGAGGGGAAGGGAAGAGGAGGGGAGGGGGGAGGGGGGAGGACGGAAGGGAGAGGGGAGAGGAGGGAAGGGGAGAGGAGGGAAGGGGAGAGGAGAGAAGGGAGATGAGGGAAGGGGAGAGGGGGTGAAGGGAAGGGGAGAGGGGGTGAAGGGAAGGGGAGAGGGGGGAAGGGAAGGGGTGAGGGGGAAAAGGGAAGGGGAGGGGAGGGAGGGGAAGGGGAGAGGGGAGGGGAAGGGGAGAGGGGAGGGGAGGAGGAGAGTGGGGGAAGGGGAAAGGAGGGAAGGGGAGAGGGCGGAAGGGAAGGGGAGAGGGGGAAGTGGGAAGGGGAGAGGGGGGGAAGGGAAGGGAGAGGGGGAAAAGGGAAGGGGAGGGGAGGGAGGGAGGGGAAGGGGAGAGGGGAGGGGAAGGGGAGAGTGGGGGAAGGGGGAAGGGGAGAGGGGAGAGGAGGGAAGGGGAGAGGGGAGAGGAGGGAAGGGGAGAGGGAAGGGGAGAGGGAAGGGGAGGGAGAGGGGAGGGAGAGGGGAGGGAAAGGGGAGAGGAGGGAAGGGAGAGGGGAGAGGAGGGAAGGGGAGAGGGGGGGGAAGGGAAGGGAAGGGGAGAGGAGGGAAGGGGGGGAGGGGAAAGGAGGGGAGGGAAAGGAGAGAGGGGGGAAGGGAAAGGAGGGAAGGGGAGGGGAAAGGAGGGAAGGGGAGGGAGGGGAAGGAGAGAGGAGGGAAGGGGAGGGAATGGGAGAGGGGAGAGAGAGAGAGGGGAAGGGGAGAGGGGAGAGAGGGGAAGGGAAGGGGAGAGAGGGGAAGGGAAGGGGAGAGGGGAAGGGAAGGGAAGGAGGGGTGGGGAAAGGTGGGGAGGGTTTGTGGAGGGGGAGGGGGTGGGGGGAAGGTCAGGAGAGGGGAGGGGAGGGAATGGAAGGGGAGGGGGTGTAGGGAAGGGGAGGGGGTGAGGGAAAGGTAAGGGAAGGGAAGGGAAGGGGGAGTGGGGGAGGGGAGGGGGAGGGGAAGGGGAGGGGAATGGGAGGGGTGGGGCTGAGGGGAAGATAGTGCGAGACGGGAGGAGGGAAGGGGAGGGGCTGGGGTGGGGGGAAAGGAGGGGAAGCGGTCAGCGTCACGGCCTGCAACGATGCATAGCCTCCTCTCCCGGGATCCAACCAAGGATCCTCTCGCACGAGACCAACGGGGGGGCGCGGGGCCTCACTGGGCCTTTGGCATGCGTTCATCATTGCCCCAGTCCGGGCACTGCGGCACCGACCCCGACCCCGACCCCGACCCCGACCCCATAGCGTCTCCGGCATTAAACGAGCAGCAGGTGTTTGAGCTACCTGCGTGCATCCCCTGGCGCACGGGCCAGCCCACAGCCTGCACGGCCTCCTCGATGTCGGCGTCCTCCAGGCCCTCCAACTGACGCTGCACTCTTGGTCACCATCCAGCTCACAGTCTTTTTAGCAACATCAGAACTATGTGTCCTGGCCTGTCGGAAGACCTTACCCAAATCAACAACTCTCGGAAGACGGCCATCATTAACAACGAGCTCGGTAGACTCAATGTGGACATTGCAGCACTTCAGGAGACGCGCCTCCCTGCGAGCGGATCTCTAAGAGAGCAAGACTACACCTTCTACTGGCAGGGTCGGGATCCTGAAGAACCAAGACAGCATGTAGTTGGCTTCATCAGATACTCTTTGCTCAGCATGATAGAGCCACCTTCAAATGGCTCGGATGCATACTGTCCATCTGACAGCTCACCACCACTGGTCCAATACACCTACTCAGCATCTATGCTCCAACACTATACCCCTCACCTGAAGTTAAAGACCAATTCTATGAGGAACTCCATAATATCATTAGTAGCATTCCTAATACCAAACATTTGTTCCTGCTGGGGGACTTTAACGCCAGGGTTGGGGCCGACCATGACTCATGGCCCTCCTGCTTTGGGCGCTATGGCATTGGAAGGATGAATGAGAATGGACAGAGACTGCTTGAGTTGACATAGAGTCATGGAGTTATACAGCACAGAAAGGATTAATTGATGAGCTCATGGTGAAGGTGCCCCGAGGTAGCAGCGATCATAATATAAAAGCAAAATACTGCGGATGCTGGAAATCTGAAATAAAAACAAGTAATGCTGGAACCACTCAGCAGGTCTGGCAGCATCTGTGGAAAGAGAAGCAGAGTTAACGTTTCGGGTCAGTGACCCTTCTTCAGAACTGACAAATATTAAAAATGTCACAGGTTATAAACAAGTGAGGTGGGGGTGGGGCAAGAGATAACAAAGGAGAAGGTGCAGATAGGACACGGCCACATAGCTGACCAAAAGGTCATGGAACAAAGGCAAACAATATGTTAATGGTGTGTTGAAAGACAAAGCATTAGTACAGATAGGGTGTTAACAGACTGAATATTGAACAGCAGCAAGTGCAAACATGAAAAATAACAGTGGGTAAGCAAACTGAACAAACTAAGATGAAATGAAATAAATGCAAATAAAAGATTGTAAAAAATGAACAAAAGAAAAAAAGAAGAAAAAAGAAAAAACAACTAAAAATGAAAGTAAAATGGGGGGCTGTCATGCTCTGAAATTATTGAATTCAATATTCAGTCCGGCAGGCTGTAGTGTGCCTAATTGGTAGATGATATGCTGTTCCTCGAGCTTGCGTTGATGTTCACTGGAACACTGCAGCAATCCCAGGACAGAGATGTGAGCATGAGAGCAGGGGGGAGTGTTGAAATGGCAAGCAACCGGAAGCTCAGGGTCCTGCTTGCGGACCGAGCAGAGGTGTTCCGCAAAACGGTCACCCAGTCTGCGCTTGGTCTCCCCAATGTAGAGGAGACCACATTGTGAGCAGCGAATACATTATACTACATTGAAAGAAGTACAAGTAAATCGCTGCTTCACCTGAAAGGAGTGTTTGGGGCCTGGGATAGTGAGGAGAGAGGAGGTAAATGGGCAGGTATTACACCTCCTGCGATTGCAGGGGAAGGTGCCATGGGATGGGGATGAGGTGGTGGGGGTAATGGAGGAGTGGACCAGGGTGTCGCGGAGGAAACGATCCCTTCGGAATGCTGACAGGGGAAGGGAGGGGAAGATGCGTTTGGTAGTGGCATCACGCTGGAGGTGGCGGAAATGGCGGAGGATGATCTTTTGGATATGGAGGCTGATGGGGTGGAAAGTGAGGACAAGGGGAACCCTGTCACGGTTCTGGGAGGGAGGGGAAGGGTTGAGGGCAGAGGTGCGGGAAATGGGCCGGACACGGTTGAGGGCCCTGTCAACAACAGTGGGGGGGAATCTTCGGTTGAGGAAAAAGGTCATACCAGAAGCACCGTCATGGAAGGTAGCATCATCAGAGCAGATGCATCGGAGACGGAGAAACTGGGAGAATGAATGGAGTCCTTACAGGAGGTAGGGTGTGAAGAAGTGTAGTCGAGGTAGCTGTGGGAGTCAGTGGGCTTATAATGGATATTAGTAGACAACCTATCCCCAGAGATGGAGACAGAGAAGTCGAGGAAGGGAAGGGAAGTGTCAGAGATGGACCATGCAAAGGTGAGAGAAGGGTGGAAATTGGAAGCAAAGTTGATAAAGTTTTCTAGTTCGGGGCGGGAGCAGGAAATGGCACCGATACAGTCATCAATGTACTGGAAAAAGAGTTGGGGGAGGGGGCCTGAGTCAGACTGGAGCAAAGAATGCTTGACATATCCCACAAAAAGACAGGCATAACTAGGACCCATGCGGGTACCCATAATGACACCTTTTACTTGAAGGAAGTGCATGGAGTTGAAGGAGAAGTTGTTCAATGTGAGAACAAGTTCAACCAGGCGGAGGAGGGTGGTGGTGGATGGGGACTGGTTGGGCCTCTGTTCCAGGAAGAAGCGGAGAGCCCTCAAACCATCCTGGTGGGGGATGGAGGTGTAGAGCGATTGGACATCCATAGTGAAGAGGAGGCGGTTGGGGCCAGGAAACTGGAAAATGTCAAAATGACGTCGGGCGTCAGAAGAGTCACGGATGTAGGTGGGAAGAGACTGGACCAACGGAGCAAAGATAGAGTCAAGATAGGAAGAAATAAGTTCAGTGGGGCAGCAGCAGGCTGACACAATGGGTCTGCCGGGACAGTCCCGTTTGTGGATTTTGGGAAGGAGGTAGAAGCGGGCTGTCCAGGGTTGTGGGACTATGGTCCATCTCTGACACTTCCCTTCCCTTCCTCAACTTCTCTGTCTCCATCTCTGGGGATAGGTTGTCCGGAGGCAGGGAAGATGGAATGAGTTGAGACGTCGCTCTTGGCTGACATACGTTGTCCAGGCCTGGCTACCGTAGAGCAAGGTACTGAGGACACAGGCTTGATACACTCGGACTTTTGTGTTCTGTGTCCCACAGCAGTACCACAGGACATGCGCGATGCCAATATCATCACCCTCTGTAAGAACAAGGGTGACCGCGGAGACTGCAACAACTACCATGGAATCTCCCTGCTCAGCATAGTGGGGAAAGTCTTTGCTCGAATGGTTTTAAACAGACTCCAGAAGCTGGCTGAGCGTGTCTACCCTGAGGCACAGTGCGGCTGTCGAGCAAAGAGATCCACCATTGACATGCTGTTCTACCTTTGCCAGCTACAGGAGAAATGCCGCGAACAACAGATGCCCCTCTACATTGCTTTCATTGATCTCACCAAAGCCTTTGACCTCGTCAGCAGATGTGGTCTCTTCAAACTACTAGCAAAGATCGGATGTCCACCAAAACTACTAAGTATCATCACCTCATTCCATGACAATATGAAAGGCACAATTCAGCATAGCGGCACCTCATCAGACCCCTTTCCTATCCTGAGTTGCGTGAAACAGGGCTATGTTGTCACACCTACACTGTTTGAGATCTTCTCCCTGCTGCTCTCACATGCGTTCAAGTCTTCAGAAGAAGGAATTTTCCTCCACACAAGATCAGGTGGCTGGTTGTTCAACCTTGCCCGCCTAAGAGCGAAGACCAAAGTACGGAAAGTCCTCATCAGGGAACTCCTCTTTGCTGATGATGCTGCATTAACATCTCACACTGAAGAGTGTCTGCAGAGTCTCATCGACAGGTTTGCGGCTGCCTGCAACGAATTTGGCCTAACCATCAGCCTCAAGAAAACGAACATCATGGGACAGGACGTCAGAAATGCTCCATCCTTAAATATTGGCGACCACGCTCTGGAAGTGGTTCAAGAGATCACCTACCTAGGGTCAACTATCACCAGTAACCTGTCTCTCGATGCAGAAATCAACAAGCGCATGGGAAAGGCGTCCGCTGCTATGTCCAGACTGGCCAAGAGAGTGTGGGAAAATGGCGCACTGACACTGAACACAAAAGTCCGAGTGTATCAAGCCTGTGTCCTCAGTACCTTGCTCTACGGTAGCCAGGCCTGGACAACGTATGTCAGCCAAGAGCGACGTCTCAACTCATTCCATCTTCCCTGCCTCCGGACAGCCCTTGGCCTCAGGTGGCAGGACCGTATCTCCAACGCAGAAGTCTTCGAGGCAGCCAACATCCCCAGCATATACGCCTAACTGAGCCAGCGGCGCTTGAGATGGCTTGGCCATGTGAGCCGCATGGAAGATGGCAGGATCCCCAAGGACACATTGTACAGCGAGTTTGTCACTGGTGTCAGACCCACCGGCCGTCCTTGTCTCCGCTTTAAAGACGTCTGCAAATGTGACATGAAGTCCTGTGACATTGACCACAAGTCGTGGGAGTCAGTTGCCAGTGATCGCCAGAGCTGGCGGACAGCTATAAAGGTGGGGCTAAAGCGTGGCGAGTCGAAGAGACTTAGCAGTTGGCAGGAAAAAAGACAGAAGTGCAAGGGGAGAGCCAACTGTGTAACAGCCCTGACAACCAATTTTATCTGCAGCACCTGTGGAAGAGTCTGTCACTTTAGAATTGGCCATTATAGCCATTCCAGGCACTGCTTCACAAACCACTGACTACCTCCAGGCGCTTACCCATTGTCTCTCGAGACAAGGAGGCCAAAAGAAGAAGAAAGAAGAATTCCTTTGTTTAGCTCGTAATGAACACACATGGAAGTTATTTGAAATGCAGTGAGCAGTGTTAGCCACTCACTTATTCAGCTGTGTTGCCTGGTAGATATGCATTTTAGTAACTTCCTCTTTTTCATTGTACATTGAGAAACCCAGGTGAAGGGTCAGGACCTGGAGTTCAGAGCGCTATCAGGAGAGAAAAGAAGGTAAAGTGAATTAAGAGGTTCAGATTAGGGCCATCACATTTAAGGTTTAGAAGTCTGTCGATGGTAGGAAGGAGTAAAGACTGAACGAGATAAAGGGCCACATAATTTTGAGGTTCCAGCAACGAATGAATTGGTATATGAGACTGTTATGATTTGACAGTGAAAGTCAATGAAGAAGGCATGGTGCATCAAACATGGGAAGCAGGTTGAAACAGACTGAGAGGAGTGATGAGGGAAATGGGTTGAGACAGACTGAGAGGAGTGATGAGGGAAATGGGTTGAGACAGACTGAGAGGAGTGATGAGGGAAATGGGTTGAGACAGACTGAGAGGAGTGATGAGGGAAATGGGTTGAGACAGACTGAGAGGAGTGATGAGGGAAATGGGTTGGGATAGACTGAGAGGAGTGATGAGGGAAATGGGTTGAGACAGACTGAGAGGAGTGATGAGGGAAATGGGTTGAGACAGACTGAGAGGAGTGATGAGGGAAATGGGTTGAGACAGACTGAGAGGAGTTTTTTTTTATTTGTTCATGGGATGTTGGTGTTGCTGGCTATGCCTGCATTTATTACCCAGCCCTAATTGCCTTTGAGAAGGTGGTGGTGAGCTGCCTTCTTGAACCGCTGCATTCCATGTGAGGTAGGTACACCCACAGTGCTGTTAGGAAGGGAATTCCAGGATTTTGACCCAGCGACAGTGAAGGAATGGCCCAGAGGGTGGTGGGTGTCTGGAATTCACTGCCAGGAACTGTGGTGGAGGCAGAAACCCTCAACCCATTTAAAAGGAAACTGGACATGCACCTGAAGTGCTGTAATCTGCAAGGCTACGGACCAGGTGCTGGAAGGTGGGATTAGATTGGGCGGCAAGGTTTTTTCGGCCGGTGCAGACATGATAGGAAAAATGGCCTCCTTCTTTGCCGTAATTATTCTGTGGTTCTATTGTTCCCAGTCAGGATGGTGTGTGGCTTGGAAGGGAACTTGCATGTGGTGGTGTTCCCATGCATCTAGTGAGATAGTAGATGCGCTAGTTTTAATTTTCCAAAATTCTCTAGACTGGAAAATAGTGAATGTAACTCCTTTATTCAAAAAGGGAGGGAGACAGAAAGCAGGAAACTACAGGCCAATTATCTTAACATTTGTCTTAGGGAAAATGTTAGAAGTTATTATTAAAGACGTTATAGCAGGGCATTTAGAAAAATTCAAGGTAATCAGGCAGAGTCAACATGGTTTTGTTAAAGGGAAATCATGTTTAACCAATTTATTGGAGTTCTTTGAGGGAGTTACATGTGCTGTGGATAAAGGGGAACCGGTGGATGTATTGTAAGATTACCAGAAGGCATTTGATAAGGTGCCACATCAAATGTTATTGCAAAAAATAAAAGCTCATAGTGTAGGGGATAACATATTGGCATGGATAGAAGATTGGCTAGCGAACAGGAAAACAGAGAGTCGGCATAAACAGGTCATTTTCTGGTTGGCAAGATGTAACGAGTGGTGTGCCACAGGGATCTGTGCTCAGGCCTCAACTTTTTACAATTTATATAAATGACTTAGATGAAGGGACCGAAGGTATGGGTGCTAAATTTGCTGATGACACAAGGATAGGTAGGAAAGTAGGTTGTGATGAGGACATATGGAGGCTACAAAGGGAAATAGATAAGTTAAGTGAGTGGGCAAAATTCTGGCAGATGGAGTATAATGTGGGAAAATGTGAAGTTGTCCATTTTGGCAGGAAGAATAAAAAAGAAGCATATTATCTAAATGGTGAGAGATTGTGCAGCTCTGAGATTCAGAGGGATCTGGGTGTCCTAGTGCATGAATTGCAAAAAGTTAGTATTCAGGTACAGCACCAGCATGTAATTAGGAAAGCTAATAGACTGTTATCATTTATCGCGAGGGGAATTGAATACAAAAGTAGGGAGGTTATGCTTCAGCTAGACAGGGCATTGGTGAGACCACATCTGGAGTACTGTGTCCTGTACTGGTCTCCTTATTGAAGGAAGGATGTAAATGCGTTAGAAGCAGTTCAAAGAAGGTTTACTAGACTAATATCTGGGCGGGTTTTCTTATGAGCAAAGATTGGACAGGCTAGGCTTGTATCCGCTGGAATTTAGAAGAATAAGAGGTGACTTGATTGAAACATATAAGATCCTGAGGGGTCTTGACAGGGTGGATGTGAAAAGGATGTTTCCCCTTGTGGGAGAATCTAGAACTAGGGGTCACTGTTTAAAAATAAGGAGTCGCCCATTTAAGACAGAGATGAGAAGAAATATTTTCTCTCAGAGGGTCGTGAGTCTTTGGAATTCTCTTCATCAAAAGGCGGTGGAAGCAGAGTCTTTGAATATGTTTAAGGCAGAGCCTTGATAAGCAAGGGGGTGAAAGGTTATCGGGGGTAGATGGTAATGTGGAGAAATCAGTTCAGCCATGAACTTATTGATAAGCGGAGCAGGCTCGAGGGGCCGAGTGGCCTACCCCTGCTCCTTATTCGTATGTTTGTACGTATGTTCATATCTGCCCTTGTCCTTCTAGGTGGTAGAGGTCACGGGTTTGGAAGGTGCTGTCTAAGGCGCCTTGGTGCATTGCTGCAGTGCATCTTGTAGATGGTACACATTGCTGCCACTGTGCGTCGATGGTGGAGGGAGTGAATGGTTAGTAGATGGGGTGCCAATCAAGCGGGCTGCTTTGTCCTGAATGGTGTCGAGCTTCTTGAGTGTTGTTGGAGCTGCGCCCATCCAGACAAGTGGAGAGTATTCCATCACACTCCTGACTTGTGCCTTGTAGATGGTGGACAGGCTTTGGGGAATCAGGAGGTGAGATACTTGCCACAGGATTCCTAGCCTCTGACCTGCTCTTGTAGCCAGAGTCTTTATATGAGATAGACTGAGAGGAATGATGAGGGAAATGGGTTAAGAAAGGAGTGATGAGGGAAGTGGGTTGAGATAGACTGATTGGAGTGATGAGGCACTATGGAAATTCTCTTCTTTTACATTCAAAGCAGACTTTCAGAAAAGAATTGTTGTTTGTTGTTAATGTTCAGCCTGGACATGAGGAAATGTTCTTTTACGCCGCTAGCTGCTGTGACCGAGCATGTGTTGCCTGAAAGGGCGGTGGAAGCAGATTCAGTACTAACAGTCAAAAGGGAATTGGATAAATATTAGAATGGTAAAAATTGGCAGGGCTATGGAGGGACCGGGTCTAATTGGATAGCTCTTTCAAAGAGCCAGCACAGGCAGGTCGGGTCGAATGGCCTACTTCTGCTTTGTAAGATTCTGTGACTCTATGAAATTGAATGTCTCAGCCCAAGTCTCCATGGGAAGCATTACCAGGTAGAATTTCTGCAGGACTTTTCCGGATCTTCAGTTGTAACTTTAATGGAAGATTGGGGAAAACAGCCATCTGTCTGTGGCTTCTCCAACACCCTGCAGAAATTCCGTCCTTTCCTCTCTGTTCTCTGTTCAGGTACCCATGGCACTGTGTATTTCCCTTTCCACTGGGCATCTTTTCAGTGCCAGTCCCTGACTCAGGATACAGACAAACAGATAACTAAAGTGATTCAAGTATTTTTTCTAGGAAGGAGACCAAATGCTGGAATAGGTTCAAAAACAGAGTCAAACTTAAAATAAAAATTAGAACTGAAACGGAATGAGGAAGCTTAGAGAATCAAAATGGAAATGCAGAGGAGAGCACAGCTGAAACTTTAAACCAGCAAACAGTTTAAAATGTTCAATGTTATTTATAATGGCACGTGAAATGTTGGTTTTGTTTGTGTCAGGTTCAGTGATAAAGTTACTCCTGATATTAGATGGTTATTAACAAAAAGAATCATGATTGTTTCAACGTCAGAGTGTGCAAACTGAAAACTTTAAGATAAAAGATTAGTTGGATTTGTGAAATTGGAATCGCTTGAGCTCCCAACAGATTAGATGAAGTCATCTCATCCTCAAATGGGTTTTGATTTACCAGTATTTGTTGCTGCTTATCTTTTAGTTCTGTGTTTCATTATGAACTTGGTTTAAAAAAACCTTCCTAAAATTTGCTGCCGGTTTGCGTTCAAAAATGAAACCAACTTTTACTATCTAACAGGCTGTAAATGAACACAAAACGTGAAATAAAAGGTTTGCAGGTCTACGGGAGGGAGCAGGCAAGTGTGACTATTTGGGTAGCTCTTTCAAAGAACCGGAACAGACACAATGGGCCTCACGGTTATCATAAAACCGTGCAGCATAGCCGATAACAGCGGTATCATAGCAGCAAGCAGGCTGTTTAAGTGGCCAGTGTTAAATGCTACAGTAGTTTAATTGCTTCTGTTAAATGATGAGCTTTGTGACTCCCAGCAAAAGCACACTGTATTCTGGTTCATGTATTGTAGTTGTTCTGAGGTTGTGTGGTTAAGAGAGTGAGATCAGTTTTAACCTAATCCACCAGGTGAAAATGGGGGTCGACCCCACATAGGTTGGTTACCTGCTTGGAGCCAGCCCTTTCCCACCACCTGTGATCTTAACCTGCAGGGTTTGGGAGGCAGCTGAAGTGCCTGTAGGGCCTCATGAATTCATCCAACTCGAGGCTTTATTGCATCACTAGAACCCCAATTATATTGTAAACAGGGAAAAGCGCCCTGGCATTCCTGGCAGATGAAACTAGAATGCCAGCTGTCATAAAGGACAGAGGAGGTTACAAAGATAGCAAGGTCAGCCCTCCTTATTTCTCTAACCTCCTCCAACCTAAAACCCTCAAACCTCTGTGCTTCTCCAATTCTGACTTCTTGCTGATCTTCCATTTTATTGGCTCCACCATTGGTGGTTGTGCCCGCAGCTGCTTGGGACCTAAGCTCTGGAATTCCCTCCCTAAACCTCTCTACATCTCTCTCTTCCTTTAAGACCCTCTTTAAAATCTCTTTGATCAAGCTTTTGATCATCTGCCCTAATATCACCTTACGTGTCTCGGTGTCACATTTTGTTTGATAATGCTCCTGTGAAGCACTTTGGGACATTTTGCTATGTTAAAGGTGCTATATAAATACAAGTGTTGTTGTTGTTGGATTGCCAACCCTCCAGGTTTGCCCTGGAGTCTCCAGGAATGGAGGATTATTCTCCTGGACTCTGCTGCAAGCAACCCGGAAGACAAATCATAGAAGCATTCAAAAATGTATATTTTTTTCAATTTCTTTTAAGGCTTCCATTTATTACTTATTGTAAATAGGGAAAATTACTGTTTAATTAGATGGAGCGTATGGGGGGAAGGATGTGCGATGAAACTGCCAGGAATATGTCCAATCAGGGTTGGTTACCCTAGAAGGAATGCGCCTTTGATTCCCACAAGGAAATTCGTGTTCTCCTCTGCCACAGATTCTAATCCTCTTCCCTCCCTCGAGATTCTCCCAAAACTCCCTTCTGCACCATTTGTCTTGCAACAGCTGGTAACATCTCCAATGTCCTCTGTCTAGGTGGGGAAATGGAACAGCAGCATTTTAAATGAGGCCTAGTGGTTAAAATTACCAAAGATGTCTTGCCACTGCTAAGGAGTAAATTAACTCTACCAGAAAACCGCACAATTAAAACCCTCACACCGAGAATCAGCTTCAGATTGCGTAGACTGCGAGGACCATTGATCAAGAATCCCAGTCCTTAGAACTAAATGTAGCAAGGCTGGATTGCATCTATTTTAATGCAAGGACTCTTACTGGTAAGGCAGATGAATTGAAGGCATTGATTAACACATGGGAATATGATATTACTGCTATCACAGAGACATGGCTGAGGGAAGGGCAGGACTGGCAGCTCAGTGTTCCAGGATATAGAATCTTCAGGCGTGACAGGGGAGGGGGTAAAAGAGGAGGTGTCATTGCACTGTTGATCAAGTCAATTACTGTAGTAAGGAGGGATGATCTCTTAGAAGGTTCCTCAAATGAGACCATACGGTTAGAACTTAAAATCAAAAAGGGGGCAATCACTTGGCTGGGAGTGTACTACAGGCATCCAAACAGTCAGGGAGAGATAGAGGAGCAGATATGTAGGCAAGTCTCAGAGAGGTGTAAAAATAATAGGGTAATAATAGTCGGGGATTTCAACTTCCCCAATATTAACTGGGATAGTCTTAGTGGAAAAGGCGTAAAGGGGCAGAATTCCTAAAATGCATACAAGAGAGTTTTTTGAGCCAGCACGTAGAAAGTCCTACAAGAGAAGGGGCAGTACTGGACCTAATCCTACGGAATGAAGCCAGGTAAGTGGTAGACGTGTCAGTGGGGGAGCATTTCGGGGATAGTGACCATAACTCTGTAAGATTTAAGGTAGTTATGGAAAAGGACAAAGAGGGACCGAAAATAAAGGTACTGAATTGGGGGAAGGCCGATTTCAATATGATAAAACAGGATCTGGCCAGAGTGGACTGGGAGCAGCTACTTGTAGGAAAGTCTACATCAGACCAGTGCAAGTCATTCAAAAAGGAAATAGTGAGAGTTCAGGGCCAACATGTTCCCGTAAAGGTGAAGGGTAGGTCCAACAAGTCCAGGGAACTCTGGATGTCAAGATATATAAAGGATTGGATAAGGATAGAAAAGGAAGCTTATGGCAGATTCAAAGCGCTGAAAACAGCAGAGACACTAGAGGAGTATAGAAAGTGTAGGGGAGTACTTAAAAAGGTAATTAGGAGAGCGAAGAGGGGACATGAAAAAACACTGGCAGGCAAGATAAAGGAAAATCCCAAGGCATTTTATAAGTATATTAAGGGCAAGGGGATAACCAGGGAAAGAGTAGGGCCCATTAGGGACCAAAGTGGTAATGTGTGTGTGGAGCCGGAGGACAGAGATGAGGTTTTAAATGATTACATTTCATCTGTGTTCACTATGGAGAAGGATGATGTAAGTGTAGAGATCAGAGAGGGGGATTGTGATATACTTGAACAAATTAGCATTGAAAGGGGAGAAGCATTAACTGTTTTAGCGGGCTTAAAAGTGGATATATCCCCAGGCCCAGATGAGATGTATCCTAGGCTGTTTTGTGAGGCAAGGGAGGAGATAGCAGGGGCTCTGACACAAATTTTCAAATCCTCTCTGGCCACAGGAGAACTACCAGAGGACTGGAGGACAGCGAATGTGGTACCATTATTCAAGAAGGGTAGCAGGGAGAAACCAGGTAATTACAGTGAGTGTAACATCAGTGGTAGGGAAACTATTGGAAAAAATTCTGAGGGACAGGATTAGTCTCCACTTGGAGAGGCAGGGATTAATCAAGAATAGTCAGCATGGCCTTGTCGGGGGAGATTATGTCTAACTAACTTGATTGAATTTTTCGAGGAGGTGACCAGATGTGTAGATGAGGGTAAAGCAGTTGATGTAGTCTACATGGACTTCAGTAAGGCTTTTGATAAGGTCCCGCATGGGAGATTGATTAAGAAGGTGAGTCCATGGGATCCAGGGCAATTTGGCAAATTGGATCCCAAATTGGCTTAGTGGCAGGAGACAGAGGGTGATGGTCGAGGGTTTTTTGCGAGTGGAAGCATGTGACCAGTGGTGTACTGCAGGGATCAGTGCTGGGACCCTTACTGTTTGTAGTGTACATTAATGATTTAAATGTGAATATAGGAGGTATGATCAGTAAGCTTGCAGATGACATGAAAATTGGTGGTGTTGTGAATAGTGAGGAGGAAAGCCTTAGATTACAGGACAATATAGATGGGCTGGTAAGATGGGGGGAGCAGTGCCAACTAGAATTTAATCCTGAGAAGTGTGAGGTGATGCATTTTGGGAGGACTAACAAGGCAAGGGAATAGACAATGGATGGTCGGATCCTAGGAAGTACAGAGGGTCAGAGGGACCTTGGTGTACTTGTTCATAGATCACCAAAGGCAGCAGCACAGATAAATAAGGTGGTTAGGAAAGCATATGGGATATTTGCCTTTATTAGCTGAAGCATTTAATATAAGAGCAGGGACATTATGATGGAGCTGTATTAAATGCTAGTTAGGCCACAGCTGGAGTACTGTGTACAGTTCTGGTCACCACACTATAGGAAGGATGTGATTGCACTGGAGAGGGTGCAGAGGAGATCCAGCAGGATGTTGCCTTGGCTGGAGTATTTCAGCTATGAAGAGAGACTGGATAGTCTAGGGTTGTTTTCCTTGGAGCAGAGAAGGCTGAGGGGTGACCTGATTGAGGCATACAAAATTATGAGGGGCGTTGAAAGGTTAGATAGGAAGAAACTTTTTCCTTTCGCAGAGGGGTCAAGAACCAGGGGGCATAGATTTAAGGTAAGGGGCATGAGATTTAGAGGGGATTTGAGGAAAAGATCTTTCACCCAGAGGGTGGTTGGAATCTGGAACACACTGCCCGGAGGGGTGGTAGAGGCAGGAACCCTCACAACATTTAAGAAGTATTTAGATGAACACTTGAAATTACATAGCATACAAGGCTACGGGCCAAGTGCTGGAAAATGGGATTCGAATAGATAGTTGCTTGATGGCTGACACATACACGAGGGGCCGAAGGGCCTGTTTCTGTGCTGTATAACTCTATGACACTATGACTTTCCAATTCCCAGAAAGGCCATGTGATGTGATTATTACAAACATAAGCTGTGTACTCAGCAAGTTTATCCAATGAGTTTCCAACCAGGGTGTTTCGCTTGTCTGTACCGAGTTAGTTAATCCCAGATGGGAAGTATGGGAAAATTACAATTCATTCTGACTGCTTTGGTTAGAGAGGGAATAATGTACCAACATGCATGTTCATCTGCAGTGGCTCCTGCTGGAAGTGTTTGCAAATGTGTGACTGTCAGTGATGCTTCTGAATAGCTGCTGCTGAGCCTCAGACAATTTTGTAACACACTAATGACTGTAGCTTGTGGAAGACTGGTCAGTAAAATGAAAGCCTATGGGATACAGGGGAATGTGGCCGGTTGGATCCAGAATTGGCTCAGGGACAGGAAACGAAGGGTAGTAGCCGACGAATGTTTTTGTGAATGGAAAGTTGTTTCCAGTGGTGTTTCACAGAGCTCAGTGTTGGGTCCCTTGCTGTTTGTGGTATATATTAATGATTTGGACTTAAATGTGGGAGGCATGATTGGGAAATTTGATGATGACACAAAAATTGCCCGTGGAGTTGATAGTGAAGAGGATAGCTGTAGACTCCAGAATGATATCAATGGTTTGGTTGAGTGGGCGGAAAAGTGGCAAATGGAATTCAATCCAGAGAAGTGTGCGGTAATGCATTTGGGGAGGGCAAACAAAGTGAGGGAATACACAATAAATGGGAGGATATTAAGAAGGGTAGAAGTGCACCTTGGAGTGCATGTCCACAGGTTCCTGAAGGTGGCAGGACAGGTAGATAGAGTGGTGAAGAAGGCATATGGAATGCTTTCCTTTATTGGTCGAGGTATAGAATTCAAAAGCAGGGATGTAATGCTGGAACTGTATAAAACGCTGGTTTGGCCACAGCTGGAGTATTGCATACAGTTCTGGTCACCACATTACAAGAAGGACATAATTGCTCTGGAGAGAGTACAGAGGAGATTTACAAGAATGTTGCCAGGACTTGAAAGTTGCAGCTCTGAGGAAAGATTGGATAGGTTAGGGTTGTTTTCCTTAGAACAGAGGAGGCTGAAGGGTGATGTAATTGAGGTGTACAAAATTATGAGGGCCCTAGATAGAGTAGACAGGAAGAACCTGTTTCCCCTAGCGGAGAGGTCAATTACCAGAGGGAACAGATTTAAGGTGATTGGTAGAAGGATTAGAGGGGACATGAGGAAAAACTTTTTACCCAGAGGGTGGTGGGTGTCTGGAATTCACTGCCGGGAATGGTGATGGAGGCAGAAACCCTCAATTCATTTAAAAGGTACCTGGACATGTATCTGAACCTGCAAGGCTATGGACCAAGTGCTGGAAGGTGGGATTAGATTGGGTGGCTAGTTTTTTCGGCCAAAAGGGACACGATGGGCCTCCTTCTGTGCCATAATTTTTCTGTGGTTCAACTCTGCCCCAGTGAGGAATCAATGCCTTTGATGAGAGAGCAGGAGGAGAAAATTGACAAGGAAACCATGAAAACAAAAGTAAGGGGATGCAAAGGCCAATGAACTGCTCTCTCTATATCCTACACTCCCCATGCTACTGTCCAAGTGTATTTTGAGAACCCCAGTGCACTTGTCTTCACTGCCCAACCTGGCAAACAGCACTTTTTGAACTAAAGATCTGATATCAATTTTAAATTAGCTTCATACTAATGTCCATTTCTGTTCTCTGGTGCTAATGAGCAGAATGTGCCTCAGGTCTGCCCTTATCAGAGGCAGCAAGAAGCGAATCCAGATGTGTACAGGTAGAACAACAACAAAAATATATTGCTGCAAAGTGCATTTCCCAAAAAGCCACTAATGAAACTCCCAGACTCTTCAAGCTCAGAAAATTTTCATTTCCTCCAGTGTCAGCTGATCACAACAGATGATTCTCAGTTTGTTGCCCGAGTACAGAGGCAGGGAACACAGGTTTACAACACCACTGCCTCCCATTATAACATATGTAACTGAGCGCACGCTGGACTTGGCAACTGGATGGTGGATGGAGCCAAAGAAGAACAAGACATCTCAAAGAGGAGCAATTTCATGGCAGAGGCATCTTCTGTCATAGCTTCCTGTCATAAAGACTTGGTTGCCCAGATTATGCACCCGAAATAGGTGAGGAAACATACCTGTATATGGTTTAATATTCTTTCAACTGGTGAACAGATGCTAAACGGTTAGCAACAGTGTGTAAAAGTGGAATTTATTAACCCTCACCCATTTGCTCCATGATTAGCAACTGTGCCTTCATCTGTGTCTTCACCCAGTCCATGCTCTCAAATGCCCTTCGTAAACACTGCCCATCCTCATCTCCCTTGTCCCCCTCTATTTCTTCATTTAACACCCTCCTTAAAACCCAACTCTGTGACTAAGTCTTTGTTCACTCCTCCTAATATCTCGGTCATCCTCCTGGTCCCACAAACATATGTTCAAAGGTCTTTACTGGGTCTTTCCTCTATTGCCAGTGAAACCGATTGGAGAGTGCATGATGCACACTCCAATCAATACCCTGCTAAAATGGTAGTCAGGGTCCGATGTATGTCAGTGCTTCAGTTGCCCAGCAGTAAGTAATGCATCGCCATTTGAACTATTCTTGCCCCGTTTGCACCAGTTAGCTCGTTAAAATCAGCGCCCAGCTCCAGTGGTGATTCCTTTGCGTTGCATTTCCTATTGTGATAAAACAACCTATTGGCCTGAATTTTCCTGTCAGCGACAAAGCAACAGCATTCGCCACTCACTGTACAAATAAATTCGTACTTCACTGGTTCATTGGCTGCGGCAAAAAGTTCCTCTTCTTACTGCAAGGGGGCCATGTATCGAGAGAGACTGCGAGGGCTTCCAGGGTGGTGCATTGCCAGCAGAGCCTAATATTGTCACAAGCTAAAGGCACATCCCTTGAGGTCAGTCTTCAGCTCAATGACAGGTGAATTTTTTTTATTATGATTTTAAATATTTTAAAACAGTTATGACACATAAAAACTGTCAGAAACTGTTTAAATACTTTTAACAGATTTATAACAGTTTTTAAAAGTTTGCTGAGGTCTGTCCCTTGGTTATCGATGCCATCCAGCTCCTCTCCTCACCCCCTGCACCCCCGCTCCTCTCCTCAACCCACCCGCCACGCAGCTCCTCTCCCCCATTCCACCTACCCCAGCTCCTCTCCCCCATTCCACCTACCCCAGCTCCTCTCCCCCACCCCACCTACCCCAGCTCCTCTCCCCCACTCCACCTACCCCAGCTCCTCTCCCCCATTCCACCTACCCCAGCTCCTCTCCCCCACCCCACCTACCCCAGCTCCTCCCCCCCACTCCACCTACCCCAGCTCCTCTCCCCCACTCCACCTACCCCAGCTCCTCCCCCCCACTCCACCTACCCCAGCTCCTCTCCTCCACCCCACCTACCCCAGCTCCTCTCCCCCACTCCACCTACCCCAGCTCCTCTCCCCAACTCCACCTACCCCAGCTCCTCTCCCCCACTCCACCTACCCCAGCTCCTCTCCCCCACACCACCTACCCCAGCTCCTCTCCCCCACTCCACCTACCGCAGCTTTTCTCCACACCCCACCTACCCCAGCTCCTCTCCTCCACCCCACCTACCCCAGCTCCTCTCCCCCACTCCACCTACCCCTGCTCCTCTCCCCCACTCCACCTACCCCTGCTCCTCTCCCCCACTCCACCTACCCAGCTCCTCTCCCCCACTCTACCGACCCCAGCTCCTCTCCCCCACTCCACCTACCCAGCTCCTCTCCCCCACTCCACCGACCCCAGCTCTTCTCCGCACCCCACCTACCCCAGCTCCTCTCCCCCACTCCACCTACCCAGCTCCTCTCCCCCACTCCACCTACCACAGCTCCTCTCCCCCACTCCACCTACCCAGCTCCTCTCCCCCACTCCACCTACCCCAGCTCTTCTCCGCACCCCACCAACCCCAGCACCCCCACCCCACCTACCCCAGCTCTTCTCCGCACCCCACCAACCCCAGCTCCTCTCCCCCACACCACCTACCCCAGCTCCTCTCCCCCACTCCACCTACCCCAGCTCCTTCCCCCCACTCCACCTACCCCAGCTCCTCCCCCCCACTCCACCTACCCCAGCTCCTCTCCCCAACTCCACCTACCCCAGCTCCTCTCCCCCACTCCACCTACCCCAGCTCCTCTCCCCCACACCACCTACCCCAGCTCCTCTCCCCCACTCCACCTACCCCAGCTTTTCTCCACACCCCACCTACCCCAGCTCCTCTCCTCCACCCCACCTACCCCAGCTCCTCTCCCCCACTCCACCTACCCCTGCTCCTCTCCCCCACTCCACCTACCCCTGCTCCTCTCCCCCACTCCACCTACCCAGCTCCTCTCCCCCACTCTACCTACCCCAGCTCCTCTCCCCCACTCCACCTACCCAGCTCCTCTCCCCCACTCCACCGACCCCAGCTCTTCTCCGCACCCCACCTACCCCAGCTCCTCTCCCCCACTCCACCTACCCAGCTCCTCTCCCCCACTCCACCTACCACAGCTCCTCTCCCCCACTCCACCTACCCAGCTCCTCTCCCCCACTCCACCTACCCCAGCTCTTCTCCGCACCCCACCTACCCCAGCACCCCCACCCCACCTACCCCAGCTCTTCTCCGCACCCCACCAACCCCAGCTCCTCTCCCCCACACCACCTACCCCAGCTCCTCTCCCCCACTCCACCTACCCCAGCTCCTCCCCCCCACTCCACCTACCCCAGCTCCTCTCCCCCACCCCACCTACCCCAGCTCCTCTCCCCCACTCCACCTACCCCTGCTCCTCTCCCCCACTCCACCTACCCCAGCTCCTCTCCTCCACCCCACCTACTTCAGCTCCTCCCCCACTCCACCTACCCCAGCTCCTCTCCCCCACTCCACCTACCCCAGCACCCACACCCCACCTACCCCAGCTCTTCTCCGCACCCCACCAACCCCAGCTCCTCTCCCCCACACCACCTACCCCAGCTCCTCTCCCCCACTCCACCTACCCCAGCTCCTCCCCCCCACTCCACCTACCCCAGCTCCTCTCCCCCACCCCACCTACCCCAGCTCCTCTCCCCCACTCCACCTACCCCTGCTCCTCTCCCCCACTCCACCTACCCCAGCTCCTCTCCTCCACCCCACCTACTTCAGCTCCTCCCCCACTCCACCTACCCCAGCTCCTCTCCCCCACTCCACCTACCCCAGCTCCTCTCCCCCACTCCACCTACCCCAGCTCCTTTCCCCCACTCCACCTACCCCAGCTCTTCTCCCCACCTCACCTGCCACAGCTCCTCTCCCCCACTCCACCTACCCCAGCTCCTCTCCTCCACCCCACCTACTTCAGCTCCTCCCCCACTCCACCTACCCCAGCTCCTCTCCCTCACTCCACCTACCCCAGCTCCTCTCCCCCACTCCACCTACCCCAGCTCCTCTCCCGCACTCCACCTAACCCAGCTCCTCTCCCTCACTCCACCTACCCCAGCTCCTCTCCCCCACTCCAACTACCCCAGCTCTTCTCCGCACCCCATCTACCCCAGCTCCTCTCCCCCACCCCACCTACCCCAGCTCTTCTCCGCACCCCACCTACCCCAGCTCCTCTCCCCCACTCCACCTACCCCAGCTCCTCTCCCCCACTCCAACTACCCCAGCAGCTCTCCCCCACTCCACCTACCCCAGCTCCTCTCCTCCACCCCACCTACCCCAGCACCTCTCCCCCACTCCACCTACCCCAGCTCGTCTCCCCCACTCCACCTACCCCAGCTCTTCTCCGCACCCCAACTACCCCAGCTCGTCTCCCCACCCCACCTACCCCAGCACCTCTCCCCACTCCACCTATCCCAGCTCCTCTCCTCCACCCTACCTACCCCAGCTCCTCTCCCCCACTCCACCTACCCCAGCTCCTCTCCTCCACCCAACCTACCCCAGCACCTCTCCCCCCCCACTTACCCCAGCACCTCTCCCCCACTCCACCTAACCCAGCTCTTCCCCGCACCCCACCTACCCCAGCTCCTCTCCCCACCCCACCTACCCCAGCACCACTCCCCCACTCCACCTACCCCAGCTCCTCTCCTCCACCCCACCTACCCCAGCTCCTCTCCTCCACCCCACCTACCTGAGCTCCTCTCCCCACCCCACCTACCCCAGCACCACTCCCCCACTCCACCTACCCCAGCACCTCTCCCCCACTTCACCTACCCCAGCTCCTCTCCCCCACCCCACCTACCCCAGCTCTTCTCCGCACCCCACCTACCCCAACTCCTCTCCCCCACTCCACCTCCCCCAGCTCCTCTCCCCCACTCCACCTACCCCAGCTCCTCTCCCCCACTCCAACTACCCCAGCACCTCTCCCCCACTCCACCTAAACCCAGCTCCTCTCCTCCACCCCACCTACCCCAACACCTCTCCCCCACTCCACCTACCCCAGCTCCTCTCCCCCACTCCACCTACCCCAGCTCTTCCCTGCACCCCACCTACCCCAGCTCGTCTCCCACCCCACCTACCCCAGCACCTCTCCCCCACTCCACCTACCCCAGCTCCTCTCCTCCACCCCACCTACCCCAGCTCCTCTCCCCCACTCCAACTACCCCAGCAGCTCTCCCCCACTCCACCTACCCCAGCTCCTCTCGTCCACCCCACCTACCCCAGCACCTCTCCCCCACTCCACCTACCCCAGCTCGTCTCCCCCACTCCACCTACCCCAGCTCTTCTCCGCACCCCAACTACCCCAGCTCGTCTCCCCACCCCACCTACCCCAGCACCTCTCCCCCACTCCACCTATCCCAGCTCCTCTCCTCCACCCTACATACCCCAGCTCCTCTCCCCCACTCCACCTACCCCAGCTCCTCTCCTCCACCCAACCTACCCCAGCTCCTCTCCCCCCCCACCTACCCCAGCACCTCTCCCCCACTCCACCTAACCCAGCTCTTCTCCGCACCCCACCTACCCCAGCTCCTCTCCCCACCCCACCTACCCCAGCACCACTCCCCGACTCCACCTACCCCAGCTCCTCTCCTCCACCCCACCTACCCCAGCTCCTCTCCTCCACCCCACCTACCCGAGCTCCTCTCCCAACCCCACCTACCCCAGCACCACTCCCCCACTCCCCCTACCCCAGCACCTCTCCCCCACTTCACCTACCCCAGCTCCTCTCCCCCACCCCACCTACCCCAGCTCTTCTCCGCACCCCACCTACCCCAACTCCTCTCCCCCACTCCACCTCCCCCAGCTCCTCTCCCCCACTCCACCTACCCCAGCTCCTCTCCCCCACTCCAACTACCCCAGCACCTCTCCCCCACTCCACCTACCCCAGCTCCTCTCCTCCACCCCACCTACCCCAGCACCTCTCCCCCACTCCACCTACCCCAGCTCCTCTGCCCCACTCCACCTACCCCAGCTCTTCCCTGCACCCCACCTACCCCAGCTCGTCTCCCCACCCCACCTACCCCAGCACCTCTCCCCCACTCCACCTACCCCAGCTCCTCTCCTCCACCCCACCTACCCCAGCACCTCTCCCCCACTCCACCTACCCCAGCTCCTCTCCCCCACTCCACCTGCACCAGCTCTTCCCCGCACCCCACCTACCCCAGCTCCTCTCCCCACCCCACCTACCCCAGCACCTCTCCCCCACTCTACCTACCCCAGCTCCTCTCCTCCACCCCACCTACCCCAGCACCTCTCCCCCACTCCACTTACCCCAGCTCCTCTCCCCCACTCCACCTACCCCAGCTCTTCCTCGCACCCCACCTACCCCAGCTCCTCTCCCCACCCCACCTACCCCAGCTCCTCTCCCCCACTCCACCTACCCCAGCTCCTCTCCTCCACCCCACCTACCCCAGCTCCTCTCCCCACCCCAGCTACCCCAGCACCTCTCCCCCACTCCACCTACCCCAGCTCCTCTCCTCCACCCCACCTACCCCAGCACCTCTCCCCCACTCCACCTACCCCAGCTCCTCTCCCCCACTCCAGCTCTTCTCCCCACCCCACGTACCCCAGCTCCTCTCCCCCACTCCATCTACCCCAGCTCCTCTCCCCACCCCACCTACCCCGGCACCTCTCCCCCACTCCACCTACCCCAGCTCCTCTCCCCATCCCACCTACCCCAGCTCTTCTCCGCACCCCACCTACCCCAGCACCTCTCCCCCACTCCACCTACCCCAGCTCCTCTCCCCACCCCACCTACCCCAGCTCCTCTCCCCCACTCCACCTACCCCAGATCCTCTCCCCATCCCACCTACCCCAGCTCTTCTCCCCACCCCACCTACCCCAGCTCCTCTCCCCCACCCCCTGCCACACAGGTCCTCTGCCCCACTCCACCTACCTCAGCTCCTCTCCCCCACCCCACCTACCCCAGCTCCTCTCCCCACCCCACCTACCCCAGCACCTCTCCCCCCACTCCACCAACCCCAGCTCCTCTCCCCCACTCCACCTACCCCAGCTCCTCTCCCCCACCCCACCTACCCCAGCACCTCTCCCCCACTCCACCTACACCAGCTCCTCTCCCCCACCCCCTGCCAAAAAGCCCCTCTCCCCCACTCCACCTACCCCTGCTCCTCTGCCCCACTCCACATACCCCAGCTCCTCTCCCCCCTCCACCTACCCCAGCTCCTCTCCCCACACGACCTACCCCAGCTCCTCTCCCCCACTCCACCTACCCCAGCTCCTCTCCCCCACTCCACCTACTCCAGCTCCTCTCCCCACCCCACCTACCCCAGCTCCTCTCCCCCACCCCATCTACCCCAGCTCCTCTCCCCCACCCCACCTACCCCAGCTCCTCTCCCCCACTCCACCTACCCCAGCTCCTCTCCCCACCCCACCTACCCTAGCTCCTCTCCCCACCCCACTACCCCTGCTCCTCTCCCCCACGCCACCTACCCCAGCTCCTCTCCCCCCCTCCACCTACCCCAGCTCCTCTCCCCCACTCCACCTACCCCAGCTCCTCTCCCCACCCCACCTACCCCAGCTCCTCTCCCCCACCCCACCTACCCCAGCTCCTCTCCCCCACTCCACCTACCCCAGCTCCTCTCCCCACCCCACCTACCCTAGCTCCTCTCCCCACCCCACTAACCCAGCTCCTATCCCCCACTCCACCTAGCCCAGCTCCTCTCCCCCACTCCACCTACCCGAGCTCCTCTCCCCCACTCCACCTACCCCAGCTCCTCTCCTTGCCCACCCCGGAACCCCCAGTTTCTCTGCCCACCGTCCTCCCCGCTTTCCCCGCTTCCTCTCCCCACCTCTCTACTCCTGCCCCTTTGGGACCTCTTCCTCGGCTCCGCTACCCTCTCCCCTTGGTCCACTTCCCCCCACAACCCCGCATACCCTGGCTCCACTCCCCACCTCCACGCAGCTTCTGAGTCCTGTCAATGCCACTTGAAAGGAAGGGAAAAACAGTGAAACTGCCTGTGGTTTTTGCCTCCCATCAACTGCTGTTTTCAACATTGGCATGACTGAGGAGCGGGGTGGGGGTGGGGAGAGGAGCTGGGGGTATTGGGGGCCGGGGGTTGGGGTGATGGGATGATGGGGTGGTGGGGGGATGGGGGGGAGATGTGGTGGAGAGGAGCCGGGGGTGATGGAGGAGAGGAGCTGGGGGCCGGGGGTGGGGCAGGGAGTGGAGCCAGGGGAGTTTGTGTTGGTGGAACAGGACCCACTGGGTCACAATCTGACTGTGAATATTTATCATAAAGTCAACAGCATTCTTTAAGACCAAAATATTGAGACAAGATGGAGAAACCCCTACAGGTTAACACTTACCTCTCTGACACATGCTTTGTGGGATTTAAAAGATTTATGTGCCGCACCCGTTTCTTCAGAAATTTCTACCAAAAAACTGCAAATGAAACCTTCCCATAAATTTTTTTTTTGTTGCATGTTTTTATTTTAAAAAGTAACTAATCTGGAAATAGCCCTGAGTTTATTTATTTCAAACAAGAACTAGATCATTTGATGCCATTCATTTAACTTGGCTTAAATCTTTTTTTTAATTGCGAGAAATACTTAAAAGTAACCAGTCTGGTTAGACTCTGATATCTTCAATCAAGAATAACAGCTGAATTATACTCCGCATTAGATTCTGGGACTAGTGCGTATATATAAACATTTCTAGAGTTATGACAGTTACATAGACATCACCCATTCTCGCACTATAAACGACAGCAATGATTCAATAGTCATCTCCATTTCATAAATTAGACACATAAATAATATTACAAGGGAGCTCCTTTCCTCTGCCTCCTCCGGCTTTGCTGCACCTGTGATTATCAGCCTTTGCACATAATCAGGCCTGTGTCCTCAGTACCTTGCTCTACGGCAGCGAGGCCTGGACAACGTATGCCAGCCAAGAGCGACGTCTCAATTCATTCCATCTTCGCTGCCTTCGGAGAATACTTGGCATCAGGTGGCAGGACTATATCTCCAACACAGAAGTCCTTGAAGCGGCCAACATCCCCAGCTTATACACACTACTGAGTCAGCGGCGCTTGAGATGGCTTGGCCATGTGAGCCGCATGGAAGATGGCAGGATCCCCAAAGACACATTGTACAGCGAGCTCGCCACTGGTATCAGACCCACCGGCCGTCCATGTCTCCGCTTTAAAGACGTCTGCAAACGCGACATGAAATCCTGTGACATTGACCACAAGTCGTGGGAGTCAGTTGCCAGCATTCGCCAGAGCTGGCGGGCAGCCATAAAGACAGGGCTAAATTGTGGCGAGTCGAAGAGACTTAGTAGTTGGCAGGAAAAAAGACAGAGGCGCAAGGGGAGAGCCAACTGTGCAACAGCCCCAACAAACAAATTTCTCTGCAGCACCTGTGGAAGAGCCTGTCACTCCAGAATTGGCCTTTATAGCCACTCCAGGCGCTGCTTCACAAACCACTGACCACCTCCAGGCGCGTATCCATTGTCTCTCGAGATAAGGAGGCCCAAAAGAACATAATCATCCATGCAAGTTGTGGGCAAAAAATCTAAATTCCCCCACTACTGGTCCCTGCTGCTTTAAGGATTGGAAGAGAGTCACCAGCATCCTGGGCTCCTCTGGAGGGAGGCACACCACAACTTCCGAGTTTCCGTGTAAGTAACATTGTCTGAAATAAAAACAAGAAATGCTGGAACCACTCAGCAGGTCTGGCAGCATCTGTGGAAAGAGAAGCAGAGTTAACGTTTCGGGTCAGTGACCCTTCATCGGAAGTTGTGCTGCTGTTGCAGCCATGAATAGCAGTGAATGTCAGAGCGTTTGTCACTATTGGGAAAAGAAAATCCAGGCCATTGTCTGACCTATTGTGTGCAATGCCATGGGAGATCATCTAGTGTTACATGAAAACTGGCACTTATACGACGTCACACTCCAGATGTTACACTTTGCTACAGATGTAAAACAATTATTTTTATAAAGAAAGCTAATTATTTCATCCTGGTCTGCAGATTGAACGACAATTAGACTCAGATTGACCTCACCTTGTACGGTTTCCATATCAAACAATTCAACCCTGTTTGACCTGACATTCAGTTTGCTTAACCACAGTTAGACTTTGTGGTTTTAAAGGGAGACAACACCTAACTTGCAAGAGAATAATAGTGTACATCACCCAGTAAAACATTCATAGAAACCTAGGTCCCGAGCTCTAGAATTTCCTCCCTAAACCTCTCCGCCTCTCCACCTCGCTTTCTTCCTTTAAGACACTCCTCTTTGACCAAACTTTTGTTCGTCTGACCGAATATGTCCTTTTGTGGCTGTGCCGTACTTTATTTTATAATGCTCCTGTAAAGTGCCTTGGGACGTGTAATTATGTTAAAGGCACTATATAAATATAAATTGTTGTTGTTGTAGAATGGTTACAGCACAAAAGGAGACCATTTGGTCCATCATGTCCATGCCAGCTATCTGCAAGAGCAACTCAGATTGTCCCACTCCCCCACTCTTTCCCCGTAGCCCTGCAAATTTTTTCTCTTCAGATAATTATCCAATTCCCATTTGAAAGCCACAATTGAACCTGCCTCCACCACACTCTCAGACAGTGCATTCCAGATCCTAAACACTCACTGAACCTGCCTCCACCACACTCTCAGACAGTGCATTCCAGATCCTAAACACTCACTGAACCTGCCTCCACCACACTCTCAGACAGTGCATTCCAGATCCTAAACACTCACTGAACCTGCCTCCACCACACTCTCAGACAGTGCATTCCAGATCCTAAACACTCACTGAACCTACCTCCAACACACTCTCAGACAGTGCATTCCAGATCCTAAACACTCACTGAACCTACCTCCATCACACTCTCAGACATTGCATTCCAGATCCTAAACACTCACTGAAACTGCCTCCACCACACTCTCAGACAGTGCATTCCAGATCCTAAACACTCACTGATCCTGCCTCCACCACACTCTCAGACAGTGTATTCCAGATCCTAAACACTCACTGAACCTGCCTCCACCACACTCTCAGACAGTGCATTCCAGATCCTGACTACTCACTGAACCTGCCTCCACCACACTCTCAGACAGTGCATTCCAGATCCTAAACACTCACTGAACCTGCCTCCACCACACTTTCAGACAGTGCATTCCAGATCCTAAACACTCACTGCATGAAAAAAGTTTTTCCTCGTGTCACCTCTGGTTCTTTTGCCAATCAACTTAAATCGGTGACCTCTGGTTCTCGACCTTTCCACCAATGGGAACAGTTTCTCCCTATCTACTCTGTCCAGACCCCTCATGATTTTGAATACCTCTACCAAATCTCCTCTCAACCTTCTCTAAGCAAAACAGTCCCAGCTTCTCCAATTTATCCACATAATTGACATCCCTTATTCCAGGAAACATTCATGTAAATCTTTTCTGCACCCTCGCTAATGCCTTCACATCTTTCCTAACGTGTGGTGCCCAGAATTGGACACAATACTCTAGTTGAGGCTGAATGAGTGTTTTATAAATGTTCACCACAATTTCCTTGGTTTTGTACTTTATGCTTTATTTATAAAGCCCAGGATCCTATATACCTTACTTGCTTTCTCAACCTGCCCCACCATCTTCAATGATTCCTGTCCTTATAAAACACTGTCCCTCCTCCATTCCTGTGAATTAATGGAAAATTACTGAGGAAGAAAAGAGTCAGAGTTAGCAATTTAGGAGCAATGAAAGCAATTGGAAGTTGACTCTTTTGTATTCAGTGTGAAAACAAGGTTGAACATGAATCTTCAACTTTTTCTGAGGTAACTTTGCTTCAGTATATATCAATTAATACAATGTGTAACAGGTGTAACAAATGACACTTTTCACTGCAAAGTTGGCAAGATTTCATCTTCGTATTTTGTAACGCAGTCTAAATAGTTACACTCTTCCATTCCATTTCTTTTAATTGTGTTTATCTTAGAACTCAAGAACAACCAGCAAAAATTACAATATGAGCAGCATAAATTCCTGAAGGGTTGTACTATTATCCAGGGTAGAAGGGAAATTCTGTATAGAATTCCTAAAATTAAACATACTTATTTTTGTAATGCTAAAGACTGTTGATGAAATATTTGATAAAGAAAACCCCATGAGCAACATCATGAGAGATATACTAGTTTAACAAAAAAATGTTCATTATTTACAGCACATAATTTTGATTGCATGTATTTAAGAAATCCACTGGGATCACTCAACGAGCTGGATTAGCCACAGCACTGACGTCAGGTGCATTTGTCTTTGGGACTCTTTGATGTGTTTATTCAGCAATGTTTTATGTAAATGAAGTGTCTGGGGATCGTGCCCACTGACAAAAGGAGCCATTCTGCACGTGAACAAAATGCATGTAAAATAGTTTGAAAAACACAGATGTCAATGTACAGTCAGACTTTGGTAGGCAATGTCTAAGTAAATTATATAATTTAATGTCTTCTCATAAAAATACAACATTTGCTTTCGTGATATTCAGAACTGAATGGTGCCTAGCACAGTTAATTTGCAGCAATAAAGTCACACAGTAACTAGACAAAGGACAGTATTCAGACTTTACTGTACATTCCATTTCTAACAAAGCAGACAGTGTCTAATCTGACACTATCAAAATATGAGGTTAAAAGTATAGGAGATTTTTCTCTATAGGAGAAAGACAGGGTGAGAGCACGTGTACCATTGCTCTTGTAGTTGAAACAAGGCTATCTCTATCTTCAGCTATCTGTGATTTAATTGCCTAATTGTCACGTACATTTTTCTTCAAAATGATGAAAAGACGTACTGTCCCTTGTACTAAATAACAAAATTGCTTTTATTTTATCGAATGGAGTTTAAGATAAATTGTAACTGTTTGGAGAAAATTTACACCATAAATGTGTCTGCATAAAAACAGAAGATAACATTGATAATCAGAGTGTGAGGGTTTTTTTTTTGAATACTGAAAGATGTTGAATGAAACTAGTTTCCACTAAAAGTTCTGGCTGACAGGAGTGTGGTTGTTGCTATGAGATACAGGAAATGCAGCTTTGAGCTTCTCCTTTTCTGCCTGAATGGCAACAGTTGGTTCTTGAAGAAGCAAAGCAGCGTTGATTAACCTTACCTCAAGGGACATTCAATCTTCCTGGCTGTTACATTGCAAAAAAAAACCAAGGAACCTTTTCCAGTGTATAAAACATGGAGAGAAGAAAAAGAAGCTTTACTTTTGGAGCATATGGAGGGTAAGTGCTGTTTCCTTTTCTGGGAGACAGATATTGTACAGCTGAAAGGAAATCATACTTTGAATCTACTTGCTAAATATCTAATATATAAACCTAAAGCCAGCAAAATCCAATTGGATTCAATTGCTATCAGATTTTAGAACCTGTGTCCTTTGTAACATATTAACTGCTTGAGATATTGTTCTGAAAGGTTCTACGGGAATACATTTTGCTAAGTGTATAACTTTCATTTTGAAACATCCGAAGTTCGTCTGACTGGAGTTTTGCTGCAGGCATTATATGAGCTTTATTCCATGTGGCACTTCAGTTCTGCCACAAAGCACTTGGTCTACACAGGAGGCAAAATGCATGTGATATGTTCTGGAATAAATTGTTCAAATTAATAAATTAGGCATCAGCTCCTGAAATTGGACCAAAGCGTAAGTTTGTTTAAAATGAAGCAAAACAACTGCATTATAAAAATAACTATGTCTTAGCTGGGTGTTATTCATCCGATGTTATTTCAGTTCCTACCCAGCAGAATCTTATAATGACCAAGGGTTCAAGAGCTTAACAAACCAGCAAAGAAGTACATAAAACGATTCCTCTTTTAACAGTACTATAATTTGCTGCAGCACCCCAGGTTAGGGAGGGGATGGTAAAGACTGTCAGCATTGATGTCCCTGATTCTGATCCAGTGACTGCTGCTGTGAAGTGTGTATGTGAGTGTGTGTGTGTTAGATGTGTGTGTGTGTGTGTGTGTGTGTGTGTGTGTGTGTGTGTGTGTGTGTGTGTGTGTGTGTGTGTGTGTGTGTGTGTGTGTGTAGGCAGGATTAACTCGGGCTGTGTTGGGCCTCCTCTTTGTCAATTTATTTAATTATGAATATTGTCCAGGTTCACATCAGAACAGTGATCACTTGGAGGCTGTTGCCTGCAGAACCTACAAAAGAGAAAACAGAGAGCAGGGGGTTAAAGGTATTTACTCAGATTGGTGGAAAGTGAGAAATGGAGTTCATAGGGATCAGTGCTGGGACCAATGTTGTTGACCATTTACAGAAATGATCTTCACTCGGGAAACAGTACAATTCCAGGAGGTTTAGTTAATACTGAGGAAGACTGCAACTAAATGCAAGAAGACACCAATAAACTTGTAGAATGGGTGGGAAAATTGTAAATAAATTTTAATGTTGATAAGTGTGACATGGTTTATATTGGTAAGAGAAATAAAGAGGCCTCAGATGCTCCTTGGAAAATGAGTGTCTAAATTTCATAGAGGAGCAAAGCGAACTTGGATACAGATTCACAAATCATTAAAAGTAGCAATGCAAGTTAACAAGGCCACAAACATTACAAACCAAGCACTGGGGTTCAATTGTAGAGGAACAGAATTGAAAAGCAGAGAAGTTATGTTAAACTTGCATAAAAAGTTGGTTAGACCACACATGGAGTATTGTGAACTGTTCTGGTCTCCATATTATAGAAAGGATATAGAGGCACTGGAGAAGGTCTGAAGAAGATTTATAAGGATGATTTCGGAACTGAAAGGTTATAACTATCAGGATAGATTGAAAGGCTGGGGCTCTTTTCTCTTGAAGGATGAGACGTCACCGAACAGAAGTCTTTAAAATTATGCAAGAGTCTGATAGAGGAGCCATAAGAAAATATTTCCACTTGTGGGGGATTTCCAAAACTAGGGTCCATAAACTTAAGATAGTCACTAATAAATCCAATCAGAAATTCAGGAGAGACTTCTTTCCCCAGACAGTGTTGAGAATGTGAAACTCGCTACCTCAAGGATTTAATGTATTTAATGGGAATCTGGAGAAGCACATAATGAAGAAAGGAATTGAAGTACGTTCTGATCGAGTTAGATGAGGAAGGATGGTAGAAGGCTCAACGGGAGCACAAACACCCACGTTGACCAGGTTAGCCAAATAGCCTATTTTTGTGCTGTAGTGCAATAGGCTGAATTTTACAGACCCACGACGTTGGGGGTCATGACGGGAAGGGCTGGGAAATGCCCCCGGGAGAGGCCTGCCATGGACCTCGACACTGGGAAGGCCCGGCCCAGTATTGCTGGCGGCAGCGATGCCTCGTGGAGACTCCCCTGCCGCTCAGCGATGGGACTGCCGTTAACATATGTACATAAATTTAACTCATTGACTTAATTACCTTTCCGACATCTGTCCCGGTGCGCTATTCGTACCGGTGGCCAGCACTCCCGCGCCTTCGGATCCCTGTCCGGGGAACTTCTCTTTGCTGACGATGCTGCATTAACATCCCACACTGAAGAGTGTCTGCAGAGATTCATCGACAGGATTGCGGCTGCCTGCAATGAATTTGGCCGAACCATCAGCCTCAAGAAAATGAACATCATGGGACAGGACATCAGAAATGCCCCATCCATAAATATTGGCGACCACACTCTGGAAGTGGTTCAAGAGTTCACCTACCTAGGCTCAACTATCACCAGTAACTTGTTTCTCGATGCAGAAATCAACAAGCGCATGGGAAAGGCTTCCTCTGCTATGTCCAGACTGGCCAAGAGTGTGGGAAAATGACGCACTGACACAGAACACAAAAGTCCACATGTATCAAGCCTGTGTCCTCAGTACCTTGCTCTACGGCAGCGAGGCCTGGACAACATTCGTCAGCCAAGAGCAACGTCTCAATTCATTCCATCTTCCGTGCCTCTGGAGAATTCTTGGCATCAGGTGGCAGGACCATATCTCCAACACAGAAGTCCTCGAGGCGGCCAACATCCCCAGCATATACACAGTACTGAGTCAGCGGCGCCTGAGATGGCTTGGCCATGTGAGCCGCATGGAAGATGGCAGGATCCCCAAGGACACATTGTACAGCGAGCTCGTCATTGGTATCAGACCCACTCGACGTCCTTGTCTCCGCTTTAAAGACGTCTGCAAACGCGACATGAAGTCCTGTGACATTGATCACAAGTCATGGGAGTCAGTTGCCAGCGATCGCCAGAGCTGGCAGGCAACCATAAAGGCGGGGCTAAAGTGTGGCGAGTCGAAGAGACTTAGCAGTTGGCAGGAAAAAAGACTGAAGTGCAAGGAGAGAGCCAACTGTGTAACAGCCCCGACAAACAAATTTTATCTGCAGCACCTGTGGAAGAGTCTGTCACTCTAGAATTGGCCTTTATAGCCACTCCAGGCGCTGCTTCACAAACCACTGACCACCTCCAGGCACTTACCATTGTTTCTCGAGACAAGGAGGCCAAAGGGAATTAGTTACTTGGTTGTGTTGTTTTATTGGATTCAGAGCAATGTGGGATGAAGTCTTAGTCTTGATCCCGGTTCCATTGAACTCCATGTGAATGCAGGACATTGTTTTAAAACAAACAAACAAGTTATTTATTTAAAATAAAAACAGAAAGTGCTGGAAATACTCAGCAGGTCAGGCAGCATCTGTGGAAAGAGATTCAGAGTTAACGTTTCAGGTCAGTGACCTTTCATCAGAACTGTTATTTATTTCATTGGTTATGAAGTTGGCGCTTGTCAGGAAACAGAGAGTAGTGGTGAACGGTTGTTTTTCAGACTGGAGGAAAGTTTATAGTGGGGTTCCCCAGGGGTCAGTGTTTCGGAAAACTGCTTTTCTTGATATAGATTAATGACCTAAACCTGGGTGTGCAGGGAGCAATTTCAAAATTTGCAGATGACATAAACTTGGAAGTATTGTGAACTGTGAGGAGGATAGTGTTAAACTCCAAGAGGCTAGAGACAGGTTGGTGGAATGGGTGGACAAGTGGCAGATGAAATTTAATGCAGAGAAGGGTGAGGTGATGCATTTTAGTAGGAAGATGGGGAGAGACAATATAAAATAAAGGGTACAATTCTAAAGGGGCTGCAGGAGCAGAGGGACCTGCGGGTATATGTGCATAAATCATTGAAGGTGACAGGGCAGGTTGAGAAAGCAGTTAATAAGCAGATGGGATCCTGGCTTTCCAAATAGAAGCATAGAGTACAAAAGCAAGGAAATTATGGTGAACCTCTACAAAACACTAATTCGACCTCAACTGGAGTATTGTCTCCAGCTCGAGGCACCATACTTTAGGAAGGATGTGAAGACATTGGAGAGGGTGCAGAAAAGATTTATGAGAATGGATCTGGAGATGAGAGACTTCAGATAAGAGGATAGATTGAAGAAGCTGGGGCTGTTCTCCTCAGAGAATAAAAGGTTGAGAGGAGATTTGATAGAGGTGTTCAAAATCATGAGGGGTCTGCACAGAGTAGATAGAGAGAAACAGTTCCCAATGGTGGATGAGTCGAAAACCAGAGGGCACGGATTTAAAGGGATAGGCAAAAGAACCTCAACAACATGAGGAAAAACTTTTTTACACAGTTAATGGTTACAATCTGGAATGCACTGTCTGAGAGTGTGGTGGAGGCAGGTTCAGTGAGTGTTTAGGATCTGGAATGCACTGTCTGAGAGTGTGGTGGAGGCAGGTTCAGTGAGTGTTTAGGATCTGGATTGCACTGTCTGAGAGTGTGGTGGAGGCAGGTTCAGTGAGTGTTTAGGATCTGGAATGCACTGTCTGAGAGTGTGGTGGAGGCAGATTCAGTGAGTGTTTAGGATCTGGAATGCACTGTCTGAGAGTGTGGTGGAGGCAGGTTCAGTGAGTGTTTAGGATCTGGAATGCACTGCCTGAGAGTGTGGTGGAGGCAGGTTCAGTGAGTGTTTAGGATCTAGAATGCACTGTCTGAGAGTGTGGTGGAGGCAGGTTCAGTGAGTGTTTAGGATCTAGAATGCACTGTCTGAGACTGTGGTGGAGGCAGGTTCAGTGAGTGTTTAGGATCTGGAATGCACTGTCTGAGAGTGTGGTGGAGGCAGGTTCAGTGAGTGTTTAGGATCTGGAATGCACTGTCTGAGAGTGTGGTGGAGGCAGGTTCAGTGAGTGTTTAGGATCTGGAATGCACTGTCTGAGAGTGTGGTGGAGGCAGATTCAGTGAGTGTTTAGGATCTGGAATGCACTGTCTGAGAGTGTGGTGGAGGCAGGTTCAGTGAGTGTTTAGGATCTGGAATGCACTGCCTGAGAGTGTGGTGGAGGCAGGTTCAGTGAGTGTTTAGGATCTAGAATGCACTGTCTGAGAGTGTGGTGGAGGCAGGTTCAGTGAGTGTTTAGGATCTGGAATGCACTGTCTGAGACTGTGGTGGAGGCAGGTTCAGTGAGTGTTTAGGATCTGGAATGCACTGTCTGAGAGTGTGGTGGAGGCAGGTTCAGTGAGTGTTTAGGATCTGGAATGCACTGTCTGAGAGTGTGGTGGAGGCAGGTTCAGTGAGTGTTTAGGATCTGGATTGCACTGTCTGAGAGTGTGGTGGAGGCAGATTCAGTGAGTGTTTAGGATCTGGAATGCAATTTCTGAGAGTGTGGTGGAGGCAGGTTCAGTGAGTGTTTAGGATCTGGAATGCACTGTCTGAGAGTGTGGTGGAGGCAGGTTCAGTGAGT
Source organism: Heterodontus francisci (assembly GCF_036365525.1). Taxonomy (NCBI): domain Eukaryota; kingdom Metazoa; phylum Chordata; class Chondrichthyes; order Heterodontiformes; family Heterodontidae; genus Heterodontus; species Heterodontus francisci. The sequence continues at coordinate 2,361,036 of NC_090407.1, read as the reverse complement.
GTTTAGGATCTGGAATGCACTGTCTGAGAGTGTGGTGGAGGCAGGTTCAGTGAGTGTTTAGGATCTGGAATGCACTGTCTGAGAATGTGGTGGAGGCAGGTTCAGTGAGTGTTTAGGATCTGGAATGCACTGTCTGAGAGTGTGGTGGAGGCAGGTTCAGTGAGTGTTTAGGATCTGGAATGCACTGTCTGAGAGTGTGGTAGAGGCAGGTTCAGTGAGTGTTTAGGATCTGGAATGCAATTTCCGAGAGTGTGTTGGAGGCATGTTCAATTGTGGCTTTCAAAAGGAAATTGGATAATTATCTGAAGAAAAGAATTTGCAGGGCTACGGGAAAAAGCAGGGGAGGGGACTAGGTGAGTTGCTCTTGCAGAGAGGCAGCCTGGACATGATGGACCAAATGGCCTCCTGATGTGCTGTAACCATTCTATGATTTCTACACATCACTAAAAGCGATATAAACATGAGAGTATGCATGATATTTGCTGCATCAATGGCCTATTAGTCCTGGAATACATCCTGAAATCTATTAGGGGCTTTGACTAAACTTATTCATACAAAATAAAATTTACACTTAAAGACTTGACATTCTATAGCATCTTTCATCACCTCAGGATGTCCAAAAGCACTTTATAGCCAATGAAATACTTTTTGATGTGTAGTCGCTGTTGTGATATAAGAAATGTAGCAGCCAATTTGCACACAATGTGACAATGACCAGATAATCTGATTTTTTTGTAATGATGTTGATTGAGGGATAAATATTGGCCACTACACCAGGGAGTACTCTCCTGCCATGGGATCTTTTACATTCAACTGAGAGGGCAGACGGGGCCTCTAACATCTCATCTGAAAGACAGCCCCTCTGCCAGTGAAGCACTCCCTCGGTACTGCCCAGAGTGTCAGTATAGACTCTGTACTCTGCAATGGGGCTTGGATCCACAACCGACTGACTCAGACATGAGAGTGTTACATAACTGAGCCACAGCTGATGTTGAATATGGTTGGTTCTGTATATTTTCATGAGCTACTTCTGAGGAAGATACAGATCCTATATTCCAACCAGCAAGTTCAATGAACTGCCAACACTCGCAATTCTCAAAGTGAGTCCTTGGACAGCTTCCAACAGGAATCTTGTTGTGGTGCCAAATCAGAGTCAAAAAAAGATTTCACCCTGATTTGCTTCAGTGCTACCTTGTGACTGACGCGTGTACATTATGTGGGAACTCCCTTTAAAAATGATAATGTTCCAGTGCTCTCTGCACCTGTAAGAGGAATGAATTCTGGTCTAATGCAGGCAGTCGTGACTTTACAGGGTTACTTTCCGAAAGGCAGTGTGACCCACTGATTTCAAATTATAAAATTTACTGCTGGTGGACTCAGCCTTTGAAATCATGCTTCAAATGGAAGCAAACCATGATTATTCATATCCAGATGGACTGTTACTTTTTAATAAATATTGTCCTTCATTTCGGGTCATATGAATTCTTGGAGTCATGCCTTGCTTGGAGAGATAATGGCCACTTTAGGGGATTTTCCCCAGCTTTCCAATGCAGACACGATGGGCTGAATGGCCTTCTTCTGTGCCGTAATCATTCTATGCTTTCTCACTTGTTCTCTCCTAAAAGTACATTGGGTTATAGTTTCACAGGAGCCTGTCAGATGCCAGGTAATGAGTGTCTGGAGGCTATTTGCCACGGAGGCTATCACAGCCAATCCTGATTTCTGTCCCAGCTGATATTCCCACATTGCCCATATTTGGCAATGACCACTGGATAGTGAATGTGAAGGAGAAGTGTGGTGGCTTTTATCCCCCCCAACCTAACCTGGAGTGTACCAGGCTAGTAGAAATGAAAACAGGGCAGGATCTAATCTGGGACCTTCCTGCTCTCTATGGTTCCAAATGGACAGTGTCATTTACCAAATTAGCCTTCAGGGAGCTGACTTCTGCATGTTTTAAAAAGGGAAGGATAAACAATCCATAGATTTGGCACAACATTAACATACGTGTCAGCTTGCCTCAAATGCTCAGCTTGGGAGTCTTGCCTCTGAATCAGAAGGTTGTGGCTTTGAGCCTCACTCCAGGATTTAAGCACAGAATCTAGGCTGCAATGTCAGTACAGTACTGAGGGAGTGCTGTATTGTCAGAAGTGCCATCTTTTGGATGAGATGTTAAACTAAGGCCTGTTTATCCACTCAGCTGCCTGCAAAAGAACACTTTGAGCAGAGAAGGTTAAGGGATGATTTAATAGAGGCGTTTAAAATTATGAGGGGTTTGACAGAGTAGATCAGAAGAAACCGTTTCCATTGGCAGGAGGGTCGATAACTAGAGGATGCAGATTTAAAATAATTGTCAAAAAATCCAGGGCTTTTGCAGGGCTTTAAGGAAAGGGTCGGGTAATGGGACTAATTGGATAGTTCTTTCAAAAAGCTGATACAGGCACGATGGGCTGGCACAGAAGGAGGCCATTCTAAAACTCTGTGATGTTTTAGCTCTAATCAAAAGCTCTGATTTTAACCTCCAATACAGGGTGTGCTTTAAAGTCCCCACCATCACAGATGCCATTCTTCAGCCAATCCAATTCACTCCACATGACATCAAGAAACTGCTGAGTGCACAAAAGGCTGGCTACCCACCCCGAACCCGACGGGACCCGACGATGTGTGTCAGGTTCGGGCCAGTTCGGGCCGCTCTTCTGTGTAGCCTTCGGGCTCGGGTCGGGTCGGCCGAGTCCGAGTTGAGCTGAGTTCGGGCTGAGCAGGGTCCAGGTCGGACATACACAGCAAGATAAGTGTTAAAAGTTAAAAACTTAACCTGAGCTGCAAGTCCGGGAAACTGAGTCTGCGCAATGTGAGCGTGTGAGCATCTCTATGACATCATCACGCTCATGCTGCAGCTTCTGGCAGATTGGGAGTTGGAAGGTAAGTGAAGGGAACATTGCGGTGGTCAGGTCGGGCTTGGGTCCCATGTGGTTCCATCTGGTTGGGGTTGGGTTTTTTTTTTGTAACTTGAGCAGGCCTTTAGAGTGCACTGCATGCAGCAAAGGCTGTGGGCCCTGACAACATCCGGCTGCAATACTGAAGATTTGTGCTTCAGAACTAGCTGAACCTCTAGTCAAGTTGTTCCAGTATAGCTACAACAATGGTACCTACCCGACAAAGTGGAAAATTGCCCAGGTATGCCCTGTGCACAAAATGCAGAAAAAACTCAATCCAGCAATTACTGCCCCATCAGTCTATTCTCAATCATCAGCAAAGTGATGACAGTGTCATCGACAGTGCTATCAAGCAGCACTTAAAAAGCAATAATCTGTTCACCGATGCTCAGTTTAGGTTCCACCAGGTCCGCCTGGCTTCAGGCCTGATTACAGCCCTAATGTAAATATGGACAAAAGAGCTGAATTCCAATGATGAGGTGAATGACCACTCTTGACAGCAAGGCAGTATTTGACCAAAATGCCCTAGCAAAGTTTAGCTGAATATGAATTGGGGGGAAACTCTCCACTGGTTGGAGTTATCCCTAACAAAAAGAAAGATGGTTGAGGTTGTTGGAGGCTGATCATCTCTGCCCCAGGACATCACTGCAGGAGTTCCTCAGAGTAGAGTCCTAGGCCCAACCATTTTCAGCTGCTTCATCAATGACCTTCCCTCCATCATAAGGTCAGAAGTGTGGATGTTCGCTGATGATTGCGGTGTTCAGTACCATTTGCGACTCCTCAGATAATGAAGCAGTCTGTACTCACATGCAGCAAGATCTGGGGATTATCATTGACCAAAAGCTTAACTTGACCAGCACATAAATACTGTGGCTGCAAGAGCAGGTCAGAGACTGGGAATTCTGTGGCAAATAACTCACCTCCTGTCTCCCCAAAGCCTGTCCACCATCTACAAGGCACAAGTCAGGAGTGTGATGGAATACTCTCCACTTGCCTGGATGGGTGCAGCTCCAACAACACTCAAGAAGCTCGACACCATCCAGGACAAAGCAACCCGCTTGATTGGCAGCTCATCCACCACCTTCAACATTCACTCCCTCCATTACCAGTGCACAGTGGCAGCATTGTGTACCATCTACAAGATGCACTGCAGCAACTCACCAAGGCTCCTTCGACAGCACCTTCCAAACCCACGACCTCTACCACCTAGAAGAACAAGGGCAGCAAATGCATCGGAACATCACCACTTGCAAGTCCCCCTCCAAGTCACACACCATCCTGACTTTTAACTATATCTTTGTTCCTTCACTGTCGCTGGATCAAAATCCTGGAACCCCCTCCCTAACAGCACTGTGAGTGTATCTAGCCCACATGGACTGCAGTGGTTCAAGAAGGCAGCTCACCACCAAAGGCAATTAGGGATGGGCAATAAATGCTGGTCTTGCCAGTGATGCCCACATCCTGTGAATGAATAGAAAAAGGAACAAGTTTTGTGTGGTGTATAAAAACTGGCATAGTTGGGCCGAATGGCCTGTTTCTGTGCTGATGCTTCTATGAAATTCTATGTAATCACTATTTTGAGTTACTGTACACTTTATGACCTAGATAATGTCTTGCACAACAAATGTTCCACTTTTGCCTGTTTCTCAGTATAGAAAAAAAGATATGTCTGTAGGTTTAATCCTTTCCATATTTATGTATATTTATACTTCAAACTAATATTTCTACTGTTACTGTACTGTTGATCTGCTTGGATAAGTTTTACTTGTTTATTTGTGCTTTCATTTTTTTTTTAAATACGGGTGAAGCCCTGCAATGTAAGAGTTATTTTGACCTGCCAATGAGTACTATTAACTTTGAGGTCCTTCACTTGCTTCCATTGTTTTCTATGGGAAAGAATGCAGGATAGAAATGGTACATAGAACATACTCCGAGTTCTATATAGTTGGATTACATGATCCCCTGTTGTGCCAAGTGTGGTTTTGCAAAGTTTTGGAAATGTAATAAGGCCGGCAATATAACATACGCTCCACCCCCAACTGAGGCGCTCCCACTTTTGACTTAGTTCCTCTACATTAGGTCCACAGCTCACTAGCACAGGTTGCTGTGCGTCAGGTGCTGTTACAGAGCATGGATCAGCGGTGAGGGTGTGGCAAGGAAGGTACATCTGTTTCTCAATTTCTTAATGGACAGTTGATGGTAATGGTGGTGGCACAGCAGAGTAAGTAATATGGTAAGGGTTAAACTGAACGGATGTTGAAGCCGAGGGATTGGTTTAAAACAATAACGATGGGATTATATCAAACTTTATATCGTACCTGCACTCTTGTTATTGATGGTAGTTTGGTTAATAAGTGATTAATTTATACCTGTGTGTTTTAAGTATGATATAGTTTTCGACGTGTTCTTCCCTGAAATGACTGTGCATATCAATGTTACAGGCATAATCTTTCCATTGTGAAATAGAAGATGCCACATTTATTGGAGTTCCTCATCCTTGAGTATTATGTCCAGTGAGACACATTGAAGGAAGTGTACAGAAGAACTCTGAGACTGATCCTCAGCATTGGGGGTGGGGGAAAGGGGGTCTGAGAGATGAGGAAAGACCGGACAGTCTCCAGTCTTCAAGCTTGGAAATGAATTATTAAGAGACAACCTTACAGGAGGAATGTGAGATTGTAAATGTACAGGAAAAGCAAATCTGAAAAACTACTTTAAATTAATCTGAGAGTAGAACAAAAAGCCACAAGTTCAAAGTAGTAAAAAGTAAAGCTGAGTCTGAGATTGCGAAGCTGTTCATCATCCAAAGAGTAAGGGGGGAACAGACTGCTGGACAGAGCAGTAGAGGCAAAAATCCTGCAATCAAATTGAATGGTACAGTCGGGAGATTTAGGCTGATTCTGGATGGATATACTAAAATGAACTGAATGGTTTTTCCTTTCTGCAGTTATCTTATGATCTTATGTACTGGTGTCTTACTTTGATGCAAACAGTGGTTTTGTGAACTGCTCTTGGTTGTCCCAATGATGAGAATTTTGAAGGTTGGAAAAGCCAGTGTTCATGTAAATTAGGAATTATCTGCAGATACCGAAAAACATCCATTGCAGTTCTTCCACTTTGATCTTTGAGAATCAAAGTAGGGTGATAGCGTTCTAAAATATGAAAATATAATTTTGTTTTATTTGGCTTAAAATAATTGGTCATATTTAAGGAAAGGTGAGGAACATAGAGACAGAAGGATGCCATTTAACTCCTCGAACCTGTTCCGTCATTCAGTAAAGGTCATGGCTGATCTGTGACCTAACTTTATATACATGCCTTTATCTCTGTCCTTTAAAACCTTAGGTTCATCAATCTCAGCTTTAAAATTTACAATTGATCTACCATCAATTATTGTTTGCAGAAGAGAGTTCCAAACTTCTACCAGCCTTTGCATGTGGAAGTGTTTCATAATTTCACTCCTGAAAGGTCTGGCTCTAATTTTTAGATTAGAACATGCAATGCTTTATTTTTTTCCTTATTTTTCCAGGAGTAAAGAGACTCAGCAGGAGGATTAAAATCCTTGTTTACACTTTTAACATTCAACTCTTTTTTAAAAAAGAAAAAGAAATCTAGAGATAAGGCCCATAGTAGAGAATAACACCACGTTTGAAAAAAATGTAAGGGAGAAGATGAAAGAAATCAGGAAGTTGTGATGAGGGGACAGCAAGCTTTGGAAGGAAAGACTGAGCGAGTTGAAAAGTTCCACAGTTTGAGGCTCCGGAATCATAAGATCATACAGCTCAGAAAAAGGCCATTTGGCCAGCATGCATTTTTGGTAGAGTTACCCAATTAGTCCCACTCCCCTGTAAAATTCTCCCCATTCGAGTATTTATCCAATTCCCTTTTGAAAGTTACTATTGAATCTGTTTCCACTGCCCTTTCAGGCAGCGCATTCCAGATCACAACAACTCACTGCGTAAAAAATGTTTTTTCTTGTTGCCTTTTTTTTGGTAATCACCTTAAATCTGTGTCCTCTGGTTACCAACCCTTCTACTATTAGAAACACTCTCTCCTTATTTACTTATCAAGATCAAGTGCAGCATTAGCACTGGTGTGGACTGGCTGGGCTAAATAGTCTGTTTCTGTATTGTAAATTCTATGCAAAAACTCTCCAAAATTTTGAAAGCCTCTATCAGATCTCCTCTTAACCTTCTCTGTTCTGAGGAGAACAATCCCAACTTCTCCAGTTTCTCCACATAACTGAAGTCCCTCCCTGGTACCATTCTAGTAAATCTCCTCTGCACCCTCTCCGAGGCTTTGACATCCTTCCTAAAGTGTGGTGTCCAGAATTGGCCACAATACTCCAGATAAGGTGTTCTATAAAGGTTTTACATAACTTCCTTGCTTTTGTACTCTAATCCTCCATTACCTTCAAAGATTTGTGTACATACACCCCCAGGTCTCTCTGTTCTGCACCAATATTAAAATTATACCATTTATTTTATATTGCCTCTCCTCATTCTTCCTAGCAAAGTGAATCAGTTCACACTCTGTGTGCTAAATTTCATCTGTTATGTGTCTGCCCATTTCACCAGTCTGTCTATGTCCTCCTGAAGTCTGTAACTATCCTCCTTATTGTTTACTACATTTCTGAGTTTCATTTCATTCAACCTTTGAAATGATGTCCTGTACACCCAAGTCTAGGCCATTAATATAAATCAAAAGTTGTGGTAGTCTTTATACTGACCCACTGTATACCTCCCTGCAGTCTGAAAAACAACTGTTCACCACTGCTCTCTGCTTCCTGTCCATTAGCCAATTTCATTCCATGCTGTCGGTTTAATCCCATGGGCTTTAGTTTAACTAACTAGTCTATCATGTAGTAGTATAAAAGCAGATGCTGGGAATCCGAAACAAAAACAGAAAGTGCTGGAAACACTCAGCACTCAGAGAACCAGAGCTCGGGTTACAGACCTGAAATGTTAACTCTGCTTCTCTCTCCACAGGTGCTGCCTGACCTGCTGAGTGTTTCCAGCACTTTCTGTTTCTGTCATGTAGTACTTTATCAAATGTCTTTTAAACATCCATACACAAAAAATCAAACAGCACCACCTTCATGAATAGGGTTTGAATTTTCTGCAAGGAAAATGTTTAGTTAGAGTTGGAGACATGATAAATCTTGATTTTCAAACTTTTAAAACCGAAGACCGTACAACATTTTTCCTTTTAGTGTATTTTTTGATATGACAGATTATTTAATTTCAAGTCATTAGAAATCTCTCATTCTTGCACACTTGAAATGAGATGATAAACAAATTACTGAATTTACATGAAATGTTTGCGACCAATAGCGAGGTTGCAGTAGAAGTGTTGATGGGATCGCAGGAGAACCCTCCATTTTTTTTATTCGATCATGGATGTGGCCAGCATTTATTGCCAATCCCTAATTGCCCTTGAGAAGGTGGTGAGCTGTCTTCTTGAACCGCTGTAGTCTGGTGCCAGTACACCCACAGTGCTGTTAGGAAGGGAGTTCCAGGATTTTGACCCTGCGACTGTGAAAGAACGGCGATATAGTTCCAAGTCAGGATGGTGTGTGACTTGGACGGAAACTTGCAGGTGGTGGTGTTCCCATGCATCTGCTGTTCTTGTCCTTCTAGGTGGAAGAAATCATGGGTTCAGAAGGTGCTGTCCTCGGCCCAACCATCTTCAGCTGCTTCATCAATGGCCTTGCCTCCATCATAAGGTCAGAAGTGGAGACGTTCGCTGATGATTGTACGTTGTTCAGTACCATTCGCAACTCCTCAGATACTGAGGCAGCCCATGTCCATATGCAGCAGGATCTGGTGAGTTGCTGCAGTGCATCTTGTACATAGTACACACTGCTACCGCTGTGCATCAGTACTGGAGGGGGTGAATGTTTAAGTTGGTCAATGGAGTGTCGATCAAATGGACTGCTTTGCCCTGGATGGCGTCGAGCTTCCTGAGTGTTGTTGGAGCCGCACTAATCCAGGCAAATGGAGAGTATTCCATCACACTCCTCACTTTTGCCTTGTGGAGTCAGGAGGTAAGTTACTCACCACTGGATTCCTAGCCTCTGACCCGCTCTTATAGCCACAGTATTTATGTGGCTGCTCCAGTTCAGTTTCTGGTCATTGGTAACCCCCAAGATATCGATAGCGGGGCATTCAACAGTGGTAATGCCATTGAATGTCAGGGGGAGATGGTTAGATTCTCTCTTATTGCAGATCGTCATTGCCTGGCACTGGTGTGGCGGCAATGTTACTTGCCACTTATCAGCCCATGACTGAATGTTGTCCAGGTGTTGCTGCATATGGACATGGGGACTTCAGTATCTGAGGAGTTCTGAATGGCACTGAACATTGTGCAATCATCAGCAGACATCCCTGTTTCTGACCTTATGATGGAGGGAAGGTTATTGATGAAGCAGCTGAAGATGGTTGGGTCTAGGACACTACCCTGAGGAACTCCTGCAGCAATGTCCTGGGGCTGAAATGATTGGCCTCCAACAACCACAACCATCTTTCTTTGTGCAAGGTATGACTCCAACCAGTGGAGAGTTTCCCCTTGATTCACATTGACTTCATTTTTGCTAGGGCTCCTTGATGCCATACTTGGTCAAATGCTGCCTTGATATCCAGGGCAATCACTCTCACCTCATCTCTGAGGAGATACATATATCACCCAAAACAAGAGGTTAGAAATTACCACCTAACCCTTGAGATACAAGAAAGGATACAATTAGCCATGTTAGTAAGAGCTTGACATTAACCAGATACTTTCTGTAAAAGGACAACTGATTAGTTCTTCTAGGAGTGCAGAATTTTCTTGTTGCCATGATTTTTGGAATTTCAAAATACGTGAGCAAAAATAGACATGCATCATAGCAACAGATTTCATTTTTAGTAAACCAGAGAATTAAGAATATGTGAAGAGTACATACACAAAGTTCATTGTTCCTTCATTATTCGAACTAGATTATTGTGCAAGATCTGTTTTAATGTTGCTCTGGGGTTTAAGTGGCTGTGAAAAGCCACATTGTGAACAAACCTCAATGAAAATTAAAATGACTGAGGATCCCAACACTGAGACAGATTCTTTGTCTAAAAGAATCCCCATATTATAACTGTATTTTGGACAAGAAAAATAATTCTTGAAGCTGCATCTGAACTAATTTGGCTCAGCTATGTAGAAATGATGATATACATCCCAGATTTCAGCCTCAGTTGTGCAGTTAGTTGATCTCAGGCATGGTCTATAGGGATGCTGCAAATAGGCTCAGGGACTCTCGTGTGGGAGGAGGAAAGATCTGCCAAGATTCCTGCTCATGATTGCTAGCGAAAGATCACTGCTGGGAATGGACGCATATGGACAATGACGGGGAAGAACTGAACTTGGCTGTGATGCCCTAGAAGTCAGATAGTATCGCCAGCCCCATGCATAAATAATAGGACATGAGAAAGGTATTGGAACTTTACTCACTATCTTCAGGAAAGGAGGGTAGAGTATTGTCAATGTTAGCATATAGGAGTAGCAAGGTTGATGGAGAAGTCAACTGCATTTCAACACTCTCTGGCCTTGAGAATTGTACAGTATTTATACAGAATGTTCACTCTGGTCAGATGAGAGAGTGTCAGTTCACATTAATGTGGACTGTATTCAGTGTGTAGGAGGAGGAGGCCTGGCCATTCCATACATTCTTGTGGTATGACTTAGCTATGAATTGAACAGTGTCTTTTCCTTGATATTCTACAGATACATGGTCAATCAGCACTTGACTGACTTTTACTACTGATTGTAGAGAACTTGCTTCAATATAATGAGCATCCTCCTGAGTAATCACATTGCAATACTAGAATCTAACACTAGAGTCTTGCATCAGTGGTGAAAGAGAAAAATGTACATCAGAACATTGTTTGATCTTTGAAAGCATGTAGGATATTCTGTGTTTAGGAATATAAAGTTACTTACAGTGATGAAAGTCCTAGCCAGTTCAGAGTAGATTTCAAGAATGAATATATAAATGTACAGCTCCTACATTCTCTGGTGTCAATTTCATCCTTTGCTGTGACTCCAGAAAATGAGGAACTGAATTTGCATGTCTCAAAAACCAATCAAATTGAATGATATTGCAGCTTTGAATGTTGTGTGCACCCATGGGCCATGATTTTATCCGGGTGACAGGGATCTCTGGCAAAAACGCAGCTAAGAACCCCTCGCCCCCCCCCCCCTTTTGTGGGAGGCCCACAAGTGGGCAGCGACAGGCCTTCCACAGGATCAAGGACCCTGGCGACGGAAGTCCTGCCTTCTGTCTGCTGCTGGCCAATCAGAGGCCTGCAGCTCTTTGTCTGAACAGCACCACTGGAGAGGTGGTGGCTGCTGCTGGTGGAGCACCCGCCTGAGGCCCAGGAGTGGCGCTGGACCCAGGCCACAGGTAGGTCAGGGCAGGAGGGGTCTCATGGGAAGTGGGTGTGGGGGTGGGGTCAGCAGCAAGGTCAGGTGTGTGGCTCTCAGTGGGACCCCCCCTTCCCGATGCTGGGTCCCTCGTTCAGGCACTAAATGCCTTTTACTGAGGGACACACCCCCCACCCCCGGTCCACACTGCACAGCTTTTATTGCCGTTCTTCCTGTGCGGTGACAGGTTCACCTGCTGCTCAGCTAATTGTGGCAGCGACAGGTGAGGCCCTTAATTGGACATTAATTGCTCAGTTAAGGGCCTCAAATGGCAGCGGGGCCTTCCCACCCCAGACTTAATTACAGCAGAAGCAGGAGGTGGTGGGCTCCGCTCCCCCGCCACCATCCCACCCAATTATATGCTCTCCCCGCCTCCATGCCTGCCACAGGGAAAGAGTATAAAATTCCCCCCATGGTGTACCGGTGTCACAGAGCGCTGTCCACAAAGGGCCGGTCTGTAGGGATAAAGAACACACAGGAAAATTCCCATGGACAAGATGCTGTAGTGGTAAAATATGCTTCGAGTTCCAAGTGACAAAATTCTAGTACAAAGTATCACATGACGTGAATCAATCACAAAGGTATTTTTGCAATTGGAAGCCTGTGACCAGTGGTGTACCGCAGGGATTAGTGCTGGGACCCTTGCAGTTTGTAGTGTACATTAATGATTTAGACGTGAATATAGGAGGTATGATCAGTAAGTTCGCAGATGACACGGAAATTGGTGGTGTAAATAGTGAGGAGAAAAGCCTTAAATTACAGGATGATATAGATGGGCTGGTAAGATGGACAGAGCAGTGGCAAATAGAATTTAATCCTCAGAAGTGTGAGGTGATGCATTTTGGGAGGACTAACAAGGCAAGGGAATATACAATGGATGGTAGGACCCTAGGAAGTACAGAAGGTCAGAGGGGCCTTGGTGTACTTGTCCATAGATCACTGAAGGCAGCAGTACAGGTAGATAAGGTAGTTAGGAAGGCATATATTTATTTATTTAGAGATACAGCACTGAAACAGGCCCTTCGGCCCACCGAGTCTGCGCCGACCAACAACCACCCATTTATACTAACCCTACAGTAATCCCATATTCCCTATCACCTCCCTACACTAGGGGCAATTTACAACGGCCAATTTACCTATCACCTGCAAGTCTTTGGATGTGGGAGGACACCGGAGCACCTGGCGAAAACCCACGCAGACATAGGGTGAACTTGCAAACTCCGCACAGGCAGTACCCAGAATCGAACCCAGGTCCCTCGAGCTGTGAGGCTGTGGTGCTAACCACTGCACCACTGTGCCGCCCATATGGGATACTTGCCTTTATTAGCCGAGGTATAGAATATAAGAGCTGGGAGGTTATGATGGAGCTGTTTAAAATGCTAGTTAGGCCACAGCATAGTTAGGTGCTTGATGGCCGGCACATACATGATGGGCCGAAGGGCCTATTTGTGTGCTGTATAACTCTATGACTCTAGTAGGTTACTGCAAGTAAGAGCACCTGCTTGGACAGAAGTCTGATCCAGCAGCATCAGGTAATACTGCCCCACACCAACAACCTGAGCTCGAATGTATACAGAGCACACCTGCTCAGTAGCATTAAAGTGGTGAAGAGCTTACTACACTCTGGGTTATCCATTAATATTAAATAGATCCAACACTTGACATCAATTGTGAGGCTAAAGCAGTGCAAAATCACAATTCTCTGGCTCAATTGAATCACACTGAGCTTGGTTTCCTTAAACTTCAAGTTATACAGCAGGTTCTGTGTCAGAGCAGCTGTGTCAAGTTAAAGCAAATCTACAACATACGTGGCTCCAGACGGAATAACATCAGAATATTCAGATTGCACATGGTTGACGTAATTTGGCTTAATTAAAAGGAATTAAAATTATATGCCTTGTAACACAATGTAAAACACCCTGGCTTCAAGCATTTAGTTGCTGTGGTAAACTGTACTGAACTGTGGCTTAAAGAAGGGCGGGAATGGCAGCTCAACATTCCTGGCTACAGGGTTTTTGGACAGGATAGAGAGGGGGATAAAAAAAAAAGGAGGGGGAGTTCACGATATTGGTTAAAAAAAAATCACAGCTGTGAGGAGGGATGATATGCTAAAGGATCATCAAATGAGGCCATATAGGTTGAACTGAGAAACAAAAAAAGGGGCAATCACACTACTGGCAGTGTATTACAGACCCCCAAACAGTCAGAGGGAGATGGAAGAGCAAATTTGGAGACAAATTGCTGAGAAGTACAGAAACAAAAGGGCAGTAATAGAAGGGGATTTCATTCAGAACTTTTTTAGCCAGTACATAGTAAGTCCAACAAAGAGGGGCAGTTCTGGATTTAGTTTTAGGGAATGGAGCGGGGCAGGTGGGAGGGGTATCAGTGAGAGGGCATTTTGGTAGCAGTGATCATAATTCAGTTAGATTTAGTATAGTTTTGGAAAAGGATAAAGATAGAACAAGAATAAAAGTTTTAAATTTGGAAAAGCCCATTTTACTAAGCTGTCAAAAGTGGACTGGAAACAGCTACAAGAAGGTAAATCAGTGTCAGAGCAGTGGGAGACATTGAAGGAGGAGATAGAGAGGACTGCTGAAAAGCAATCAGGAGATAAAGTCCTGATTGATTTGTTCTTTATTCCCTGTTCGATAAATCACACTGCTGTACTGCCAGCCAGACTGGGATCAGCTAACACAGTGTCGACTAGCGCCCAAAGCTGGTCCTTCCTGTTCTAGATGGTTCACTGCTGCATCCAGCATAATGTTCTAGATATTACAGAACAGAATAATTACACTGTCACAACTGTAAGGGAAATCCACTACTAAAAGGGATAAATCTTTGAATATACCAAACTACAAAGCAATCAGACTTTCTCAGAGATATCATTCATACCTAAAGAAACAAAAGTTCTTATTGGCTGCTTGACAGTTTATCATCTAGTTAAGATTAATTGGTTAGTTTTGCAGGATGCAAGTAGATCTGTTATCTGAGATCCCATTTCATTTGATTACTTTTAAAGAATTCATCCTTTAAAGATGTATTCAAGTATTCCCTGTAGTTGATGATTGCTGTTAATTGACTCATATTTCACATACATTCTGGCCTGTGTATGGCTGATATTTTTGGCTGATTTTATTTAAAGGGACAACATCTTCAGCTCAGTCATTGAGTATGTTTAAAGTAGAGATTGACAGATTTCTAAATACCAATGACATAAAGAGATATGGGGATCATGTGGGAAAAAGGCATTGAAGTGGATGATCAACCATGATTGTATTGAATGGCGGAGCAGGCTCGATGGGCTGAATGGCCTATTCCTGCTCCTATGTTCCTATGTGCAGAATTGTGCCCCTTCAAATATTGTCACTGTGACAAATTAACAAATGTCTCTTTAGAGCCATCTTCCTGCCCAAACAGAAAAGATTTGATGATGAATAGATTAAATAAATTTGTGGCCCCTTTGAAATATAGAGCTGATTTGTATCATCGTCTCCTTGAATGGAGAGATTTCCTGCACAATAAGTGGTAAATCCTTTCTGGAGCTGGCTTTTGGATAATTCCTACTAAATCCGTTCTTTTTCAGGTCAAGTGGACTCCCTGAACTCTGGGAATCAGCTGCCTGAGAATTGTTTGAAAGTTCTATCTTTAGTGAGGAACAAGTATTCTGTTCCACAAACACCCATCTTTGCTCATGACAGGAAAGCACTACTTCTCCGAATCTAAACTTCTTCAATTTGAATCATCTATTAACTCTAATCAAAAATGAGCAAAACAAAAACCCCTCAGGAGCTGTCTTATTTAAATTGTTTAATTTGAACTGCTGGATAAATTGAACCTTTTTGAGCAAAAAAACCTTTGAATTAACAGGAGTAGATGGTGTTGTGCCCTGGTGGCCTGGGTTTTCTCACAGAGACATACACCTCAGAAAAAGCACATATGGAGTTTTATAATTCTCGATTGAATTACCCAGCACTGAGAAGTAGTGCACTGTTTATATCTTCCCACATCTTCCATTGATTTGGATTAGGCCTATGGCAATATTATATTTTATATATAAAACCCAAGTCTATCATCTATAGATCAAGACACTACATGACTGCCCTATCTCAGAGGACCTTTGCTACAGTGATAACCTCTTTCCATTTTGTCCTTTTGTACATTTCAATCTAAGGTGACACGTTACAAAAAACAGATAAATCATGTTATTTTATTTAACCAACCCTTTGACTTCATCCAGTCTTCTTTTGACAAAGATTAAACATTTCAAGACTCTCTTGGTATATAATGAACTGATCATACTTCAAGCAAATTACCCTGTAATTGCTTCTTTGCATTTAGAGCCATATCCTCCTGAGGAAACAGGACAGTTTGACATACCAGACCATCACATTCACCAAATTCACTGAGAACCCTTATTGAAAATTAATTCTGATATGTAGCAAGGAGGCAACATTCCAGTCTCTCTGAGAAGGGTAAAAATATTCATAATGAATGGCATGCAATGCCTAGAATAAACCACATTAGGTCAGTCTTCAAGTAGCAGTGCAGTCTGGAGTCCAATACATAAGAAATAGAAGAAATGATTAATGTTCTCCCTCAAAGAAGGGAAAATGGAAAGAATCTCTCCCTCAGGGGATTAAGCAACAAATGATATTTTTGGGCCTACCAATTAAAATGTTTTTCTGCTAATAGTTTCCAAAGAGGAGGATGAAACCTTAACTTAATGACAGACCATAATAAAGCTGGGAGTGCCCTCAACCTTAAATCCACAGCTGCAGAATAATAATTTGCCACCTGTCTGTTTTTGATTGGATAATATGTTTTTTGGTGGGTTGACCAGCTTTGAAAATCTTTTATACTCGGCTCAATTTTTGAGGGTGGAGCTCAGTTTTTTTCAACCACTGCCAAGAATATACCTTCAGAAAAGTTGTTGACTCTCTGTGTGTACTGCTGTGATTCAATTTCTGTTAGGTAAGATATATATTATATACTATAGTAAACCTTTTGCAGCCGCCGTTTTTCTTTCATCCATTCATTGGATGTGAGTGTTGCTGGCAAGGCCAGAATATATTGCCCATTCCCAATTCCCCTTCAGAAGGTGATGATGAGCTGTCGTCTTGAACACCCACAGTGCTGTTAGGGAGGGAGTTCCAGGATTTTGATCCAGTGACAGTGAAGGAAAAGTCATATATTCCCAAGTCAGGATGGTGTGAGGTTTGGAGGGGAACTTGCAGGTGGTGGTGTTCTCATTCATCTGCTGCCCTTGTCCTTGTAGGTGGTAGAGGTCGCGGGTTTGGAAGGTGCTGTCGAAGAAGACTTGGCGAGTTGCTGCAGTGCATCTTGTAGATGATACGCACTGCTGCCACTGTGCGTCGGTGGTGGAGGGAGTGAATGTTTAAGGTGGTGGATGGGATGCCAATCAAACTGGTGCTTTGTCCTGGATGGTGTCAAGCTTCCTGAGTGTTGTTGGAGCTGATTAAGGTAAGTGGAGAATATTCCATCACACTCCTGACTTGTGCCTTGTAGATGGTGGACAGGCTTTGGGGAGTCAGGAGGTGAGTTACTCGCCACAGAATTCCCAGCCTCTAACTTGCTCTTATAGCCATAGTATTTATGTGGCTGGTCCCATTCAGTTTCTGGTTAATGGTAACCCCCAGGATGTTGATGGTGGTGGATTTGATGATAGTAATGCCTGTGAATGTCAAGAAGAGGTGGTTTGACTTTGTCTTGTTGGTCATTCCCTAGGGGTAAGGTAGCATAGTGGTTATGTAACTGGACTAGTAATGTAGAGATAAAAACAAGAAATGCTGGAATCACTCAGCAGGTCTGGCAGCATCTGTGGAAAGAGAAGCAGAGTTAACGTTTCGGGTCACTGACCCGAAACGTTAACTCTGCTTCTCTTTCCACAGATGCTGCCAGACCTGCTGAGTGATTCCAGCATTTCTTGTTTTTATTTCAGATTTCCAGCATCCGCAGTATTTTGCTTTTATTATAGTAATGTAGAGACTTGGATTAATGTTTTGGAAATAAATCCCACCAAGGCAGCTGGGGAATTTAAGTTTAATTAATTTAATAAAGTGGCTTAAAAAGCTAGTCTCAGGAATGGTGATCATGAAACTACAGGATTATTGTAAAAATCCATCTAGTTCACTAATATCCTTTAGGAAAGGAAATCTGCCACCCTTGCTTGGTCTGGCCTAGATGTGATGCCAGATGCATAGCAATGTGCATGACTCTTAACTGTCCTCTGAAATGGCCTAGCAAGCCACTCAGTTGTACCAAACCTCTATTAAAAAGCTTAAGAATAAAACTGGATAGATCATGCAACTATGACCTCGGCATGGAAGTCAAATATGACAAAGGCACACCCGTCCAGCAGTCTCTGCAAGGTCTTTCTCACATTACCTTACAGACAGCATTCCAGACTCCTCCATCATCATCCCTGGTGTTACGACTGAGGCGGGCAGAGTGCACTGTTTGTTCTAGTCCCACTTCTCCACAGGTCACAATATATTTAAATTTTCCCACTTACCGATACAGTCAATCATAGACTCTATTTTTATCCCAGAATAAAACACACCAACTAGGCTTCATTAATAAACAACAAAATTATCAGTTTATTATAAAACAAGTCTTAACCAGTAATGAAGTAAAGCATAAACACACAGATTGAAATATTAAAGTTCCCTTTTTATCTAAGCCCCTCACACTCACACACATACATCGGTTAACTGGAAAAATAAAGGGATTTTTGTTTTCAGAACTGTATTACAGACAAAAAAAAACACACTTGGGCTGAATACTTGCTCATTCTTGAAGAAACAGCAGATGAGATATGTTGTGTTCCAAAACTGGCATACAGTCTGGCCTCTGAGTTCATGTAGATGGGTCACTGTGATCTTTTGGAACAGTTCTTTTCAGACGGCATTGAAAATTAATTTAGCAGGCTTTTCTTAAAAGACAGGAGATGAGATGAGTTGACACAATTGACTTCTAAGGGTCTTTTAGAGAGGTGCTGGAAAGCTGAGCTGGGTTGTGGTCTTCTTTTCTCTCCTTGGAGGTTCTGTCTCTTTTTATACAGTTCAACCCTGACTTAAAACAATTCAAAAGCAAAACCAACAACAGGAGGTCAACCTTTTTACCTCCATCAATCTTGACCTGTCACTTCTTTGTAAACAATTTCTCCAGGTGTCTAAAGTTCTCTGTTGTTAATTGAGCTAGAAGTCAGGTGGTTTCCCAGAAAGACCTGTTGTTTATTGAGCTGGAAGTCAGGTGGTTTCCTGGAAAGGCTTGTTGTTGTTACTGGAAGTCAGGTGGTTTCCCGGAAAGGCTTGTTTTCCTCACAAGACCTCTCAATGCCCCTTTAAAAAAAACATTTCCAGGGACTGTTATTCAAAGTCAAGTGGCCTTTACATGACCCCCTTTGAAAATCCCAAAGTTTAACATTTCTTCAATCTTTCAAAAATGAATCCTCAAAAAATATATTTAATAAAACACAGAGGCACTTTTTTAACACTGGATATATGTCCTGTCCTACTAGAGGTGGCCGCACAGTGGCTTACAGTCAGGAGGGAGTAGCCCTAGAAGTCTAAAACATTGACAGTTTTTTTTTAGTCCTCATGCTCTGAGGTTTACATAGTATTTCCAATGTAGAAAGAGGCCATTCAGCCCAACAGGCCTGTCCTCTCTTTATGTTCCATATGAGCCTGCTCCCATCTTATTTCATCTCACCCCAACAACATATTCTTCTTTTCCTTTTTTCCTCATTGTATTTATCTAACTTCACCTTAAATTTAAGTTTAAAGCATGTTCACAGCAGCAGGTTATATTTTGAATCTAGGCTGGGGTTGTTTTGAAGAACAGAATTAAGTATAAGTGTTGAGAATGTATCTTTTACCTCATCCACCTCATTACTTACTGCATAATGTCAAGATAAACATTGGTGATTAACATCTCATGGTTGAGTTCTCTGAAACCCAACACTAGTGTTTCTGTGGCTGATTAACTGGGAAGCTTTGGTAAAGTCAACCAAAACTAAAGACCAGAACCTTGATCATTCGTTATTATTAGTAAGATGGATACATTGAAAGCCACAATGTTGGCAAATATCCATACTTCAAGCAATACAAAATTTTACAGTGAAAACCGATAAACAAACCAGTCCTAAAAATAATGTGATTTTGTTCTATTTTCCATTGAAAATATAAATCTTTACAGCCTGTCAAATTGACTGGACAGAAGAGATGATTCAGTGATTGTGGAAAAAGGCAATTTACCAGATGTTAGATTTTGTTTGCTGTCCATTATAGCTTACTACTTACAGATTGTTGATTTTGGCAAGTTTCAAGGGGTGTAAAACTAACATCTCCGCTACGGGATGATGTGTCTGCTGGGAGCCCTCAGAACTGTGCTCTCCAAGCTCATCTCATTTCATGCCAGCTTACATTCGGTGATACTGCAATGTGTACCTTCACAACTGTCTCCTTTGCAGTTGAATTCATTACTTATGGTGATCTATTTGATCAAGGCTGCACAGTAGACTAGTCACCCGCCAAGTACAAATCAGCCATTGTCAAGAATTTATAATCTACTTATTATCTTTCTTTCAAAGGCTCACCCCCATCTTAAAAATGTTTGTAAATATATATTTCTTTTGAGATTGGCGCAGGCTGGTTGAATACATGCCCCCTTAGAAAACCAGACAGACATGCAGGAACACGGTACAGTTGCGTATGCCTACAAAACACACACTGTAACTGTTAATTCAGTCAGCACAGAGGCATCTTGTGGACTGTACTTTCGTAATATTGTTATTCCAAACTTCAACTTCTCCCTTCCTCTTAGCTGACACTTTTGCATTGATCATATCTTTGTTTTGGTGACAAAAATGTTGTAATAAGACATGTACCCAAAAGAGATGCAAGAGAAAACCAATGTAACTGGTTGTTTAGGGTAAATGAGGTAGGCAGTGGAATGTCATTCCAGTGAATAATTGTTTTCTGCAGTGTTTATGCAGGCAAGTGGGAGCCGCGATTATCTTTTTTTAAAAGAATACTTTTTAAATGCTGTTGTCCTTGTATATGGACCAGGTGCTGGAAGGTGAGATTAGATTGGATGGCTAGTTTGGCCAGCATGGACACGAGGGGCTGAATGGCCTCATTCTGTGCTGTAATTTTTCTATGGTTCTATGTTTACAATGACGTGCATAAGAATTGATTCAATATGTTTATGCTCCAATGTGATGTACTCTCACACATTGTTTAAAATAAACCCTAAGTAGGTTCTCAATGAGAATGAGAATTTTAAATTGGAGGTGTTGGAGGACTGGGAGCCAATATAGATCAGTAAGGACCAGAGTCATCGCTGAGCGGGACTTAGTGCAAGAAAGGTAACAGGAGGCAGATCTTTGGATAAGCTGAAGTTTACAGAGTGGGAGGGATGGGAATCTAAACAGGAGAGCATGAGAATATTCAAGTCTGGAGTAGACAAAGGCACGATGAGAATTTCAGCAGCAGATGAGCTGAGGGAGGACAGAGACAGGCGATGTTTCAGAGACAGTAGTAGGTGATTTTTCTGATGGATAAGGGGCCAGAAGTTCAGCTTGCATTCGAGTCAGATGCAGAAGTTGCGAAGAGTCTGGTTCAACCTGAGACAGTGGCTAGGGAGGGAGCTGGAATCACTGAAGAGGCATTGGAATATGTGTTAGGCTAACCACACTGTTGAAATTTCACCCATTTTTAACTGCAATTCTGTGTAACTGCAGCCCCGAGCTTCCTGTAAAATTTTAAATGGATCCTGGTTTTCTTCTGACATTAAATACTGCATTAAGCAATAAGAATTTCTTGTTTTACATCACAAAAGGCATTATCCTTTCTTTGGATTTACCAGTGAAAGTAATTGACTGTTTCAGTTTACTCCTCATCCTTTTTACCCACTTATTTTGG
Source organism: Heterodontus francisci (assembly GCF_036365525.1). NCBI lineage: Eukaryota > Metazoa > Chordata > Chondrichthyes > Heterodontiformes > Heterodontidae > Heterodontus > Heterodontus francisci. Next base: position 2,339,705 of record NC_090407.1, on the reverse strand, counting down.
TTCACTGACCATTCAAAAGTCTTTAAGAAATTGTTTAATGCCATGCACTTCAAAATTTACAAGCGAGCTGACAATAGCATTCCTCAGAGTTACAGGCTCAATTCAATTTCAGTTTTGTTGAGCCTCTTTCTCAGTAAAAGTGCACATCGGCACAGTTCCCCTTTTCCTCTGCTTCACCTTTGTGTTATGCTTCATTCTTTGTCTTCATTGCAGCTTCAGCTTTACAAAGCCTTGGTCAAACCCCACCTGGAGCACTGCATTCAGCTTTGGGCACCACACCTCAATAAGGATATGCTGATCTTAAAGTGGTGCATTACAGATTGACCAGAGTGAAACTGGGCTTAAAGGGTTTCATTATGAGGACATAATTTTAAGTATAGCAGATTATGGGGTAATGTGATTAAGGCGTTTCAAATGTTAAAAGGTTTTGCTAGGATGGACAGAAAGAAACTATTTCCTCTGATCAATAAAGAGGGGGCATAATTTTAAACTTAGCATTTTGCTATTTAGGAAGAAAATCAGGAAGCATATTTTCACACAAAGCCTGTAGAAATCTATTATTTTCTCTCCCAGAAGGCTGTGGATGCTGTGAGAGGTTTTGAGACTGAAATCGATAGATTTTAGTTGCCTAAGGGTACCGAGGGATATGGAACAAAGGCGAGTAGATGGGGTCGAGGTGCAGATAAGTCATCAAACCAAATGGCGGAGCAGGTTCAAGGGGCCAAATGGCCTTCTCCTGTTCCGATATTCCGGTGAAAATTGATGTATTCACATGAGAAAGGCAGACAGGGCATTTAGAACAATCAAATTTCAATGCAAATCTATTAGGAACCTGAAATAAAAACAGGAAGTGCTGGAAAAACACAGCAGGTCAGGCAGCATCTGTGGAGAGAGAAACAGAGTTAATGTTTTAGGTCAGTGACCCTTCTTCAGAACTGGCAGTTCCGATGAAAGGTCACTGACCTGAAACGTTAACTCTGCTTCTCTCTCCACAGATGCTGCCTGACCTGCTGTGTTTTTCCAGCACTTTCTGTTTTTATTTCAGATTTCCAACATCAGCAGTATTTTGCTTCTACTAGAAACCTACCAGGAAATACAGGCAGATGTATAACATTGATACGGGGGAAGGGATAAGAAAATGTGGGAAGGATTGTTACACTAACCAGTAAAATTTTCCCTTGAAACAAAACTAAAATGTTAAGCTTGCTGAGATTTGTTACTTCCGAAACACTCAGTTCAGGTCTCTTACTAATTTATACAATTCAGAAATGCTTTGGTAAAGAGCAATGCTATTCATAAGGACATAGAGAATAGTAGCAGGAGTAGGCCATATGGCCCCTCGAGCCTGGTCCACCATTCAAGACGATCATGGCTGATCTTCAACACCGCTTTCCCACCCAATCCCCATATCCCTTGAGTTCCCTAGAGTTGCTAACTTTTTATGATGATCCAAAGTGTTGTCTCCTTTGAGGATTGCTCTCAGGAATGCTGCCACATGCTGTACCTGCAATCCTTATGTCTCTCATTTCAGTCAGGCCACAGTGATCAGGAAACACCAAGCACTTCATCACAGGAAGTGAAGGAAAAGGCCATAGGCTGAATTTTCACCACAAAGATGGGAAACACAAGCCGGGTTTATTTTCAGGTCAGAAAGCTGCCTCTGGGGAGAAACTGATTAAAGTTAAGATTTTCACATGGGTGAGCCCTTAATTGGCATGAAGACAGGTTCCCTGTCCAATTAGGGGCAGCAGGCAGGCTCTCGAAGCTGGAGGGTCACTCAGAGGCCTTCCAGTTTCAGGGAAGCACCAACTGCAGTACAAGGTAAGTAACTGGGAGGGTGGTTCAACAGGAAGGTGCCCTCGGAGCCACTTTAAAAAAATTTTAATTCGAAAATAGAGAAAGCAGCCAGGCCACCACTGTGGTAGAGGGTGGGGGTGGGGAAATTCCACTACAGGGCAGTCTTTGGCTATACCCTACCCAGGCAGTCCAGGAGCGCTGGCACCCTGGCGGTTGTGATTGATTGCTCTGTGCCATGTTTGTAAGACTGCTCACTATGCTGTCAGTCAACCCTGAGGGGGGTGTGGTTCCAAAAGTGAAACTACGACAGATCCAGGCAACCATCTGAATAAATCCACAGAAATCGTGCATCTAGTTTCTTCATGTTTGGGGTACGAAACAACATCTGTGTATTTTTGAGCAGCTAACGGATGATACATCTACATTCAATAAGGCGGTAAGTGCGCTCGAGAAATACGTTGGTTGACGAGAAGTGTGATGGTTGAACGTTACACCTTCTGCTAGAGATGCCAGGGAAATGGTGAGTCCATAAAACAATTTGTGGCAGTGTTGTGTCAGTTGTCTTCTACATGCAAATTTGGCACACTAACTCGTGACCAACTACTTGAAAAACCTTCAATCCCACGAATTAGGGAACATCTACTCATGGAGGATGATGGTCTGATTTTAGAAAAGGCCACGACCTTGGCTATCCAAATTGAATCCGCCATGTTAGATTCGAAGATGTTACAAAAACATATGCCCTCAGGCTTAGGGGCGCAGACACAGCTTGCCCAATAGGCTCAAGTGCAAGGGTTATGGACAAAGAGACCTCAGCAGGCTCATTAACACTTGCCCTATCACAGTCAAGCACCCTCAAAAACGTGCCCAAATTGAGGGAGTACCTCATGGATTCAAAACATCATGTCTGACAGGAGGGAAAAATACAACTCAGACTCAAAGAGGAATCACTTTGCAAAGGTATGCAGGTCATTGAAGAAGAAGCCTTTGTCGGTTCGATATTTGGAGGAATCTATCCTGAGAGTGAAATACTGTATGTGTATACTATCGCAGACAGTAAAGCACTCAGTCCCATATACAGGGGTCACTTCAAGGATTTCACAGTCGCAATCGTGAGCATTTCAGTGTCACTCCTCAATGATATGGGTGCGAGAGTAGAGTGAAAACCTCTACTGTCGTTATTTTCCACCATCATCTGACATTGTTTAGTTTAGTTTAGAGATACAGCACTGAAACAGGCCCTTCGGCCCACCGAGTCTGTGCCGACCATCAACCACCCATTTATACTAATCCTACACTAATCCCATATTCCTACCACATCCCCACCTGTCCCTATATTTCCCTACCACCTACCTATACTAGGGGCAATTTATAATGGCCAATTTACCTACCAACCTGCAAGTCTTTTGGCTTGTGGGAGGAAACCGGAGCACCCGGAGGAAACCCACGCAGACACAGGGAGAACTTGCAAACTCCACACAGGCAGTGCCCAGAATTGAACCCGGGTCGCTGGAGCTGTGAGGCGGCGGTGCTAACCACTGCGCCACTGTGCCACCCTGTAATTGTGATAAAACCTGCAATCCAATGCTGGTGTCAAATGTTTCAACAGGGAGGTCAAGGTCAGTTTGAGGGCTAGCATATCCGAGGGGAAAATCTTTGAACAATTCATTCATATCCTTCTTCACACATATCAATCCACCCCACACTCTCTGACCGGAAAGACACCGGCCGAACGTATGGTTGATTGCAACATTCACACACTGCTGACCATTCTTCAGCAGTCACTGCCATCCAACATAAATGTCAGAGCAAAAGCAGAAGAAATCACAAAGCAACAAGGCAAAATAAAAGCATCCTCCAATAGTCAAACATGTGGAAGGAAACCACGATTTGCAGTTGGAGATTAGGTTCCCATCAAATGTCCAATCACAACCATAGGCTCGCGTTGTCTCCATTGCAAGATCAAGCAGATGCTCAGTACCAACGCTTATCTCTTGGATGACAACACCAAGCGGAACATGAGATACTTGATTGTGAGCAGCCCTGGAGATTTTGACAATTGTGACTATGAGGATACATTTCCTTTTCTGATTAGTGATCTTCATGTTGATCATCTACCTCAAGATGATCACAATGAACCACAACATCTTCATCGATCTCAGTGCCATTATAGGAGACCTCCATATCCCAAAGATTATTTGTGCACTTAAAGGAACAAATGCACTCTAAGAAATAATTCAATATATACCTGCTTGATGCTTATGAAGATTTAATTCAAAATAAGCTCACTAATCTACAAGGGGGAAAATACGCTGTTTGATTGCTCAATGATTGATTGCTCAATGATTGATTGCTCTGTGCTGTGTTTGTAGGACTGCTCACTATGCTGTCAGTCAACCCCGAGGAGGCGTGGTTCCAAAAGTGAAACCTAAGACAGATCTGGGCAGCCATCTGAATAAAAGCCTGCACACGCACAAATCATGTGTCTAGTTTCTTCCTGCTTGCGGTACAAAACAGAACACCGGCCTGTTGCCGGGTGCCTGTCTCCAGGCAGTTGAGCAGCACTCCCACCCCACCCCCGTCGTGTTGGGAAACTGGAGGCTGACTGGAAAACTTACCTTTAAAAAGCTCTTAACGAGCATAATTTCCTACCCACCACATGGGAGCGGGTGGCCTTCCTGGGCCCCAAAACTGTCTCCCCCAAAATGGCTGATGCTGGGAACCATGTCCTGCAACTGACATGCTGGCTCCTCCATTATTTTTGGGGTGATTCCCTCCCCCCTGCTGCCTCCATAACTGCCTTCGGGGGCCCTGAAAATTCAACCGTATAAGTTGGTTTTACTAGAACTAGACAAATATTCCATATTGTGTGGAAGGTGGGATAACTAGTGATACATGGCCTCTTGTACTCACTTTTGTTCACCATCTAAAGTAACAGTATTAATCTGTAACTTGGCAATAGCCCACAGCCAGATAGTCATGAATATTGGAATGTTATGTATCTTTATGACTCTGGGAGTTCAAGTATGCATGAATTGTGATCTAATCTCATGGGAATAAATAATAATAAAGAATGGACTGACCAAAAATCTATACAGAAAACTTTGGGGAAAGGCTCACAATTTAGTTTTTTATGCACAATCTGGACAATGGTCGATTGCTTGCCCGATAGGGTCTTCATTCATCAAATGGGAATTCTTAGCCACCAACTGCAAGATCAAGTCTAAATTGTCAAGCCAAAGTGGTGTGGAACACAATGAACAAGGATGTTCAACTTGATGTGAAGGTTCATATCTGACACGACAGAAATAGCTACTGCTGTAAAGACAGAGAATCTGAAGATACTGTTTGGGTGAAATGTGGGCTCCCACCTCAAAAAATGAAACCATCCTTTGACTTGTTAGAAAATGATCCAACAACAATGAGGTCATAACCGAGCAAACCGAAAATGTGCCTCTCTGAACTTCTGGAACTTGTAAAAAAAAAATCTACTGGACAATAGTCAAATAGGTCAGTAGCAAGAACTACCAAAGAGCCAATCACCTGGATAGGGATAGATGTTCTGCTTTTGCTGTTATTGGGGAGATATTCTGTAGATATACGGAGATTGAAAGTGCTTTGTTCTTGTAATTATTTCATTAAACAAAGGATTTTGTAAATTGGCCTGAGAAAGCAAAATATTGAGGTTACAAGTACTTTAACTTTGGAACAAAGGTTCAAAAAATTGATTTCTGCAGTCGCATTAAATTTTGCTGTAAATGGCAGAATTGCAGTGATAATCACTGCAGTCTTCCTCATTGAGCAAAAATGATCATGCAAAACATAGTAAATTCTGCTGAATGTTGCACAGAATCTAGGAAGATAGATTGACATAATTTTAGTTGCTACATGAATATAGCAACTTCCTGCTTTCACTTAGCTTGTGGTTTAGTGTCACTGGATCCAATTGACACACTACATTGAAATAAATGTTCAGTGGCAAAGATCTGGAAAACCTATCAGCCTTGATTCAGCACCGGCATCCCCGAGTCAGGAGGTCCCATCTGCCCTATTGGGTGGATATAAATGATCCCACGGCACTATTTCGAGAAAGAACCAGGAAGCTATCCCCAGTGTCCCGGACAATATTCATCCTTCAAACAACATAGAATCATACAATATTAAAACACTGGAGGAGACCATTCAGCCCATTGTGCCCCAGCTGGCTCTTTGAAAGAGCAATTGTGCTTAGTACCACATCCCAGCGTTTTGTCCGTAAACCTGTCAGTTCCTCAAATACCTGTTCAACTCCCTTTTTAAATTATTTATGGAATCAGCTTCCATCACCTTTTCATACGGAGCATCCTCAAACCTGTAACTATGCTCATCATTATCAACTGCCATGCCAAGTTCCGTATCATCTGCAAACTCTAAGATGTTGCTCTCTACACCTGAGTCTAGATCTTTTATAAAAATTGAAAAGAGCAATGGACCCTTCTTACAATAGAACATCACTGAAATAGATGACCTGGTCATTATCACATTTCTGTTTGTGGGATCTTGCTGTGTGCAGATTTGCTGCTGCGTTTCCACATTATAACAGTGACTACACTTCAAAAGTACTTCATTGGCTGTGAAGTGCTTTGGGACATCCTGAGGTAATTAAAAATACTATAGAAATGTAAGTTCGCTCTCTCTCTCGCTCTTTGTCTGGAGCCACTTTTCAGAAAAACAAACAAGGAAAATAAATTAAAAGGAAAATGGTCTAATTTAAAAGTATATATGCTATACAAGTAATAATAAATTCCACCTGAGTCTAATCATATTACCTCAGTACCAATCTCACAACCAGGGAGCTGAGCAAATAAAATAGCAGCGACAGGAGTGCATTGTAAACATAATTGTAAATATTTTGATGCACCAGTATATATGCTCTGAAATAAATTGTCAAATTTAGATGTATAAATCATTGATTCCAGCTGCTATTTTAAAGCAGAGAATGACCCATCGATTTACTTATATCTGCCCTCAGGTGGACGCTAAAGATCCCAAGGCACTATTTGAAGAAGAGCAGGCGAGTTATTTCGATGTCCTGGCCAATATTTATCTCTCAACTAACATCACTAAATATTAGATAAGAACAGAAAATGCTTAAAATACTCTGGTAGCATCTGAGGAGAGAGAAACAGAGTTAACATTTCAAGTCTGTGACCTTTCATAATCTCTCTTGTTTCTCTCTTATTTCTTTGAATTTGCTTTCGGACGGCAGCTGTTCAGGATTCTGCCATTCACACCTCCTCTAGACACATCTTTTGTTTCCTTACTTCTGCCATTACCACTCCCTTTGGCTTTGCACCATGAAACCTTATGTCATTTAATCTTTCCTGTCTTCCACCCTATCACAGACCTTCCCTTTCAGTTCTTTTCCCACCTTCCCCACTTTTATTTGCTTAAAACCTATTACATTTCTAACTTTTCCCAGTTCTGATGAAAGGTCAAAGACCTGAAACGTTAGCGCTGTTTCTCTCTCCACAGATGCTGCCTGACCTGCTGAGTATTTCCAGCATTTTCTGTTTTTATTTCAGATTTACAGCATCTGCAGTATCACTAATATTATCTGGTCATTTATCTCATTGCTGTTTGTGGGAGTTTACTGTGCACTAATTGGTTGCCGCCTTTCCCTATTTTCCAACAGTGACTACATTAAATTTGCTTTGAATCACTTTAAGAGATCCTGAGCTCATGAAAGGCTTTATCTTAATACATGTCCTTTCATTCTTTACACTGCCAGAAACTGCAACTCTAATCTTTAATGAATGTAATCCCCATTTGTATGACAAAATGTTTCTTTTCCAAATCAGCTTATACTGTAGAATCTTTTGTGGAGTATTTGATAGCAGTGGCATGATTTACAGGCATCCTTATTAAAATAGAAACTGAGTGCACAGCACAAAATTCCAGCTTCACTTTCTCACTGACTGATTGCTTTTTGTGCCCAGGTTATAATGTTTCAATGTTTAAATTTTAAATAATACATAAACATAGCAGATGTTGCTATGACATTCAGAAATTCAGAAATCTTATATTGGGCAAGCATTTCAAATAACTATGAGAATGCTTCTGATGAAAGGTCACTGACCTGAAACGTTAACTCTGTTTCTGTCCCCACAGATGCTGCCTGACCTGCTGAGTATTTCCAGCACTTTCTGTTTTTATTTCAAATTTCCAGCATCCGCAGTATTTTGCTTTTATGTGGGAATGGTATCAATGCATTATCTGATGACTCACACATAAGAGTCATATTTTGGTCTACCCTACCCGCAAATATTGCCTCAAAAATGGGTGTCATGTTGAGGGAAATATCAAGCACTAATCCTTTGCTCCGATTCTGCTCTTGAACAACACTGCACCCAAACTTCCTCAAAAAGCTTTGTGGTGGATTTTCCTGACCGTGCCTGAAGAGGACGCTGCAAAGTAAATTTCACGCAATTTAATGTCTGAGCTTTGCACTCAGATTTGCTCTCAGAGGGTTCAGTGAGGAGTGCAGGAGGGTATGCCAGGAGCAGCACTAGGCATACCTAAAAATCAGGTGTCAACTTGGTGAAGCTACGACACAGAACTACTTGCATGCCAAACAGTGGAAGCAGCATGCAATAGACAGGGCTAAGTGATACCACAACTAACAGATCAGATCTAACTTCTGCAGTCCTGTCACATCCAGTCCTGAATGATGGTGGACAATTAAACAACTGACAGGAGGAGGAGGCTCCACAATGCTCAGTTTGGGTTCTGCCAGGGCCACTCAGGCACTGACCTCATTACAACCTTGGTCCAAACATGGACAAAAGAGGTGAACTCAAGAGGTGAGGTGAGGCGTGAGTGACTGCCCTTGACATCAAAGCAGCATTTGACCCAGTATGGCATCAAGGAGCCCGAGCAAAACTGGAGTCAACGGGAATCAGGGGGAAAACTCTCCACTGGTTGGAGTCATACCTAGCACAAAGGAAGATGGTTGTGATTGTTGGAGGTCAATCATTTCAGCCCCAGGACATCACTGCAGGAGTTCCTCAGGGTAGTGTCCTTGGCCCAACTATCTTCAACTGCTTCATCAATGACCTTACCTCCATCATAAGGTCAGAAGTGGGGATGTTTGCTGATGATTTCACGATGTTCAGCACCATTCGCAACTCCTCAGATACTGAAGCAATCAGTGTAGAAATGCAGCAAGATCTGGACAACATCCAGATTTGGGCTGGTAAGTGGCAAGTTACATTCGCGCCACACAAGTGCCAGGCAATGACCATCTCCAACAAGAGAGAATCTAACCATCTCCCCTTGATATTCAACAGCATTACCATCACTGAAACCCCACTATCAACATCCTGGGGTTCACCATTGACCAGAAACTGAACTGGACCAGCCAAATTACTGTCGTTACAAGAACAGGTCAGAGGCTGGGAATTCTGCAGCGAGTAACCACCTCCTGACTCCCCAAAGCCTGTCCACCATCTACAAGGCACAAGTCAAGAGAGTGATGGAATACTCTCCACTTGCCTGGATGGGTGCAGCTCCAATGACACTCAAAAAGCTTGGCACCATCCAGGACAAAGTAGCCCGCTTGATTGGCACCACATTCACCACCTTCAACATTCACTCCCTTCACCACTGACACACAGTGGCAGCAGTGTGTCCCATCTACAAGATGCACCGCAGCAACTCACCAAGGCTCCTTCGACAGCACCTTCCAAACCCGTGACCTCTACCAACTAGAAGGACAAGGGCAGCAGATGCATGGGAACACCACCACCTGCAAGTTCCCCTCCAAGTCACACACCATCCAGACTTGGAACTATATCACCGTTCCTTCACTGTCGAAGGCTGAAGATCCTGGAATTTCTTTTGTAACCGTACTGTAGGTGTACCTACACTAAATCCTGGCTACCCGGCCCGAACAAACCTGACTACATGTGTTGGGTTTGGGTCGGGTCAATATTCAGTGTCCAGCATTCAGGGTCAGATCAAGTCTTGTTCGGGTTGGCTGTGGTTGGGTTTTGTTTTGTATTGTTTTCTTTTTAATCTACGTTTTGACGCAACTTTTTTTTTGTATTAATAACATGTTGATATTTTTGGGTTGGGTCCGGCGTGAAAAAAATTGAAGGACTCGGGCCCAGGTCGGGTTTTAATTTATACCTGAGCCAGGCTTTAATCTAAACCCAAGGACTGCAGCAGTTCAAGAAGGCAGCTCACCACCACCGTCTCAAGGGCAATTAGAGATGGACAATAAATGCTGACCTAACCAGTGACGCCCACATCCCATGAAAGAATAAAAAAAAACTTCCCGCTCTCACAGGGAATGGTTTCAAGATGGGACAAGAAGGAATTTCAGAGAAATACAAGTAGGGTCAGTGGTCTGACATGTTCCCGCTTCCAGGCGATCATTCCGGAGGCTGGTCAGCCTTGGCAGAAGCTACCCTTTCGACAGCAGCCAGTAGCCAATCTGCAGAATTAACTGCCTATTCATGGCTGATTGAGGAGGCTGCCGGGGTCTTCCCAGCAGTAGACGGGCCCCCCACTGAGTGCCAAACCCAGCAGGTGCCTGGAGGCAGCTTGCCAGTTGGTGGCCTGGGGGGCCCACGAGGCCTCCTGTTTAAACCCCCCCCCTCTGGAGCCGCGGCTATCTGCGTGCCATTGCTGCTGCCACTGGCCATCTTGTGGAGGGATTTCCAAGGCTGCAGGTCCTTTGATTGGACCTGCAGCATCAGAGACCTGGCAACCATCTCTAATTGGATGCTGGACCCAGAGGCGACCTCTTAATTGGTCACTTTTAGGAAGACCTATAAGCAGGTGTCCTGACAGACAGAGTGGGGTCAGGATCCAGAAATGGTTCCCCTTCATATCCTAAAAGCAGAAGATTCAGCCCAGAGTGCAAGGTGCAGTTTAGCAGAAAATCTCTACATAGAAGCTTGGCACCACAGATTCCCGAGCTGCTCATTGAAGTGCTAAAAGCCTGAAGTGTCATCAGTTTGGTGTTTTCATTTCTTTTTGCTGCTTCAGAAGTTTCTGCAGATTTCTGTTCCTATTTTTACACTTAGTGAAGGAGTCTGTGCTCAGTTCTGCAGCATTCCTTTTTTGAGAGTGGTCTTATTTGGAGGCAGACAAAGGGGAGACAGCCTTTGACAGTTGTTAAATGTGATTTTCCTGGACCATTTCTAAGCCACAAATGGTTCCTCTGCCACAGAGAGAAATAATAACATACTCCATCTGCTGCTTCACACAATTATTACAGACCAGTTTGAATGAAAGAAAATGCCCCAGTGTCACACCAGTCCCCTCCCTCTATTCCTGCACTATCATTCTTTATTCAGCTTTCCTTTCTTCCTTCATGTTTCCAATCCACAGATATGATAATAAGCAATTATTAACAATGCTTCATTGAATAAATATATCTGCTACTTGTCACCAAGGTGGTACTCTCTGACCCACTCCTTCCCAGACTCACTGCAGACTTTCTGATCCTTGTTCAAGATGCTACCATCATCCTAGCTCGCTAAAGTGGAACTCCTTGCAACATTTTAAAAGAACTTTCCCTTAAAGCCAATGAATAGTTAAAGACACCTTTTACAAGGAAACCTTCTAATCTAGTATTTGCACATTTAAAGATCTGCACTTTGCGAACCAAAATATTGTGTTAGCCATTAGCATGCTTTCACCTTACTAACAAGTTACTGTTGGATAAACTTGGAGGTTATAAGATCATTTTAACACAATAACTTTGTGCAATTGTAACATAGAACGTAGAATTTCACAGCAACCTGTGTACTGGAGTTCCTCTGTAGCAGCAGATTTTAATGTTGCTACCTTCAAAGCCTTAGATGCACTCGGGCCTCCTGTTCTCTGTGGGAAAGCATCTAATAGTACACTGCTACATGTATCTATAATATTCTGACGAGGATCCTGAAAACCTCTAGGTGTTGGGGGAAATGTCACAGCATTCTGCCTAAATTAACTTCAGACCGCACCAACAGTGGAAAATCCACCCTATGGCACCACCAGATTGAATAGGAGAATGTGTTGAACAATTCACAGTCTCAGACATGTTTTGTTTAGGAAGAAGGGTAATTGTTAGTTTCATGTCATAATATCCCAGGTTCATCATGCACATTCACTGAAGATATCAGTCTGTTAATAAATCTGCCATTTTGCTATGAACACTAGTTTAAAATGTCAGGAGAGAGGAGAGGCTATAACATTGATAGCTCACAGATATCAATAGGATCTTTTATAAAATGAATAAATATAACTTTCAAACAAGTGGCATTACACAATGTGGTGTATTCATAGAAGAATACGGAGGAGGAAATATAATGCAATGTGAAGTCTTGGTTAACTTCACTCTCAAATCATTAAACTAACTAATTAAACAAAATAGTTACATGTTGCAGAACACCTCCACTCAGTCCACAAGCAAAACCCCAAGCTTTCAGTCGCTTGCCATTTTAATTCACCACCTGCTCTCACACCCACACTTCTGTCCTCAGCCTGCTGCAGTATTCCAGTGAAGCCCAATGCAAACTCAAGGAACAGCAGCTTATCTTCCGATTAGGCACTCTGGACTCAACATAGTTCAACAACTTCAGACCATGACTGTCATTTTGATTTTTTTTTTAAACCCATGTACCAGTCTCAAACTTGTTTTTCATATTTGTTTTTCCACAGAGCTATTCATTATTCTGCCATTAACACTCTTAGCAAAGGCTTTGTCTTTTACTACAGACATTACTATTCCCTTTTCCTTTTGTTCCATGACATCTTTGTGATATAACCTGCTATGCCTGTGCTGGGACGAGGGAGCAGTACCCCAGGACATGCGCGATGCCAATATCATCACCCTCTATAAAACCAAAGGTGACCGCGGTGACTGCAACAACTACCATGGAATCTCCCTGCTCAGCATAGTGGGGAAAGTCTTTGCTCGAGACGCTCTAAACAGGCTCCAGAAGATGGCCGAGCGCATCTACCCTGAGGCACAGTGTGGCTTTCGTGCAGAGAGATCGACCATTGACATGCTGTTCTCCCTTCGTCAGATACAGGAGAAATGCCGTGAACAACAGATGCCCCTCTACATTGCTTTCATTGATCTCACCAAAGCCTTTGACCTCGTCAGCAGACGTGGTCTCTTCAGACTATTAGAAAAGATTGGATGCCCACCAAAGCTACGAAGTATCATCACCTCATTCCATGACAATATGAAAGGCACAATTCAACATGGTGGCTTCTCATCAGAGCCCTTTCCTATCCTGAGTGGCATGAAACAGGGCTGTGTTCTCACACCCACACTTTTTGGGATTTTCTTCTCCCTGCTGCTTTCACATGCGTTCAAGTCCTCTGAAGAAGGAATTTTCCTCCACACAAGATCAGGGGGCAGGTTGTTCAACCTTGCCTGTCTAAGAGCGAAGTCCAAAAGTACGGAAAGTCCTCTTCAGGGAACTCCTCTTTGCTGACAATGCTGCTTTAACATCTCACACTGAAGAGTGCCTGCAGAGTCTCATCGACAGGTTTGCGGCTGCCTGCAATGAATTTGACCTAACCATCAGCCTCAAGAAAACAAACATCATGGGGCAGGACGTCAGAAATGCTCCATCCATCAATATCGGTGACCACGCTCTGGAAGTGGTTCAAGAGTTCACCTACCTAGGCTCAACTATCACCAGTAACCTGTCTCTAGATGCAGAAATCAACAAGCGCATGGGAAAGGCTTCCACTGCTATGTCCAGACTGGCCAAGAGAGTGTGGGAAAATGGCGCACTGACACGGAACACAAAAGTCCGAGCGTATCAGGCCTGTGTCCTCAGTACCTTGCTCTATGGCAGCGAGGCCTGGACAACGTATGTCAGCCAAGAGCGACGTCTCAATTCATTCCATCTTCGCTGCCTCCGGCGAATCCTTGGCATCAGGTGGCAGGACCATATCTCCAACACAGAAGTCCTCGAGGTAGCCAACATCCCCAGCTTGTACACACTACTGAGTCAGCGGCACTTGAGATGGCTTGGCCATGTGAGCCACATGGAAGATGGCAGGATCCCCAAAGACACATTGTACAGCGAGCTGGTCACTGGTATCAGACCCACCGGCCATCCATGTCTCCGCTTTAAAGACATCTGCAAACACGACATGAAGTCCTGTGACACTGATCACAAGTCGTGGGAGTCAGTTGCCAGCGATCGCCAGAGCTGGCAGGCAGCCATAAAGATGGGGCTAAAGTGTGGCGAGTCGAAGAGACTTAGTAGTTGGCAGGAAAAAAGACAGAGGCGCAAGGGGAGAGCCAACTGTGTAACAGCCCCGACAAACAAATTTCTCTGCAGCACCTGTGGAAGAGCCTGTCACTCTAGAATTGGCCTTTATAGCCACTCCAGGCACTGCTTCACAAACCACTAACCACCTCCAGGCACTTATCCATTGTCTCTCGAGATAAGGAGGCCAAAAAAGAAGAAGAAGAATCACTCCTGCCCCATCACACACCTTCCTTTTGTTCTTTCCCCCACCCATTTTACTTGCTCAAAGCCTAACTTTCGGCAGTTCAGATGAAATGTCACAGACCTAAAATGTTAACTTTGTTTCTCTCTGCACAGATGCTGCCTGACCTGAGTATTTACAGCATCTGTTTTTAATTTCAGATTTCCAGTATTTAACAGTATTTTGCTTTTAATTTTATGTTCAATCCTGTTCCAAATCAGGACAGAGCATAAAATTGTATTAACCAAATCCTGACACTCTCCTACTCTGAGCTCCAAACCATTCTATACAAGCACAGTGCAGTAACTAGCATAGGAAATAGCTAGACTAAGTAATTATAGTCCAGAGTAAATAAGTAACTAACTATTCCATACACAATTCCCATCAACTTATATTAGCTGCAGGTCAAGACCACAAGTTGTGATTATTACAGATGGGTTTTAAACTTTTTTTTTTAGAATATTACAGCACAGTACAGGTCCTTAAGTTGCGCCGACCTGTGAAACCATCTGACCTACACTATTCCATTTTCATCCACTTGTTAACTTACAAAGCATTCCTAATAGCTGTGCTTTTTAAAAGCAATCTTGAAGCAGGTTCCACTGTTCATCTCAATTAGGAGATAATAGTAATTATTCCATTAAAGTTAATTGAATGTCACCAGCTGATTTTCATTGTTCAATAATTGATTAGGGAGCTGCCTCCTCCTCACTCACCCCTGAGGTATTAGTTTAGCCTTCAACCATAAAGTGATTCCTATCTGGCTTTTGGATAACTTGTAATTGCCTCAAAATCAAGTTTTGCCTTTTAGTTTGGGCTGGAGTTCAATTTCTCTTTAATCTCAAACCAGAATGAACTTTAAGTGTGTCCATCTCTCGTTAGCTGGTAGGTTTCCAGTTTTTGAAACTCTTTTTAAGTCAGGTGACTTTTTTACTAGGCTTAGCATCATCTGTAGTATCTAAATCAGATACCTGTGCCTTGGTTGTGCTATGTTTCAAAGACCAGATTAATAACCTGAAATTATCAGAATTAGTATTTCAAACTGTTGTCACTCGATTTAACATGCAGTATTTAACCCCCTTGGCCATTAATATTTCATTTTGATGCCTCTAGAAAGATGAGGGTCTTGAGTCATTTCATTAAAGTCAAAAGTACTGTATATATCTTGAAGGCACTAAGAGTGAGAGGTCATTTTATAAGTTTTACTTCTTTTATACAAAGCTTTATGATAAAGGTAAGGATTATAGAGAGATACAGCACTGAAACAGGCCCTTCGGCCCACCGAGTCTGTGCCAACCATCAACCACCCATTTATACTAATCCTACATTAATCCCATATTTCCTACCACATCCCCTCCTACATTAATCCCATATTCCCAACCATTCTCCTACCTACATTAAGGGCAATTTACAATGGCCAATGTACCTATCAACCTGCAAGTCTTTGGCGGTGGGAGGAAACCAGAGCACCCGGCAGAAACCCACACGGTCACAGGGAGAACTTGCAAACTCCACACAGGCAGTACCCAGAACTGAACCCAGGTCGCTGGAGCTGTGAGGCTGTAGTGCTAAGCACTGCGCCGCCGATGTGTGGAGTTACGGGCCAGGTAGCAGAATGCATTGGAAGATGAGTACAAAACAAAACACACTGGATAGGAGTTGAGAGAAGTTTCTCAAACTAGCACAAAATGGGGATTGGTGTCCCACAGAGATGTGTTTTGGGACCACTGTTCACTATATGCATAGGTAGAGTATTAAAATTGGCAGATGATACCAGGTTGGGGGTGATTATAGCTAATAATGTGAAGGACTGCACCAAAATAGAGGAAGATATAAGCAGGCTTACAGATTGGATAAATTTCTATGAAGTAAACAATGTGGTGGTTCATTTTGGTAGGAGGAAAAAGGTCACATATTCCTTGGCAGATTAATAATGCTAAATGGAGTAGAGAGATCTGGGAATATACAGGTACATAAATTGCTAAAAGTAGTCAGAGTGGTTGAAGCAGAAAAAATTGATGCATTTAAGGGGAGGCTTGATGGATGCATGAAGGAGAAGGGAATTGAGGGATGTAGGGTCAAATGGAAAGAGGTATTTAGAATGGGAGAAAGCTCATACGGAGTATAAACACCAGCATAGGCCAAATGCCTGTTTCTGTGCTGGAGAAGCAAATCTGTAATTCTATGTATTTTAGCTATATGCTGAAGAGTTTTTGTTTAAAAGTCCCTGCTCTTCTGAAGCTACTGACGTTCAGGATAGCGGTTATTCAGCTGTTGACCATTCAATGGTTCACTCCCCAACTCCCTAAAAATCATCTGAGTTCAGCTCGAAGCCTAGATTTTTAGATCAGCATTTTTAATTGTAGTGTTAACACATGTGTTTTAAACATGTTAAAGTAACATTGATCAAGGAAGAACGTTACTCATCTATTGATCATACGGATTATAATTGAACTTATTCTGTGCTCACCTAAGACCCAGGTGTGTACAATTCCTTGCAACAATCCAGACGGGAACTTTGTGTAATAATCACCTCCTATGCCTAAGGATGCTCCAGTGGATTGTACTGATTTGACCAGAGATCAAATTTGACCTGTTCCCTGGTCTGTGTGACTCCATTCTGTACTGTACATTTACCAAGAGATCTGTCATTAAAGAAGTTGTATTTCTATAGCTCCTCCCACAACTTTGAGAGTCTCAAAGTGCTTTACAGACAATTAAGTACTTTTGAAGTGTAGTGACTGCTGTAATGTAAGAAGCAAAAGCTGTTAATAAACTGTGCTCAGATTTGACTTGGTTGCAGATTTGCCAATGAGCTTTTCTGTTTGCTTGTCCAAACCTGTAAGAGGTATTCCGTTACCGAAATCACATTCCCTAAATTTTCTAATAGAATTTCAATATGGTTATCCTTCAGCAGGTGACCCTATAGTATATTGGCCATCAGGTCAATGGACAGGTACTAAGCTGAGAGGCTGCCAACTTTCCCGGCTCCAGGACACCCGCTTGCCACGGGTAAAATCCCCATGGAGACGGGCGAAGACCCTTAGTGGCTGTTAATTGGCATCTTAAGGGCCTTGATTGGCCTGAGGTAGGCGGCCCATTTTCTGACCTCCCCTCCCCCGCCCTACGTAAAGTGGGGTGGGAAGGCCTCCCGGAGCCTCCCGCTGCATTTTACGCCCCGTCACCCGCCACCATCCTGCTCACTGGGGGTGGCATAAAATTCCGGCCATTGCGTATGTTTAAAGCAGAGATTGATAGATTTCCAAATACAAATGACATAAGGGGATATGAGGATAGAGTGGGAAAAAGGCATTGAAGTGGATGATCAGCCATGATTGTATTGAATGGTTGAGCAGGCTCGATGGGCTGAATGGCTTACTCCTGCTCATATGTTCCTATTTTTTATTTGCTCTTGGAATGTGGGAACATGAGCATGACAGCATTTATTCTTTCTTTTGGGCCTCCTTATCTCGAGAGACAATGGATACGCGCCTGGAGGTGGTCAGTGGTTTGTGAAGCAGCGCCTGGAGTGGCTATAAAGGCCAATTCTGGAGTAACAGGCTCTTCCACAGGTGCTGCAGAGAAATTTGTTTGTTGGGGCTGTTGCACAGTTGGCTCTCCCCTTGCGCCTCTGTCTTTTTTCCTGCCAACTACTAAGTCTCTTCGACTCGCCACAATTTAGCCCTGTCTTTATGGCTGCCCGCCAGCTCTGGCGAATGCTGGCAACTGACTCCCACGACTTGTGATCAATGTCACACGATTTCATGTCGCGTTTGCAGACGTCTTTATAACGGAGACATGGACGGCCGGTGGGTCTGATACCAGTGGCGAGCTCGCTGTACAATGTGTCTTTGGGGATCCTGCCATCTTCCATGCGGCTCACATGGCCAAGCCATCTCAAGCGCCGCTGACTCAGTACAGCATTTATTGTCAATCCCTAATTACCCCAACCACTGGGGGGCGGGGGAGGGGCAGAAATTATAAGGCAAGGGCATTAAAAAGCAAGCACACCGTGTTGGACTAATGTCTCATGTATAGCAAATCAAGGAGGAGGAGTAGTCCCTTCCCTGCAAGATGTTACTGAGCTGATTGGATTTATGCAGCAATCCAGCATCTTTTCATTGTCATTACCTGCTTTAATGAATTCAATTTCCCAACTTGCTATGGTGGGATTTGAACTCTCGACCTGTATTCTTCATCCATTAGCACTAGGCAACTGTACTGTGGAACCATGGCAGGATGAGCAGTCAGGTTTTTCTCAACAATGCTACTATTTCCTCAGCACACATTGATTTGTTGTAAGAATGGAACTGTCCCACTTTGGCCTCTGTGCTTTTTTTCTTGATGACTGTTACTACTGAACACTGAAAATTATTTTCTGTCAGAATAAACACTGAAAGTCTACATCTTCAGAATTACTGACCATAAACTCACCAAGCAACAAGAAATAGCCTAACGGAAGCAAGATAATTTATTTCTCCTTAAACTGACATTAACATTGAGCATAATAAAAACAAGAAATGCTGGAAATATTCAGCAGGTTTGGCAGCATCTGTGGAGAGAGCAGCAGAGTTAACGTTTCAGGTCAGTGACCCTTCTTCAGAACTAGAACAGTTCTGATGAAAGGTCACTGACCTGAAATGTTAACTCTGCTTCTCTCTCCACAGATGCTGCCAGACCTGCTGAATATTTCCAGCATTTCTTGTTTTAATTTCAGATTTCCAGCATCCGCCATGTTTTGCTTTTATTAACATTGAGCGTGTCTGCAGCTCTGCCAAGCTGATACCCGTATGTAGATGCGATGCTTTTCGTTCCTCTCCTTTTGACTGACTTTACTACACCCAGAGGGTGGTGGGGGTCTGGAACTCCCTGTCTAAAAGGGTGGTAGAGGCAGAAACCCTTACTACATTTAAAACACACTTGGATATGCACTTGAAGTGCTGTTAGCTACAGGGCTACAGACCAAGAGCTGGAAAGTTGGATTGGGCTGGATAGCCTTTTTTTTTGGCCGGCACAGACACGATTGGCCTAATTATCTCCTTAAGTTTTGTAAATGTTCTGTTACAAAATCTCCTGGAATTATTTAAAAACTTGCTGATTGCTCCACAATATTGATGTGATAACGAGCCAGTTACACTGTGTGTTTATGTTACTGCAGGAGGAAATCTCTCAGCACCTCAAACTTCACACTTGCTGCAGTGTAATTGTAATCAGTGGAAAATGAACTTGAAACATTAAGATCAAAGATTCTTGGCCAATCTGTTAGATGACCTTTTAGTGTTTCATGTAGTTGGACTTTCACTAACCTCAAAATGTCTTCTGAATGTCAGTGAGCACTGTTTGCACATGTCTGAGTTTTTGTGGATAGTGCTCTGCTGTCCTCTAGATTGAGTGCAGTGGAACTCTCTGTGCTGCTGGCTCACATTACTGATGTTAAACCCGTACAACAACAATTTGCATTTATATAGCACCTGTAACTCAGTAAAATGTTCAAAGCAAAGATCCCTCTAAGCTGCACAGCCACGCTGCAATTGAAAATGTGCCACGCAAGGGACGAACGGGCTGCACACAAGCAGCGGTCCCTTTAAGATGTACATCTGCGCGACTGTGTGGCAATCTTAAAGGGACCATGTACAGCGAAGGGACATTAAAAGGAACATTGATCGCAAGCTGCTTCACAGGAGCAATTATCAAACAAAATTTAACACCGAGCCACATATCAAAATTAGGACAGGTGACCAAAAGGTTGGTCAAAATGGTAGCTTTTAAGGAGTATCTTAGAGGAGGAGAGAGGGGCAGAGAGGTTTAGGGAGGGAGTTCCAGAGGTTAGGACCTAGGCAACTGAAGGCTCCACTAATGGTAGAGTGATGAAAATCGGGGAAGCACAAGAGGCCAGATTTGAAAGAGTGCAGATCTCTCGGAGGGTTGTAGGACTGGAGGAGGTTACAGAGATAGGGAGGGGCGAGACCAAGGAGGGAATTGAAAACGAGAATGAGAAGTTTAAAATTGAGGTAAACCTGCAGTATGAAAACAGTCGAGGGGATTTTCTATCCTCTCCCCTCGCTCCTACTCCATCATTGGCTTAAAAAAATCATCTGTTTGGATTAGTTGGTGGAAACAGATTTTAAGAGGTTTACAATTACTTTTGTTCAATGGTTCTGCTACATTAATGGATGTGATGGCATTAATCCCTGGTCCGGCCCATTTTACTAAATAAAGCCTTTAATCGCATCGAGTTGCTCGGAGTGCAGATTTGTGGCGTTTTTGCTCATTGTAAATTAATTTATTTGCCTGGGTTTGTCATTATTTTATGTATTTAACTGGGAAATCAATAAAGCTAGATTCAATCAAGGTAAGTTAGCAAAGCAATTCCACTGCAACGTTAGCTGTTATTTTCGGCAAAACACATAGATAGGCTGTGATAACTCCTCAAATTGTATTTTGGTAAAATCAGATCATCAATATTTGCTTGGCGAGTACAGAACTTGAGTATTGCTGTAAAAAAAAGAGACATGCTGTCGGAACTTTTCATCTGTCCTGATACGTGCAAGTCGAAAAGCTTCGACAGCATGTCTCTTTTTTTTCAGCAATAATCAATATTATAGCATAAAATATTCTCAAAACAACTTGACTACAAAATACATTTGGATAAGAGACAGCATTTAAAATACTAATACTGATGATATAGTTGCAAACTATAGAAGCACCTAGCTACTATTCATTTGAAACATTCATCTTCTGTAGTGCAAGAACTCAAATATATACCAGATGCTTCGCTATGATCAAAGACCAAGTAGCAATCTGACTAGAAGGAATGCTCATTGAACTTGCACCTCTCCATGTAAGAATGTGAAATGAACCTTTGACTTTATTGTAATAATGGATTATATAGAATTCCAGAGTAAACAGTGAACAGACCCATTTGAACATATTAAACTCAGAAACCCATCTGAAGAAACTAGCCACATTAATACAGCTTTAATAATGCATCTCCTGTTTGAAGTGATTTAACTTGCACCAAATTAAATCTCAGTGCTCTGAAGGCACAAGATTTGTGTGTTTATATCTTATTATTTGAAGATTAGAAAATGACTTCAGGACAATTAAAAGTTCTGTGTCTAATTCCTTTTTATTTCTTCTCTTTTCAGGATAGATAAGTCTTTTATTCGCTTGAGAAGTGCACAGTAAGTAACTGTTTTATCCAGCTTGTGCATAGTGTACCTTGTGACTGGACTACTGTTTTATTAGGTGATGTTTATAATCTGTTGTAAGAAGGATAAATATTGAAAAGTTACTGGTAAGTTGATGCAGGGGCAGTAGAATGGAAAATGCATTCAACATGATTGTCTCAGTTTTTTTGAGGATTAACAGATTAAAGTTTGTCAAAATCTGACTAACCTGCTCTATGTAATCGATATTAACAATGGAAATAAGTCCCAGTTAAAGAACACCAGTTACACAAGTTCAAAGAAACTGAAACTTCAATAACGTGAAGCTATGTTACTGAGAGTACATGGTTCCTACAAATATTCCACGCTTGTTTTAAACTGTGATTGGCATTTAGAGTTTAACAAAGATAGTGTGTACCATGCAGTGTTAGTGTAACAGTTCCAGAGGGCTGTTCACATGAAGAAGCATGCATACCTGAAGGATTTGCAGTTCTGAGGCCTCCTGGTCACCAGTAATATAGGGATGCATCAGTTACTTAACTTATTCAGTAATGAACAAGTTACCTTTACTGTTTTGTCAAATTGAGGGAGCCTGACCTCCAGTTGGTGAGAAGTTGATTCTGGCAAATCTTCTGTATTAATGTCCTTGAAGGAACAGGAAGGCAAGCAGCAATTCTGAACAACGGAAATGTAACTTGCAAAGAAATGTTAAGTAGGTTGGTCTTACTCTGATTGGAAAAGAGGAGACACTGAAGTGATTGAATTTGATTTTTCAAGTTTATGATGGAGATTGACAAAGTTGAATGAGGCAAGTTCACAATGCCGAAGAGTTCAAATAGCAGGGAACACACGTTTAAAAATGGAGAAACAGGAGTAAAAATGCATGTTGTGCAGAGCTATCTTACATTTAAGGGTATTAGACTGGTGGAATAACAGTGCATTTACACAGCAGCTTCAGTGTTCCTATGAAACAGATGCCACTTTGCAGCAATGGTGAAGTTGCAGCACAATTCTCAAGTCAAGGTCAACTGGTCTCCAAAACCCAGCAGTGCAAGGCCCTCTCCAGGTAGTGTCTCACAGCTTAGGTTTCACACCATGAGCAGTATAACTCCAGTGCAGTATTGAATGGTTTACAGTGTGTGTAGCGAGTCCACCGGATGTGATGACCGCTGTAAAAATACCTGGAGTTGATTCACATGTTTAGTAAATGCAGAAACTCTTTCGAAAGAGCTGGGACAGATCCAGTGAGCTAAATGGCCTCCTTCTTTGCTGTACTATTCTATGATTCTATAAATGTTGGGTACAAATGAATTCTCAACTTGTGCTTGAGTTGTCCATCATCTGTTCTGGTTTCAGCCTTTCATGATGCAGCATTAAATAAGTTTAAAGTACAGCTGCAGAGATCAGGGCAATTCCAAGTACCTAAACCAGGTTATTAGTAATGTCTTAGGCACTTCTGCCTTAGTATGTGAATATCCTTTTGTAAGGATTTTCATTCCCTTTATAAACTAAATTGTTTCAAAAACTGGCACAAATCTGTCATTATAAAATATTTGCTGAAATGACTAGAAGTGTAATTTAGCAAGGCAAAAGCATGGTTGTAACATTGGGACTAGAGCTTTGCTCATGAATGCAGTTTACCAATATCAAACATCCCAACATCATGAATGGAAATTTCATGCTGCAATTTATTAAACCCCTCTTTCAGGACCCTGGTATCATCCCAGTTGTGAGTTCCTCCTCAATATGTCCATGAATTCACTCTGGGCATCCTGTGCCATGCTCACTATTCCATCTATCACTGTCTCTCCCAGAGTGGCTCACTGCCTCATTCCCTCTTTTCCAGCAAAGATCCCACCAATCTGTTCCTAAATTTAATCTTTCTAACCATCTCCTCTTTCCTTTTATCATTTATAACTCCCCTCCCAGTCATTGGTCCTTCCTATGCTTCCTTCGCCAGCTCTACGGTGCCTTCCAGAAAATTTGCTCACCATGAACAAGCCGCTCTCTGTCCCTGATCACATCATGGATGATTTATACACATACTGAAGCTGATGAAAACTTAGCTCAGGAATTGTGACTCCTTTCCTCTCAGTGAAACCACACATTCCATCATGCCTGCCCATTAAGATTGAGGCTATCAATGTAGCCACCTCAACAGTTGTCTCCTCCGTGTATGTTATTAATACCAGTGCGACCTTTCCAAGTCTGGCAGTTAACATTGTCTCTAAAATGTTTAGAATGAGGAAAATGAGCTTGTAATTATTGGACAACATTTTGACCTTGCCTTGTGAGTAAATGCAGTGAGGACCACTTAACAATCACAAGTTGCTAAGTTGCTAAGTCCTGACTTTGATTTACAAGCACTGCTATAACTTCAGGAAAATAAGTTGCTTGTAATATTGTCATTTCATACAAACTGCCTGGGGATTTCGGATTTTAAATTGCTGTATTTTAATTAAGAACATACATTTATAAACAGGAAAAGGACATTAAACCCAATAAGGCTGTCCCTTCTTTGACATCATACCAACTCTGACCCAGCTGGAACGGGTTTCTAGAAATAGTGATTAAGGCTGGGAAAGTGGACTTATTTGAGTAATAGCTGGATGTGAGGCTTGGTATTCTGGAATGAATCTAATACACAATTGTCTGACTTCATCCTCATTGATCTTGCGATATCCCTCAATTCTTTCTCTTTGCAGTAGCTGCTCGCTACTGTGTTGGTTTGGTTCAGTCTTCTTATCTTATAATCTAGGCCAGCACTTCAATGCAGTACATTGTTAAAGGTGTCATCTTTTAGACTAAGGACCCGGTACCTGTTCAGGTGGATTCAAAAGGTCCCATGCAAAAATTTGAAGAAGATTAAAGAGTTCTCTCACACCGTTTATCCCTCATCCAGCACTACCAAAAAAAGCAGGATATCTGACAATCCATTTGCTGTTGGTGGGATCTTGCTGTGTATAAATTGCCTGATGATTTTACATACCTTAGAATAGTGACTACCTGCAAAAGTGATTCGATTGTAATGCACTTTAGGATGTCCTGAGGTTATGATGAGGTGCTGTATAAAGGCAAGATATTTTTCTAATTCTCTCGTGAATCACTTTAGTACTCCCCCCCACTGCACCCCATCCCACCCCCCACAGTGCCTTTTCCTGGCAACAAATTTGTTTTATGCACAATATCATTCCACTCAACTTCCTCCCTCAATTCTAATTTCATTTTTAACTTTGATCCACTGGTCTTTGAATCAATTCCAGAGTCTGACTGCAGCTCTTTACCCAGCCCACCCCGTGGGCCTAGTCTGCAATACTGAAGTCTATAGTAACACACTTGATGTTGTTATCCCAGCTATAATCAACTGGCCAGGGATCCATGATCCGATTACACATTAGACAGTACACCAATCACTAAACTACTGGAAGAGCTCAAAACTTGTGGCAAGTCATTTTGATGAACAGATTTGAACATTTTTTAATTGTCAGGAATAATATTTAGGGTATTTTCTCATTTGCAATGATATCAGACAAATTATTAAAAAATGTAGAAACCATCCCATGAGAAAGTATTAAAAGATCAAAGACTCCTTTGCTAGTGGATGGATTTCTATCACATTTTATTAAATTTTGCATGTCCTGGAAGATGCACATGTTCTTTTTGTAATTGTGTCATCACAAGTGATGAGTCAAAGATACTTGCAAATGTTTGTGGAAAATGGCTTTGATCTTTTGGTCTTGATAACCCACCAACCCCCACCCCTTCCCTGGGATTTTATTCTAAAATTACTGCCTCATTACCAGTCTTTCTGTCTTCAGTGGTTTCCTAAAGATCTGTTTCTTCCAGTGGGGTGTTAATCATCACCCCTAAATCTTACTCTCTACTTGCTCTTTGTCATTTCCCCTGCTGAGCACTTTGGAGATGTTCCCTAACATGAAAACTGTTGGATAAGTTGTAGTTGGTTGTTGTCAATTTGCTTTCGGTAAAGCTCTTAAGTTCCAGGAGGTCAGGACACTGTTGTGGGAAGGGCTGGAGACAGAATTGCAAAGGTGACTTCTCCATCTGGTTGTAAATTGCACAGTACCTTAGATACAACAGACAAAAGCACATTTTTTCAACATTTAAATGAAATATCGTGTAGACGCAGTTTAAGAATAAGCAGTTGATGTATCCACAATATTCTGAGCTAATTGTTCAAAAATATATCATAGAATCATAGAAAGTTTAAGGCACAGAAAGAGGCCACTTGGCCCATCGTGTCTGTGCTGGCCAAAAAAACAATCCACCTATTCTAATTCCACATTCCAGAATTTGGTCTGTAGCCCTGCAGATTACGGCACTTGAGGTGCATATCCAGCCTCCTTTTGAATGAGTTGAGGGTTTCTGCCTCAACTACCCTTTCGGGCAGTGAGTTCCCGACCCCCACCACCCTCTGGGTGAAAAAGTTTTTCCTCATCTCCCCTCTAATTTTTCTACCAATCACTTTAAATCTATACCCCCTAGTCGCTGACCTCTCTGCTAAGGTGAATAGACCCTTCACATCCACTCTATCCAAGCCCCTCAAAATTTTGTACATTTCAATCAGATCTCCCCTCTGCCTTCTCTGCTCCAAGGAGACAACCCATCCTACCCAATCTTTCCTCATAGCTGCATTTTTCCAGTCCTGGCAACATCCTCGTAAATCTCCTCTGCACCCTCTCTAGTGCAATTACATCCTTTTTGTAATGAGGTGACCAGAACTGCACGCAGTACTCAAGTTGTGGCCTAACCAATAAGTTATGCAGTTCCAGCATAACCTCCCTGCTCTTCTATTCTCTACCTCGGCTAATAAAGGAAAGGATTCCATATGCCTTCTTAACCACCTGTCCTGCTATCCTCAGAGATCTGTGGACATTCACCCCAAGGCCCCTCACTTCCTCTACACCTCTCAGTATTCTTCCATTAATCGTGTATTCCTTTGCCTTGTTTGACCTCTCCAAATGCATCACCTCACACTTCTCCAGGTTGAATTCCATTGACCACTTTTCTGCCCATCTGACCAGACCATCAATATCATCCTGCAGCCTACAGCTATCCTCCTCACTATTTACCATACGGCCAATCTCTTTGTGTCATCTGCAAACTTCTTGATCATGCCGCCTACATTTACATCCAAATCGTTAATATATACCACAAAACGCAGGGGACCCAGTACTGAGCCCTGCGGAATGCCACTGGAAACAGCCCTCCAGTCGCCAAAACACCCGTCAACAATTACCCTTTGTTTCCTGTCACTAAGCCAATTTTGTATCCACCTTGCTACATTTCCATGGATCCCTTTTAACCAGTCTGCCATGTGGGATCTTGTCAAAAGCCTTGCTAAAATCCATGTAGACCACTTCAACAGCACTACCCTCATCTATCATCTTTGTTACTTCTTCAAAAGATTCGATCAAGTTGATCAGACAAGATCTTCCCTTAACACATCCATGCTGACTATCCTTGATTAACCTGTGCCTTTCCAAGTGACAGTTTATCCTGTCTCTCAGAATAGATTCCAATACTTTACCCACTATTGAGGTTAGACTGACTGGCCTGTAATTATTCAGTCTATCCTTCACTCCCTTTTTAAACAGAGGTACAACGTTAGCAGTTCTCCAATCCTCCGGCATCACACCTGTATCCAGTGAGGACTGGAAAATGATGGTCAGACCCTCTGCTATTTCCTCTCTTACTTCTTTTAACAGCCTAGGGTACATTTCATCTGGCCCTGGTGATTTATCAACTTTCAAGGATGCTAATCCCATTAATACTTCCTCTCTCCCTATGTTTATCACATCCAATACTTCACACTCTTTTTCCTTAACTACAATATCTGCATTGTTCTCTTCTGTGAAGGCAGATGCAAAGTTTTCATTCAGAACAATACCAACATCTTCCGCCCCTACACACAGGTTACCTTTTTGGTCTTTTATGGGCCCTTCTCTCTCCTTAGTTATCCTCTTACTCTTAATGTATTGATAAAACATCTTTGGGTTTACCTTGATTTTGCTTGCCAATATTCTTTCATGCCCTCTCTTTGCTTTCCTAATTTCCTTTTTGCTTTCACCCCTCCACTTTCTATACTCCTCGGCTTTCTGTAGTATTGATTTCTCGGTGTCAGACATAGCTTTCCTTTTCTGCCTTATCTTACTCTGTACGCTCTTTGACATCCATAGGGCTCTAGATTTGGCCGTCTCATCCTTTTTCTTTGTGGGAACATGTTTACTCTGAACCCCTTGAATCTCCCCTTTGAATGCCTCCCACTGTTCAAATCATTAAAGAATTATTTGTGGAAGTTGAAATATTCACCCTCATTGTACTTTAATGGATATCTGGTGAATGTTTTTATTCTGTCTCTTTACAAATGCATTATGTAATAATGCGACTGAGCTGCACCTACTCATTAGGGCAACAATACATATAGGCAGCACTGAGTCACACTGGCTGCATTATTTTCATTATAGAAATGGAGTAGAGGTAAACAGAGCTCTGAATTTAATACTGATTCAAAAACATTCCTGCACACCACACTGCTTGCTTGGGAATGCTGATTGGGGTTTTAACATTAGAAAAGATTCAACTGTCCAGCCAGCACTTTATTAACATCAGCAATACTAAACCGAGACCTGTCAAACGCCATTCTGACTTGAGATTATATCACAATTCCTTCACTGTCGCTGGGTCAAAAATCTGGATCAAAGTCCTGGAACTCCCTCCCTAACAGCACTGTAGGTGTACCTACACCACACAGACTGCAGCAATTCAAGAAGGCAGCTCACCACCATCTTCTCGAGGGCAATTAGGGATGGGGAAATAAACGCTGGCCTTGCCAGCGATGCCCACATCCCATGAACGAATTTTTAAAAGGAGCTTTGTTAAACCGGTTGCAGTTTTGTATCAGCTGTTGTGCTGGTGATGCAGAGACTGCTTCCCTAAGGTAAACAACACCTGTGAGAAAGATTTACATTGTCCCAGCCGCTTACTGACTTCAAACCTTATCCTGTTATAATCTGACGGGAAATCTGCATGCAGCAACTTTAATGTCATTTTAGTGGTTCCCACTAGAGGGGAGCAATGCTTTATTTTGTAATGCAGGCTGCACAGAACTCCACTGCTCAGTACACTGTCTGCATTGTCCACCAGATGTCACCTTTTGGAAAAGGTTTGACAACATTGGCCAATGTATTCTGATTCCGTGGCACTAGTTTATTAATGATTCACCCTTAACCCCGATACTTTCTCACTGACTTAATTAACAGCAGCATTTTTGACATCTGATGTAATTTCAGAGGTTAGGCTTTTATTCAGAAAGGGCAGTTCAATCAGCCTATGACACCAGAGTTTGTTGTTTTGGAATTTCTGGTGCTCGGTTGGCCTGTATTATACCATGTCTCCAGTGAATTCAAGCAGACATGTCATCTGGTGAGGAAGATTGATGTTGCATGATGAGGGGTTAAAAGTCATTTAGCCTTTGGTGTTTTCTGTTTTTCTAAGTAACTGGCCCAGAGATGGCATTCTGACAATTCCACACTGTCTTGTCCACACTGCTGCTGCCAAGCTGTATTTCAGACACGTTGGGAAGTATCTTCGATGAGTAGGAGGCCTCCTGCACGTTTCCTACTATGGCTACCAAAACTCCTCAGTGGTATTGAATCTAAAACCAGTTCTTCAACCCAGACTTCCACCTTTTCGTATTCTAGTGTTCTGAGAATCTTAGAATAGTATTACACAGAATGAAGGCCATTCAACCCATCGGGTCTATGCCAGCTCTTTCAGAGAGCAATCCAGTTAGTCCCACTCCTCCACACTTTCCCCACATCTGCAGTTTTACCCCTTCCAGTATTTATCCAATTCTCTTTTTGAAGGTGACTATTAAATCTGTGTCTCCCACCCTATCAGCCAGCGTGTTCCAAATCCTAACCACACATTGCATAAAATACATTTTTCCTTTTGCCAATCACCTTCAATCTGGGCCCTCTGGTCATTGACCCTTAAGCCATTGGAAACCGATTCTGTTTATTCACTCTATCTAAACCCTTTATGATTTTAAACACTTCTATCAAATCTCCTCAACCTTTTCTCCTCTAAGGAGAACAACCCTAGCCTCTCCAATCTCTCCATATGTTGCCAGTCAGCATTCCCCTCAGCTATGGCTGGCCTTGGAACATTCTGTCTGTGAAGTCAAATTCTGAGAAGAGGTGTGTGATATTATTTCAGCGGGTCCTTCCAGTGATGCTAATTCAATATTCAAGACAATGTTAATAAACTTGCAGAACGGGCGTGCAATAGGCAATTGAATTTCAAATTGATAAATGTGAGGTGGTGCATTGCTGTCGGAGAAATGAGGAAAATCTAAATGATTCAGATTCACAAATTGTTAAAATAGCAATGCTACTACACAAGGCAGTAGGAGGATAGAATTGAAAAGCAGGGAAGTTATGTTAAACTTGTATAGAACTTTGGTTAGACTACATTTGGAACACTGTGAACTGTTCTGGTTTCCATATTAAAGAGGCACGGGAGAAGATGCAAAACTGTTTTAGCTCTTGAATCATCTTTCTATCAGGAAAGGTTGAACAGGCTGGGGCTCTTTCCTCCAGAATAGAGAGGCTGAGGGGACCTAATAGAGGTATTTAAAATTTTGAAAGGGTTTGATGGGGTAGATGTAGAGAAGGTTTAAGGGGAAGCTAGTTAAGCAGATAAGAGGGAAAGGAATAGGGAGATATGTTAATAGGATGTGATGAGAAAGGGTGGGAGAAGGCATGTGTGGAGTTTAAACACTAATAGAGAGCAGTGGGCCAAATGGCCTGTTTCTTTGCTGTAAATTCTATGATTCAATTTGAGATTTATCCTTGTTTTTGTACTCTTCTCTATCAGGGATCATCCTTTTATTTTTTACCCACTCCTTGTTTTGTCTTTTATAGCTTCCCTTATGATTACATTTTAAGCTTCACATGGTCAGTATTTTTCCAATAACTAACATGAAGGGTCAGAGTTCGGGGAGTCAGTCACCATTTTCCTTTTCTCTCATTCATCAGTTGTTTCCTTTTCCTCACTAAGGGAAGGTGAGATTGGTGAGAAAGTTCTATCTCGAGTCATGTCGCCCAAAGAGATTTGATGGCCATTACAAATAGTGAATGGACTAAAGGCTAATTCATTACAACTGGCTATTCAACCACAGCAACCATCACAGATGAGCCCAATTGTGACTTCTACCATGTACCTTCCAGTTGGTGATGATGGAGAATTAACAGAATTGGGAATACTACATGTAACAGGTGTTTGTTCTGCATAATTAGATAGTTGGATGGCCTTAGCTGATTTCTCCCGATCTGTTATACCTCTGGGCCCAGGGGATTTTGGGAGAGATATTGACTCCTGCAGCTTTCTCGCAGGCCTGTTGTATGAGGGGTTTCTGGGGGAGTTGATCCATCAGTTGCATCAGTCCCATGAAGTTAGTCGCTCCTCACTGTCCTCATTCATTTTTCAGAGTTTCCAGCCCATGGTCAGTGAATTTTGCTTTCATCTGTTTCAAAAGCTCAATTGTTCAAGAAAACATTTGTGTAAACAGCTGTTCTGAGTTCCCCTGTATTATTTCAAGAAGCTGTAAATGGCTGTAATTGGCTCAAAGATGGTGCTGATCAGTTTTAGTGGTTCTGCTGCTTTGTTGAATGGCCCATAAAGTGGACATTGAAACACGTTTCACTAAACCTCCATAATTATGTATTAATCTTGTGCTTTGCAATGTTCTAAAAGCTTAAGCAACACTCAATTAAGTAATTAATTAATGGTCAATGGTGGCTCAGTGGTCAGTGAGTCAGGAAGTTGTGGCTTCAAGTCCCGTTCCAGAGACTTGAGTACAGTATCTCGGGCTAACACCCCAGTGCCATACTGAGGGAGGGCTGCACTGCCGGAGGGGTGGTACTGAGAGAGGGCTGCACTGCCGGAGGGACGGTACTGAGAGAGGGCTGCACTGCCGGAGGGACGGTACTGAGAGAGGGCTGCACTGCCGGAGGGACGGTACTGAGGGAGTGCTGCACTGCCGGAGGGACGGTACTGAGGGAGGGCTGCACTGCCGGAGGGACGGTACTGAGGGAGGGCTGCACTGCCGGAGGGACGGTACTGAGGGAGGGCTGCACTGCCGGAGGGGCGGTACTGAGGGAGGGCTGCACTGCCGGAGGGACGGTACTGAGGGAGGGCTGCACTGCCGGAGGGGTGGTACTGAGAGAGGGCTGCACTGAGGGAGGGCTGCACTGCCGGAGGGGTGGTACTGAGAGAGGGCTGCACTGCCGGAGGGACGGTACTGAGAGAGGGCTGCACTGCCGGAGGGACGGTACTGAGGGAGTGCTGCACTGCCGGCGGGGTGGTACTGAGAGAGGGCTGCACTGCCGGAGGGACGGTACTGAGGGAGTGCTGCACTGCCGGAGGGGTGGTACTGAGAGAGGGCTGCACTACCGGAGGGGCGGTACTGAGAGAGGGCTGCACTGAGGGAGGGCTGCACTGCCGGAGGGACGGTACTGAGGGAGGGCTGCACTGCCGGAGGGACGGTACTGAGGGAGGGCTGCACTGCCGGAGGGACGGTACTGAGGGAGGGCTGCACTGCCGGAGGGACGGTACTGAGGGAGGGCTGCACTGCCGGAGGGACGGTACTGAGGGAGTGCTGCACTGCCGGAGGGGTGGTACTGAGAGAGGGCTGCACTGCCGGAGGGACGGTACTGAGGGAGTGCTGCACTGCCGGAGGGGTGGTACTGAGAGAGGGCTGCACTACCGGAGGGGCGGTACTGAGAGAGGGCTGCACTGAGGGAGGGCTGCACTGCCGGAGGGACGGTACTGAGGGAGGGCTGCACTGCCGGAGGGACGGTACTGAGGGAGGGCTGCACTGCCGGAGGGACGGTACTGAGGGAGGGCTGCACTGCCGGAGGGACGGTACTGAGGGAGGGCTGCACTGCCGGAGGGACGGTACTGAGGGAGGGCTGCACTGCCGGGGGGACGGTACTGAGGGAGGGCAGCACTGCCGGAGGGACGGTACTGAGGGAGGGCTGCACTGCCGGGGGGACGGTACTGAGGGAGGGCTGCACTGCCGGAGGGACGGTACTGAGGGAGGGCTGCACTGCCAGAGGGGCAGCATGGAGGGAGGGCTGCACTGCCGGAGGGGCGGTACTGAGGGAGGGCTGCACTGCCGGAGGGGCGGTACTGAGGGAGGGCTGCACTGCCGGAGGGGCGGTACTGAGGGAGGGCTGCACTGCCGGAGGGACGGTACTGAGGGAGGGCTGCACTGCCGGAGGGACGGTACTGAGGGAGGGCTGCACTGCCGGAGGGGCGGTACTGAGGGAGGGCTGCACAGCCGGAGGGGCGGCACTGAGGGAGGGCTGCACTGCCGGAGGGGCGGCACTGAGGGAGGGCTGCACTGCCGGAGGGGCGGTACTGAGTGAGGGCTGCACTGCCGGAGGGGCGGTACTGAGGGAGGGCTGCACTGCCGGAGGGACGGTACTGAGGGAGGGCTGCACAGCCGGAGGGGCGGTACTGAGGGAGGGCTGCACTGCCGGAGGGGCGGTACTGAGGGAGGGCTGCACTGCCGGAGGGACGGTACTGAGGGAGGGCTGCACAGCCGGAGGGGCGGTACTGAGGGAGGGCTGCACAGCCGGAGGGACGGTACTGAGGGAGGGCTGCACTGCCGGAGGGACGGTACTGAGGGAGGGCTGCACTGCCGGAGAGGCGGTACTGAGGGAGGGCTGCACTGCCGGAGGGGCGGTACTGAGGGAGGGCTGCACTGCCGGAGGGACGGTACTGAGGGAGGGCTGCACTGCCGGAGGGACGGTACTGAGGGAGGGCTGCACTGCCGGAGAGGCG
This sequence comes from Heterodontus francisci, assembly GCF_036365525.1. Taxonomy (NCBI): domain Eukaryota; kingdom Metazoa; phylum Chordata; class Chondrichthyes; order Heterodontiformes; family Heterodontidae; genus Heterodontus; species Heterodontus francisci. Next base: position 2,306,376 of record NC_090407.1, on the reverse strand, counting down.
GTACTGAGGGAGGGCTGCACTGCCGGAGGGGCGGTACTGAGGGAGGGCTGCACTGCCGGAGGGGCGGTACTGAGGGAGGGCTGCACTGCCAGAGGGACGGTACTGAGGGAGGGCTGCACTGCCGGAGGGACGGTACTGAGGGAGGGCTGCACTGCCGGAGAGGCGGTACTGAGGGAGGGCTGCACTGCCGGAGGGGCGGTACTGAGGGAGGGCTGCACTGCCGGAGGGACGGTACTGAGGGAGGGCTGCACTGCCGGAGGGACGGTACTGAGGGAGGGCTGCACTGCCGGAGAGGCGGTACTGAGGGAGGGCTGCACTGCCGGAGGGGCGGTACTGAGGGAGGGCTGCACTGCCGGAGGGGCGGTACTGAGGGAGGGCTGCACTGCCGGAGGGACGGTACTGAGGGAGGGCTGCACTGCCGGAGGGACGGTACTGAGGGAGGGCTGCACTGCCAGAGGGGCAGCATGGAGGGAGGGCTGCACTGCCGGAGGGGCGGTACTGAGGGAGGGCTGCACTGCCGGAGGGACGGTACTGAGGGAGGGCTGCCCGACTAATTCTGCTATTTTGAACTCTCTTGTCAGAAGATTGACAGGATTGGGTGTATTGCTGATTTTATGTCCTGTCTAATTTTACTCACCAATTAATTCACTGGAAAGTTGTATTAAACCGTATTTAAAACTGGTATTTCCCCCAATCCCGTGGGTTTCCTGTCTGGCAAGTTGGGCTAAAATTTCCCCCTTAAATATTGCGTGTATGTTCGTTTACCATCATTGTTTAAAATACAGGAAATGTAAATGTTTCAGATCGAAAAAAATTGCTTTTTATATACTTGCATGGGTTAGCAAAAGTTGAAATATTATTTAATCTAATGTTTTGACTCCTATTTAAAATGCAAACAGCTTAATGCCTTTCTGCAATGAGTCCTGTAAAAGTCTAATGGCTGCTATTAAACTGGAGTAATTCTGTGATATCACAGCTAAATTATGGGTAAGCAATTAGATGAAATAAAAGTGTAGAAAGCTAGACTGTATTACTCTATCCAGATATGCAATGACTGTTTTCAGTCTTTGGTTGAGTTTAATGAATTTGACAAAGATAATATTTCCATAGGAAATTGATTTGAAGAAAGTAATTACGGATTTTTAGTTGAATCTTTCTTCCATGTTCTGTTTCTCCGGTTTTCTTCCATGCCACTGAAGTGATACTAAGCTATTTAACTGGTCCAAGTAATTTTGTTATATTCATATTTGCATAGGATATATAGGATATATATAGGATATATGGCACAGAAACAGGCCATTTGGCCCAAATGTCCATGTCAGCAATAAAAAACAGAAAGTGCTGGAAATACTCAGCAGGTCTGGCAGCATCTGTGGAGAGAGAAACAAAGTTAACGTTTCATGTCAGTGACCCTTCACCAGAATTGGCAAAGGTTAGAAATGTAATAGGTTTTAAGAAAGTGAAGCAGGGGGTGGGGGGAAAAGAGAACAAAAGGGAAGGTGTGCGATGGGGCAGAGGGCAGGAGAGATTAACTGACAAGGAGGCCATGGGGCCAAGACAAAGGGAGTGCTAATGGTGTGGTGAAAGACAAAGCATTAGTGCAGAGAGAGTGTTAATGACAGAGTAATGAACAGCTCTGTCCAAAAGCACAAACATGAAATACCAAGTTTAAGGCAGGCACATGGTTTTAAAAAAAGGCTATATTCTTACATTACAACAGTGACTAAACTTCAAAAAGTACTTCTTTGGCTGTAAACACTTTGAGACGTCGGTGGTCATGAAAGGTGCTATATAAATGAAAGTCTTTTTTTTAAATCTTGTATTGGTGGCTTCTTGTTTTGCTGTTCCCCACAAGTGGAAACAGAGTGGACAGAAAGAGATTACACAGACCTTTCATAATATTAAAGATCTCTAAGGCCGCCCCCAGCCTTTCCTTTTCAAGAGAAAAGAGACCCCCCCCTCCCCCCCAGCCTAGTCATCCTTTCCTGATAGGAAAGATGAAAATCTTTTTGTATCCTCTCCAGTGCGTTTATATCCATTTTTTAATGTGGTGACCAGAACTGTATACAATACTTCCATGTGTGGTTTAACACAAGTTTAGCATACTTCTCTATTTTACTTTTCAACTCTATCCCTCTAGAATTAAATCCCAGTGCTTGGTTTGCCTTTTTATGGTCTTATTGACCTCCATCACTACTCTTCATGATTTGTGTATTTGTACTCTCAGATCCCCTTGCTCTTCTTCCCCACTTTTTCCAAGTAATACGTGCTGTCCTGATTTTTCTTACCCAAATGTAATATCTCTGACTTATCTGTGTTGAAATTCATTTGCCAATTATACACCCATTCTGCAAGTTTATTAATGTCTTCTTGTAATTTGTTGTACTCCTCTTCAGTATTAACGTTGCCAAGAACTAACCCAGGTAGGGTCCTACTGCTTTGTGTTCAAGTCCTCATATCCATCACAGACCAATAAATAGTCTGAGAACCTAGGTTCATTGGGTCATTCCTATTGCAGTGTTCCAACCTATTCGCGATCTCTGACACCACTTTGGGGTCTGTTCAGGAAACAGCACAAATGGGTCTTCACACATGCAGCAGTGCTTTGAGTTCTGGAGGCAGCGAATGAATTGATTTGATGTGCATTCAGAACAAAGTGCCGAGTGACATTATTTGACACACTTCATGTACTGGCCAGCAGCCAGGTTTGTATAAATGATTTGGAGGAAAGTATAGGTGGTCTGATTAGCAAGTTTGCAGACGACACTAAGATTGGTGCAGTAGCAGATAGTGAAGGGGACTGTCAGAGAATACAGCAGAATATAGATAGATTGGAGAGTTGGGCAGAGAAATGGCAGATGGAGTTCAATCAGGGCAAATGCGAGGTGATGCATTTTGGAAGATCCAATTCAAGAGTGAACTATACAGTAAATGGAAAAGTCCAGGGGAAAATTGATGTACAGAGAGATTTGGGTGTTCAGGTCCATTGTTCCCTGAAGGTGGCAACGCAGGTCAATAGAGTGGTCAAGAAGGCATACGGCATGCTTTCCTTCATCGGACGGGGTATTGAGTACAAGGGTTGGCAGGTCATGTTACAGTTGTATAAGACTTTGGTTCGGCCACATTTAGAATACTGCGTGCAGCTCTGGTCGCTACATTACCAAAAGGATGTGGATGCTTTGGAGAGGGTGCAGAGGAGGTTCACTAGGATGTTGCCTGGTATGGAGGGCGCTAGCTATGAAGAGAGGTTGAGTAGATTAGGATTATTTTCATTAGAAAGACGGAGGTTGAGGGGGAAACTGATTGAGGTGTACAAAATCATGAGAGGTATAGACAGGGTGGATAGCAAGAAGCTTTTTCCCAGAGTGGGGGATTCAATTACGAGGGGTCATGAGTTCAAAGTGAGAGGGGAAACGTTTAGGGGGGATATGCGTGGAAAGTTCTTTACGCAGAGGGTGGTGGGTGCCTGGAACGCATTGCCAGCGCAGGTGGTAGACGCGGGCACGATAGCGTCTTTTAAGATGTATCTAGACAGATACATGAATGGGCAGGAAGAAAAGAGATACAGACCCTTAGAAAATAGGCGACAGGTTTAGATAGAGGATCTGGATCGGCGCAGGCTTGGAGGGCCGAAGGGCCTGTTCCTGTGCTGTAATTTTCTTTGTTCTTTGTTCTTTGAGGAGTCATTCAGCCAGAATTGTTGCGGTCTCCATGTTTGAAGAGGGGTTAGGTAAGCTAGCTCCTCTGCTGTGCTTGCTGATGTTCTCCAACAAAACATTGCCTTTGCCAGCTGGTCATTGAGGAGCCCTTTTATCTTCTGCCCCATTGATTCTTTGGTTGTCTTTATATTCTTATGGAGGCCCTTTTGTATCCATTTCCATAGGTTGTGTGTATCTGCATCTCACCAATTCCAACTCTGTACTTTCTTCATACTAAAGATAAAATGTAGCTCACAAACTAACATTCTAAATTATTTAGGAATACTTAAACAAAAAGTGCTGAAGATTCTTTATATTATGAGAACGTTGTAGTATCAGTTGTGCTTTCATGACGGCAAGAAACATTTATTCAACTTTGAAGCAAGTGTGTACAGAACAGATTACTACATAACTGAGTTGGAGAGGGTCTGTACATATAATCTAGTCTGATACTTCAGTACTGCAGGGGGGTGAGTGCTGCACTGTCAGAGGTGCCGCCTTTTGGATGAATCATTAAACCAAGACCCATCTACCCTATCAGGTGGATGTAAAAGATCCCACAGCATGTTTCGAAGAAGAGCAGGGGTGTTCTTCCCAATGTCCTGGCCAGTGTCACTAAAACAGATTATCTGTTCACCTATCTCATAGCTGTTTGTGGGATCTTGCTTACCATAAATTGGCTGCTATATTTCCCTACATTACAATGTGGCCAATTGGAAAGTACTTCATTGCTGTGAAAAACTTTGGGTTGTCCATGAAAAGTGCAATATAATCCAAGTCCTTTCTCTTCACTCTGCATAATACATTTATGAAAATTTGCTTTTGGTACAAAATCTTTTCACATTTAAAGTCTTTTATTGAAAAGAATAATGTTGAATTTATATGCAGTTATAAGGTCATTCTGTAGAATTTGTATTTCATGTCATTAGCCAATTTGCTCTGAGCTTCAATATATATTTGATACTCAGGAAAACAATCTATTTGGCCTTCAGAACATTGATCACAGGGATAATGCACTAAAAGCCTAGAATTACTGACTATTTGGAGACGTTGCTAATTTAGGAATCTGGATAGTGGATTGGGTAAGCACACCATACTTTCACCTCCAAGTCTTAAGCTCAAATCCAGCCCAGACTGAACTGACAAGCGACCTTTTATTCTTTATCCTGTTGGAACAACGTAAACTAAGTTTGAGTAATCTCAATCCAGATCCTAATGAAAACAAGCCTGGTATTGAAAACTGCTCACAGATCAGTGCTTTCCTTCACACAGATAATCAGGTCATTGGTGTGGCCTGGCTGTTCTTTCATGGTTGTAATTAAGCACGTTAGGGTAACAATTCCTGTCCACACTGCCATGCAAATGTTTAATGTTCTTGAATCAAATTCTACTCTCTGCTATTTTAACAGAAGTGTTAATGTTTTTTTTTACCCTGTTGTGTTGGGGCAGAGTAGATGATGGTTTACTCCAACTAGCCACACTAAACATTTCCTGAAACAAACATAAGAAATAGGAGCAGGAGTAGGCCATTCGGCCCCTCGAGCCTGCTCTGCCATTCAATATGATCGTGGCTGATCTGATCGTGGCCTTAACTCCACTTTCCTGCCTGATCCCCATATCCCTGGACTCCCTTGTCAATCAAAAATCTGTCAAACTCGGCCTTGAATATATTCAGTGACCCAGCCTCTCCTGCTCTTTGGGGAAAAGAGTTCCAAACACTAACGACCCTCTGAGAGAGGAAATTCCTCCTCGTCTCCATCTTAGAAGGGAGACCCCCTATTTTGAAACTGTGCCCCCCAGTTCTGGATTCCCCCACCATGGGAAACATCCTCTCAGCATCTACCCTGTCAAGCCCTCTCAGAATCTTACATATTTCAATAAGATCACCTCTCATTCTTCTAAACTCCAATAAGTGTAGGCCCAACCTATTCAACCGTTCCTCATAAGACAAACCCTTCATCCCAGGAATCAGCCAAGTGAACCTTCTCTAAACTGCTTCCAATGCAAGTCTGTCCCTCCTTAAATGAGGTAACCAAAACTGTACATAGTACTTCAGGGGTGGTCTCACCAACACCCTGTACAGTTGTCGTAAGACTTCCCTACTTTTATACTTTTTAAACCCTTTGCAATAAATGTCAACATTCCATTTGCTGTCCTAATTACTTGCTGTACCTGCATGCTATCCTTTTGTGATTCATGTACAAGGACACCCAGGTCCCTCTGTGCCACAGCATTCTGTAGTCTCCATTCAAATAGTATTCTGCTTTTCCACTCTTCCTGCCAAAATGGACAACCTCACATTTTTCCATATTATACTCTGCCAAATTTTTACCTACTCACTTAACCTATCTAAATTCCTTTACAGACTCATTGTATCCTCCTCACAACTTGCTTTCCTACTTATCTTTGTATTGTCCAGCGAATTTGATTACAATATAGTCGGTCCCTTCATCCACAGCATTAATATAGATCATAAACAGTTGAGGCCCCAGCACTGATCCCTGTGGCACCCCGCTAGTTACAGTTTATCATCCTGAAAATGTCCCATTTATCTCAACTCTGTTTCCTGTTAGTTAGCCAATCCTCTATCCATGCTAATATATTACCCCCACCACCATGAGCTTTTACCTTGTGTAATAACTTTTTATGTGGCACCTTATCAAATGCCTATTGGAAATACAAATACACTACATCAACTGGTTCCCCTTTATCCACTCTGCTTTTTACATCCTCAAAGAACTCTAATACATTTTTCAAACACGATTTCCCTTTCACAAAACCATGTTGAATCTGCCCGATTGTACTGTGATTTTCTAGATGTCCTACTACTACCTCTTTAATAATGGATTCAGCATTTTCCCAACAACAGAGGTTAGGCTAACTGGCCTATAGTTTCCTGCTTTCTGTCTCCCTCCTTTTTTGAACAGAGGTGTAACATTTGCGGTTTTCCAATCTGCTGCACCATTCCAGAATCTAGGGAATTTTGGAAGATTACAACAAATGCATCCACTATCTCTGCAGCCACTTCCTTTAAGACACTCAGATGCAGGCCATCAGGTCCAGGGGACTTGTCAAGCTTTAGTCCCATTAGTATTCCCATTACTCTTTCTCTAGTGTTACGACCAAGGTGGGAGTAATGCACTGTTAATTCAGTCCCACTACTCCACAGATCATAGCATATTAGTAAAGTTTTCCACCTACCGGAAAATAGACAAGTTAACCACTCTATTTGTCCCCCAGAATAAAGCACACCAAACCAGGTCTCTTTAAACAACAACAAAATTAACTATTTATTAATAAACTAAGTCTTAAACAATAATGAGATAATCCAAACGTTAAAAGATTCTTTTAAAACTTCTTATTCTTCCTAACTCTCATGCACACACATATACATTCAAAAAAAGAGCTTAACCAGTTTTAAAAGGATGTTCTCAGATTACAACTGTTTCTTAGGAATAATAAAATAACTGAGTTGTAATGTTCTGGTAGGATGTTTCCGGGTTGGTGAGGTGTCCCATGGTTGGTGAGGTATCCCATAGTCGGATGCCACTCGAGTCTCACCAGGCAAGGTTGATGAACAGTCTGAGATGGGTAGGCATTCACGACACTTTGTCTGCAGCAGGCATCACACAGATCTTTGAGCAAAGGGTGTAGCAACAGGTCTACTTGGGTTTTGAAATAGCAGTCCAGCAATAGAAGCTTTCTTGAGCTTTCAGGATCTCCCAAGACATTAGAGGCAACAGGAATCACTCCTGAGGCAGAGATTTTTCAGAGACTGGAGGCAATAGGAATCTACTACCTTTTAAAATGCAGGGCTTCCTCTCTGCAAAGGAACCTTTCTCCACAGAGAGCAGCAACTCCTCCTTTCCTGGGTCTTTTCCTCTCCAGGGGTCTTTTTTTCTCTCTCCAGGCAGACCACAGCCACCACCTCAAATGTAGAATTTCTTTTTACAAGAGAGGCAAGCCTTCTTTTTCAGGGAGAGGTCTTTCCTCTGGTCCCAACCAGTTTGTTCTGCCTCCTGCCTGTCCAGTTCACTGGTCTCCACAATGTTTTAATAAGTGAAGGAAGAGTACCGTCCTCTGTAATCTGGAATTTTAGTTACTTATAAAGTACTGTTTAGTTAATGGTGATTTTTAGTTTAGTTCTAGTAAAAGGCTTTAAACGTGCAATCTTGTCATATAATCATATAAATTGGTCTGGGGAACTCATGGGCTGAATTTTACATCTCGGCAGCGGCTGTCTGGACCACTTGTCATGGAGCCACCACAATATTAAATGCGGCAGCTCAATTATATGGCCAGGGTGGAGCGCCCCCCGTTCCCCCCGCTCTGCACCCCCCCCCCCGATGATGTGGAGGGGTCGGGTGTTCCATCCCCGGTAACGTTGACCGCGCCACTGCACAGGCACCGACGCCATTTCTAAAGGGCTTCAAGCCCTAGATGACAATTTAAACATTTAAAGAAAAATCAGATTAAACTTTATTTTAAAAAATTAAATGAATGTTTCCATCCCCTCTCCCAACTCCCCCAATAAACATACACTTCATTCCGTACCCTCTTCCCCGCTCCCACCAAAATACTTACCTTGTGTACCTGACCTTTTGTACCCCCCCACAAAGATCAAAGACTTTTATCTTTATCCCTTCCCCGTTTCCCCCCCCCCCCACACCCCCTGCTCCTGCTCCCCCTTCCCCAGCAGTGTCCCACATCGGATCTCCAAACGGAGATCTGAAGGTGCGGGAGTGCCAGCCACCGGCTACAATATCTGAGCTGGGTGGACGGCAGGAGCGGGTAAATATTTAATTCATTTATTTAAATAAATTTAAATATTTAGATTGGCCTCCCGTCGCCAAGCGGCAGGGAGTTGGGGGGGAGCTGCCACGAGGTCTTGCTGCCACCGGCAATATCAGGCTGGGCATTCCCAGCATCAAGGTCCGTGGGGGGCCTCTCCCAGAGACATTTTCTGGCCCCCCCCACCATGACCCTTGATATCGTGGGGGCTGTAAAATCCAGTCCCATATCTCAAAGTTCATGGTCTCAGCTGAGGTCGTAACAGTTCACCCAACCATCAAATCAGCAAACGTTTGTTAATTTAGGAAAGATGGTCAATCAAACCTGGTTCCTTCCTGGTCTGTGTTTCTCAGCTATTCATTAGACAAATTCATAGAACAATTAGGGAAATAAATAAGCCTGAATTTTAACTCTCAATGGGAGCCCTGCAGGTGGGAACGGCATCTTTCCAACCTTCTGTAGTATGAAGTCTGGGAGATTTCAACTCCCAGTCCTCACCTGCATGAGTGCTTCAATCTCCGTCTGAACCCAGCGGGCAACTACCTGGCCGGTGGGCAGGAGTGGAATTTGGGCAGCAGGAGTCTGCCAGCAGGGAACCTAATGGAATTGTCCCAGATGGTTGGACAAGTGGTGGAGGGATGTTTGGAGGGCATCACATTTGTGGGAGGAGGTGGGGGAAAGCCCGGGACGGAGGAGGCCCAAGTCATTACCCCAATTTTAACTGCCCATCCAGCTGGTTTCTGCTGAGTAGACATGGTTAATATTGGGCTTTATAGTATTCATCAAACAGACAGTTTCAAAGAGGAAAGTGTTTGTATTGAATCTTCCATTACCAATGCAAGGACCAAATGATGCTTTCTCTGTACAGTTACACAAAGCAGAAGGAATTGAATTGGGAAGGCAATCTAGTATTTTCCCCAATTGTCTGCTAAATCCAGGTCGGTATGGTAGACATGCCTGACCTTTTCAAGCCTTAATCCTTGTAGCTACTGTGTGGGAAGGTCCTTGCACTCAAACCTGATACTTTGTGCAATAGAAATTCTGACAGTAGTACCTGTGCAGCAGGGACTGAATACCAGTAGAATATATTTTATGCCAATCAAAATAGCAAAGGAAACCTTATATTTGATATTTCTAAGAAGAGAGATGGTGAGAGAAACTTTGAAACAGGGTAACTTTTTATTTAAATCAGTACAGAATGCAAAAACACATTTGTACTCAGCACAAGTTGACTCTGTATATTATGACCCACTTGACATTTGAAGGCTATGTCACTGTTGGCTCTGTATATCGAGTGAATGAAGGTGTTTCTGCCTGTGATTCTCTGTCCACAGGGGTCGTGAGCCTCTGATTTCCTGATGTATACAGCTGGTAGGGGTAGCTCTCGACCGGCAGTGTAAATTCAGTGTGGGGGGGAATCCACTCTTATTGTACTGGCTCATGGGATCATCTGCCAGTCACGTACAAATTGGTGAAAGCTAGACTGAAGTTAATGAAATGTAGTGTATGAAGTAGCAAGAGATGTTACTGAGCTTCCCAGAAGACCGTGTTGTGACAGAAGTGTGCGCCAGCACCATATCAAATTTCCTGCCAAATGTTGTTTGATTATGCTCCTGTGAAGTGCCTTGGGATATTTTACTATGTTAATGTGCTATATAAATACAGGTTATTGTTGCTATTGCCCATTTTGAGGTACTGCCAAAGTCGGATTTCACACCATAAATGTCCAAAAGCAATGCTCATCAGTCTAGTCAATAGAATTAATGAAATCTTCTGCAAACCCTGAAGAATTCTGTTCTTTATGCAGTTGGAGCCTTCTGAATGGTTTCCAGTATTCATCTGTCATTATTAAACTGTCAACCTGCCAGCCAATTTAACTGTATCATCATTTATGCTACTAAAGAGTAAAATGATGATGCTGTATTTAAGATAGTTTTTGAATGAATGACAGAGTATCATTTACATAAATTTAATCATCTGCAAAGCTATGCTTTGGCTTTGACACACAGAGCAAATGAATATTCTGCTCGTCAGTCTGTGGTTTAACAATTCCTCCTGCTTTCATAGATAAAATGTGCCATCTAACCTCAGATAGAAGTTAACTCAGATCAGAATAATCATTAAAACAGGGTAAAAGCACATTATGAAGTGCAGTTTTATAGTAAGGGTCAGGGGTAAGGATTTATACAATACTGAAGACTGGTGACTCTTTAATGTTGGGTGTGGGTACAGTACTGGACAATCCTAGAGAGTTTGTTTATATAAAAAAAATAATATTTTGTTCCTCATAAATATTGATATATTCGCTACTTGGCCACAAAGTCTCACATGAATTATAAAATGATTTGTGTTTGATGACTTCCATTAAACATCTGCTGAGGAAGGTGAGCGTTTCAGAAATCCTCATCTGCCTTGTGATGTCCTCAAATTCCTATTCAATTAACTTCCTCATTAGGTGGAACTTTTAAATGAACAAAACACCATCAGACAAATCAGCTGCCATTAGCACTAATGTTTAAAAAGAGCAAATCCAAATGTCTTTGCCTTGTAGCCATTGGAAGCTGAACTGGATTGCTGTCAATGAACTGAATTTCACAGTTATCCTTTCTCAGGGTTTAGCAAATGAATCAGACACCATTTCAGCTCTCTGACATCATCTCAACTCTGCCTCATGATTTTTTTTTTGATTCTTTCACTGAATGTGGTAATCATTGGAAAGGCCAGCATTTATTGCTATTCTAAAGTTGCTTGAGAAGGTGGTGGTGAGCCACCTTCTTCGCCAGCTACAGTCCATCTGGGGTAGGTACACCCACAGTGTTGTTAGGGAGGGAGTTCCAGGATTTTGACCCAGCAACAGTGAAGGAACGGTGATATAGTTCCAAGTCAGGATAGTGTGTGGTTTGGAGTGGAACTTGCAGGTGGTGGTGTTCCCATGCAGCTGCTGTCCTTGTCCTTCTAGGTGGTAGAGGTCATGGGTTTGGAAGGTGCTGTCTAAGGAGCCTTGGTGCGTTGCTGCAGTGCATCTTGTATATGATACACACTGCTGCCACTGTGCATCGGTGGTGGAGGGAGTGAATGTTTAAGGTTGTGGATGGAGTGCCAATCATGTGGGCTGCTTTGTCCTGGATAGTGTCAAGCTTCTTAAGTGTTAATGGCACTGCACTCATCCAGGAAAGTGGAGAGTATTCTATCACACTCCTGACTTGTGCTTTGAAGATGGTGGATAGACTTTGGGGAGTCAGAAGGTAAGTTATTTGCCACAGAATTCCCAGCCTCTGACCTACTCTTGTAGCCACAGTATTCATGTGGCTGGTCCAGTTAAGTTTCTGGTCAATGGTAACCCCCAAGGATGTTGATAGTGGGGATTTCAGCTATGGTAATGGAATGTCAAGGGGAGATGGTTAGATTCTCTCTTGTTTGAGATGGTCATTGCCTGGCACAAATGTTACTTGCCACTTATTAGCCCAAGTCTGAGTGTTGTCCAGGTCTTGCTGTATGTGGACATGGATTGCTTCAGTATCTGAGAAGTTGCAAATGGTGCTGAACACTGCAATCATCAGCAATCATCCCCATTTCTGACCTTATGTTGGAGGTTAGATCATTGATGGAGCAGCTGAAGATGGTTGAGCCAAGGGGACTACCCTGAGGAACTCCTGCAGCGATGTCCTGGGGCTGATTGGCCTCCAACAGCCACAACCATCTTCCTTTGTGCTAGGTACGATGACTGCAGCCATTAGAGAGTTTTCCCCCTGATTCGCATTTACTTCAATTTTGCTAGGGCTCCTTGATGCAACATTCAGTCAAATGCTGCCTTGATGTCAAGGGCAGTCACTCTCTCCTCACCTCTGGAACTCAGCTCTTTTGTCCATGTTTGGACCAAGGCTGGAATCTGGTCAGGAGCTGAGTGGCCCTGGTGGAATTCAAACTGAGCATCGGTGAGCAGGTTATTGCTGAGTAAGTGCTGCTTAATAGCCCTGTCAAGAATGCCTTCCATCACTTTGCTGACGATTAAGAGTAGACTGATGGGACTATAATTGGATTTGTCCTGCTTTTTGTGGACTGGACATATCTGGGCAACTTTGTACATTGTCAGGTAGATGCCAGTGACGTTGGGGAAGGTGACTGAAAACTCTCCAGTATTCTCTGCATTGTAGAAAGCCAACCAAGAAAATGTTCCCCAAGCAGGAAATACTTGCATGTTATAAAAACAGAAATCGCTGGAAATACTCAGCAGGTCAGGCAGCATCTGCGAAGAGAGAAACAGAGTTAACGTTTCAGGTCTGTGAACTTTCATCAGAGGGTCACAGACCTGAAATTTTAACTCTCTTTCTCTTTCTCCATAGATGCTCCCTGACCATCTGAGTATTTCCAGCGCTTTCTGTTTCTTTTTTCAGATTTCCAGCTTCCGCAGTATTTTGTTTTTGTATTAATATTTTTGTGTTTTTTGTTAAAACTCATTAATGCACCATAACACACAATTTCTGCACAGTCCCAACGTCTGGTAAACCCGTGTGTCCCCTGAGCCACAATTATTGAGATGTGCGAGTCAGAGCAATCTTCTGGAGCTTTCATTCTCTGATCCATACTCCCTCCCTTCAGTGTGTTTCAACATTAGGAATTGAGAGCACGGAAATGCCCTTATAGCCCAAACTCAAGTGTTCAATTTGGGTAACTAAAGCGAGTAATGAGTCGCTAAAGATTTGCATTTGTATGTTTATTGGTGTTATTACTTTAACAATGTCATGTCTTGGGTTTAATCTTTCTTTCCCAGTGGCAATGGATTGCAGTTTATTTGGAGGGGAAAATATTATGTTCAGACACAATGGCCTCCATTCCTACCCCCCTCCCCCCCCCTCCCGCCTAAACCACCATTGACAGAGTGGAAAAATGCAGCTTAGATAGTCATGCCACCCTCCCACAGATGGACACTCATACAGGTACCCACTGTTCAATTCTAATGACCCCATCTTTGAGATCTGAGATGGAGAGGTTGGTTAGGGGGTGGGGTGCGGTGGGTGGCGGGGAGTCACCATTGTGCCACAGTACTTCTCTGCCCCCCCTCCAGTGGTGAAGGCATGTTGGCCCCATTGTGCATTTACTCAGAAGCTTGCTGAGCTGCCTAGATCACGTATCAGGATGTCTGCTCTTTGTGAGTTGCTCCAACAAAGTCTATAACTTCCACCCACCAGTGGGCAAGCTTCCAGTGAGGAACATTTCCCTGGGGTTTTGTAGACTAAGTACATTTAATAAGTAACAGTACCCTATTGGACAAAAGATTTTTCTGCACCATGTTACTTTTGTAATGTGGAAATGTTTAGTTTTAGTTTAGAGATACAGTACTGAAACAGGCCCTTCGGCCCACCGAGTCTGTGCCGACCATCAACCACCCATTTATACTAATCCTACACTAATCCCATATTCCTACCACATCCCCACCTGTCCCTATATTTCCCTATCACCTACCTATACTAGGGGCAATTTATAAATGGCCAATTTACCTACCAACCTGCAAGTCTTTTGGCTTGTGGGAGGAAACCGGAGCACCCGGAGGAAACCCACGCAGACACAGGGAGAACTTGCAAACTCCACACAGGCAGTACCCAGAATTGAACCCGGGTCGCTGGAGCTGTGAGGCTACAGTGCTAACCACTGCGCCACTGTGCCGCCCATGCAATCACTTACAATGTGAGTACGAAAGTGAATTTGATCACTGTGTTACCCAAAAAATTCCTGTTCTTTCAGCGCAAATACTTTGCAGAAATTGCAATCAATGGTTGCTATTGGCAAAACATCCTGAAGATTAATCTGCGTAGACGAAGCTTTCCAAATTGTACCTGCTGGCCAGCCTTGAATACAGCTATCTTATATTATCCTTAATTATATTAGATACTGTATTTTCTATTGCAAGAAATTGTAATTGCCTGAAATAAGTGGATAAATGAGAATTAGTTTGGTTTTCTGATATTAAGTTTTAAGAAGTAATCTTCTCCCTGCGTCAAGGCTTCACATTCTCCACTCCCTTTCTCAGAAGGCTCCAGGAATAAGGATTTTAACATATACCATGAACAGCACTTGCAGATACATCATCGTTCCTCAGCAAAACAAAAAGCTACATCCCAGCAGATTCAAAATAATAACCTTGCCGATATCCCATTGTCACCACAATTGAGTCCTTCCCAGCCGCAGCTGTGGAGCAGGAACATTTGAAGTAGCAGTTAGTGTAGAGACTATAGCTGCAATATGTGGTATCATTCTACTGGACACTAGGGCAGCATCCAAACTTCTGCATTTATCATTTTTGCAATTAGTGGGCTGGAGGCAGAGACATTAGCATGAAATAAAGGGATGCTATTCCCAAATGACAGTCTACAAGAATATTGCTGTCCTTTCAGCCTGCTTCATTAATTTAATCTTCTGCCTTTAGTCAAACTTATTAAAATACCATCTTTATTATACATTACCTTTGGATAATGTTGACAGTAACTCAATGTAATGGGTAATCTACAATGTAGGCAGCAGGTAGACTGTTTATTATCCATTGTCCCACTTGCCTAATATGGAGGGGACAGCACACATTTCAGAAACGTGGAACTTTACAACACAGGAGGCAATTCAGCTGTCACCTCTGTGCCAACTCTTTGAATGAGCTGTTCACTTAGTCTCACTCCCCCGCTCTTTTCCCATACGCTTGCTTTATTTTCTTTCATGTTGGGTCTATTGCGTTCCATTTCCCACTTTTGTTGTAGGCCTTTCTACACAAAGGAAAATAAATAAAAAATATCTCTAATTGCTTTACTGATTTACTTTTTCTGATGTTAAATTTAGTCATGGAAATCCATTCATTAATAACCCTAGTCTAAATAAGGCAGAGCCCACAATGAATTCTCTTATTCAGTCTGTGAGGTTGATCAGAATTCAGCTATTGAAAAGGATTCATCGGAATTGCTGGATGATAAAAGACTACGGTCCATCTAGTTCACCTTCAACCAAGATCCAACAATAATGGAGTTGTTGACTAATCACAATAATCAGTTAGACATGATATGTGGAAAACCGCCAGTGGTCAAGAACTTTGGGAATCAGAGTTCCAAAGAACCTTTTTCCACCCAAGCAGGCCACATTTGCTATATGCCATGTTTCAAATTACTCATCTACTGTATCCTAAAAGATTCCAAGCTCCAATTAAATTTTAACACACATGCATGCACATAAACTTACAAGGCTATTGAGATAGAGCAGGGGAATGGGACTGATTGGATTGCTCTACAGAGAGCTGGCACAGATAATCTTCTGTGATGTATATGACTATATTCCCATGCAGTGTGCTTCCCAGTTACCTCTAGAGCTAATCGCCACCCTACCAGTGCCTCCTTAACCACTTACCTGATGGTTGCTTCTGGCGTTGTAACCAGATCTTCCATTGCTCTTCACTGGTGAACTGCCTGAGGATGTCTGTTAGGTGTCCACAGCTTGCTGGCTCAACGATGAAGAGGTCTAATTTAAATGAGCTGTTTAAATGACATGGTTTATCACAAGAAAAGGATAAAAAATGACAGCTTCACAACTAGTATCTTTTCTCAACATTAGCTGACGACTGCAATCATGCCCCCTCAATGTAGTAAAAGAAATGTATTTATTCTCATCAACTCGCAAATGACCGCTGCTTTGAAAGGAACAATCATTAAATCACAGGAACTAATAAGTATGCAGATAGTTAACCTTATTAATAAATAACATCCTATACCAATCAACAGGGCTACACATTCATGACCAGAATAGGATGCAGTGGCTCCTATATGATGCTGTATTCTGCTGGAAGAATAAAGTAAGGTCATGGCTGAAGGATTTGCAGTATCGTGCTATTGATTGTGCTATTTGTTCAGTATTTTGTTCTTTATGCCTGTATTGTAATGGCTATATTTTATTAAAATATACCTGATAACTGATATAATTTGTACCATGTAACATTTTTGTTTCCTGATCAAATCATTTGGACCAGTAGATTTCTCCTGTTGAAAAGATGCTCGATTCTGTGATAGTGTTGGAGAAGGGAAAGTAGGGATGTTACTTAGGACTTAGGGAAGTTGAATGTTTATTGCATACACATGGAGGTCATTGACTTGTTTTGATTAGGAAACTATGTAAATTGTTTTCTTATGCAGTGTGTGAAGCCTTCTTGCATATTAATCTTCTCAACTAATAGTTCTCATTATAATTGAGTTTAACTGTGCATTGCAGCAAGTTGAATTATCAAAGCCATATCTATCTCTATTTACTGAAGGATAGCTTTACCTGCAAGAACTTTAACCTTGTGATCATTGCACTATTGAAGCTTTATGATAGTAGAGTGCATTATCTTGAATGCAGATTACAGAGCCTAATGTACCTTTCCCTGATGTGTGTATCCTACAGAAAATGGTTAAGGACTTGTGCACATGCTGACATTCTGTCTGAAAGGTCAAGTGCAAATAGCAATCAATTCTGTGGTGTAAGTTTATTTGCATAATTCAGTATAAATTCTGAGCTCAACCCAAGCTTGCCCTCACAACTTTCTGTTTGCAGTTCTTTGCTGCACTTGACTGACTTCCTGTGTCTCTGTTAACCCTCTGCCAGAAAACAGCACAGGGCAGAAACTGGGCTTTTTATGGTTCTAACGCTTTGATTTTAAGGTTATGTCCTCTTGTCCTAGACTTCCCCATATTGGCAGGTTTTAAGCAAACTTTTCCCTCTAACAGTGTTTTTCAGTCCAGGTTCCCCAGATCTGCCCTCATTCCCTCACAGTCTACCTTTGTAGAGTTGAATATTTCTATTTACCGTGTGCATTCTCTCATTTTTCCAACACATATCCAACAGTACTGTGCTCACTGTTTCCACTGTTCCTGCCTCTGATTTGCTCTGCCAACCATATCCAGCAGCACCTGTACTCGTTTGAGTTCTTTCACCAGATGTCCCATGTAACACTCCAAGAGTGCATACAGGGTCATGCTTTCACTCTTAATGGAATTCCCAATCTAACCCGAAAAAATTGAAGATGCTGCAAACTGCAATTGTCCCGGGAGAAGAGGGTGTAAAATTGTGTGTTGGGGGAGGGGTGGGGTGCCATGCCTGTCGCCTTCCGGTCCCCGCTGCAATTTATAAAGCAGTGGGATAGGTGAAAAACGGCCTGCCCACTCCAGACCAATATAGGCCCTTAAATGGCCAATTAATGGCCACATAAGGGCCTTCTGCTGCTGGGGCGGGCACTTTGTCAGCTGTGGAGGCCACCCAGTAATACCAGGTGGCCTCCTTGTGGGCCCAGAAAGGGGCCCTCCTGATCGAGCACCCTGTGCCCCACAGAGGCACCCCCTACTGCCCCTCCCCCCCAGGAGCTCCTGCTGTTGTGTGATTGCCTTTAAGAGTGATGTCCCTTTAAGATCTTAGTATGCTAATGAGCTGACTACCGGGATGCAGTCATGTAACTACATGCCAGTCTCTTTCTGTAACTGTAACACCGAGAGGCAGGTCCTGTAAATAGATAGGTCTGTATTGTGTATACTTGTTAGCTGTTAATAAACCTGTTTTGAGATCTTCAATCAACTGAACACACATCTCATTTTATGTTGCATCAGACAATATAAAAAGCTTCTCATTGCACCTCCCACCATCCTCCTGATTGACCTCCACCACTCCCACCCTCCCCCACCCTCCCCCACCTCGCTGGTGCCCAGCTGATTGTCCCGGCAAGGCCCAAAACCCTACTTAGCATTTTTGGTGCCAGCTTCCATGATCCTTCTGAAGCTGGGTGCAATCCTAGCAGTGGCCTCCGCTCCCAGTGGTGCTGCTGGGACTGAGGAGCAGCAGGCCCCCTGATTGGCTGGCAGCTCCTGGAGGCAGGACTTCCTGCCTCAGTGGGGCATAAGTCCTGCCCGATGCCAATTAAAGGCCTGGGCCACATAAAATCGCTGCTTGACTCCCAGGCCCGGAGGAGGTGGGCTCGCCCCCGACTTTTAAGCTGGTTGGCAGGGCCTCTGTCCCAACGTAAAATTCTGGCCATAGTTTTTCTTTTTCCCCATGTTTTCCATACCTATTCACAGTGGTTCCACCTTGCCCACACCTGGACCAAATCGGTAACTCTCCTTTATAATCTAATTCTCTACCACATAAAAGGTTACATGCCCTCTTAGTTTGTCATCTCTATCTCCATGAACTATTCTATATCTGCATTCACCCAACATGTATCATTGTTGAACTTGGTCTTTGATGCTTTATCATATCCATATCCTCCCTCTACAGCAGGATTTTCAGATTTCCCATTCTATTCCCAAGACTGCTAACATTCACATGTGGAATTCGAGCCCTTTTGTTTCCCCCATGTACTAGATTGATGTGTTTGTTTATTTTTTTCATTATTTCCTTGAATGATCATACCCTTAAAACTCTGCACATATACCTGCTGTAATAGCTTCATAATTCACTACACTGACACCATGGAAGTCTTTCCCATGTCGGAGAATCACCGGGTACAGGAATGTTGTTGATACGAACATTACATGGATTACATCCTTTAGAGATTCTAATGGGTCAGTGTTCAGTTATACAGTAAATATCAGGGAGCAGAGTTTCCGTTTTGTGTTCAGTCAATGATCTGGCCTCAAATTTACATTGTTTTTCCGAACTGATACCATGGTTCGAGTTTCCGCTCAAACTCGTGTTCATAATCACAAAGGCAAAATCTTCATGAACCAGCGCAATCAGACAGTGTTTTAGAAAGATTTTTTTTCTTGCATTAAAATGTAGTCTTTAATATATTTCAGTGGTAACCTGGTGCAGTTTTATTATTACGGTTGAAAATTGGATAATCTTTAATAAAGTGTCTAGTCCACCACTTGTTAGTAACCCAAATTTAAATAACTGAAAATGACTTTTAAAATAAAACTATATAGAACCTTTTACAAGATTCATGGGTATACAGTAGTCAGTTTCTTAGCAATTTTAAAAAATTGATTATTTAAAAGGTATTTATTAGTGCTCTTGCACCAAAAAACTTAAAATTTAAGACCCTCCTTGAAGGCCTGTTAATGAGTACAATCAGCAGAAACCCGCCCTAGTGATGAATTTAATCTGGGGGCAAGATCAGTTTTTTTGGGCAGGGCCAACCTCCACCATGATATTTTTTTAAACTGCAGAAAAGATTGCGGAAACTCATTAGGCATGGGATGTAACTTGTCCTTGTAATTCCTCAACCTTTTGGGCTAGTTTGGCTGATTTTGGGGGAGTCAAGCTGGAAAAGCCAATGCAACCCAATGGAAACTCTACCTCCTGATATTGATTTTAGATTGGTAAGACTGCTCGAAATATCCTGAACAAAGTTTTTAAAATTTAGGGCAACTGCATGTGTATCCACATATACCTGCGGAGATAATCTGAGATAAATTTGAATAACCAATGTTTTCTATGTGATGCAATTAATAAGAGTCTTAAATTGGTACAAATTTAATCAAATGTGTTGTAGAAAACATCCTTCGTATTGCAGCAGAAGTGTAGCTGGAAAGGCCAAATTTGTTCCCTCAAATTAAACGTTCCAGCCTAGACATCCTTTTTCCATGGTCTAATAGCGGGAGCCATTAAGTCGTTCAATTTGAGGCATTTTCATTCTAGTGTGAGAACGGTTGTGCTTACAGTGAAGGCTAGAGTATCATAAAGTACAGAACCTCATTTAAGTGAATTCCAGACCACCTGCTTTGTGCTAATTAATTATTTTTAAGCTTCGTAACATTTGGTTTATTGATCCAGAGGGAGTTTCTCAATGCACTTGTTCAGTCGTTTTTCCTACTTTATTGTAATTTTATTGGTGTGTAATACCATTGTTTAATTTTCAACCTTTGATTCAGTTTGATACTTAATGTTTTGCACCACAGAAGCACCCCAGCCATAATGCAACAATAGCAATGCTATAAATAATTGATTGTTTAATGAAACCTGACTTTACTGCCATAATTAATTGATACTTTCAGTAAAGTCTAAGGACAGAATTAAAATTATTTCCTAAAATTGACTATCTGTTTAATTTGTAACTGCAAGTTGGCCAACAAAAGTTTGTTCCATTGATCTTTGGCTACTATTTTGTTTGGTCATTTATTGTGAGCCAATATACCATTCATCGTGAAGCACTTGTGGCTTCTGTCCCACCAGCAGCAATGAAACCACCCTAGTTAAAGCTACAAGCAACATTCTTTGTGACTACAGTACAGTGTGTTATCTCTCTTCAACTTTTATCTCTCTAACGTTTGACATGGTTGACCTAACTGACCTCTTCCAAGTTTCCACTGTGATGCATCTCTGTGGCACTGCTCTCCCATGGTTCTGTTGCTCACGAGCCCACCATAGCCATCTCTTGTAATGACTTCTCTTTCAGTATGCCCGAGGGCTCTTTGTTGCACCAATTTTTCAACTATATGTTGCCCCTCAGCAACATCAGCCTTTAGTATGCTGGAAATGTAAGCTTTATCCATCCACTGACTGTAACTGTATTGTTCATGTCTGACAGATACTAAGTTGTAAATGAAATAGAAATTCCTGTTAGTAAACATCAACAAGTCTGAAGGCATCACCTTAGATGTTCCTCTGTTGGCATAGTCTAGCCCCGAATGTTTGTTAGGCAGGTTTTAAACAAACCTAAGTGGCGCAGTGGTTAGCACCGCAGCCTCACAGCTTCAGCGACCTGGGTTCAGTTCTGGGTACTGCCTGTGCGGAGTTTGCAAGTTCTCCCTGTGACCGTGTGGGTTTTCTTCGCGTGCTCCGGTTTCCTCCCACATGCCAAAGACTTGCAGGTTGATAGGTAAATTGGCCATTGTAAAAATTGCCCCTAGTGTAGGTAGGTGGTAGGAGAATTGAGGGAAGGAGGGGATGTGAGAGGGAAAAAATGGGATTAATGTAGGATTAGTATAAATGGGTGGTTGATGGTCGGCGCGGACTCGGTGGGCCGAAGGGCCTGTTTCGGTGCTGTATCTCTCGATGACTCTAAGTGTGCTTTTTGCACACAATTGTCCTTGTTCAGCTCATTAATATAAGTTCAGGTGCCGATTTGATGGCTGTAGGGAGTACACTAATGGCTAATTTTGCATTATTGAAATTTAAATGCATTGGGACAATTGAAGACAAATATCACAATAGGAAGACAGAAACTCTGAAAGCATCCAGTGAACCTCAATGCGGGGCAACCCATGAGTACCCTTTGTCAAAGTTGAAAGGGTGAGGGACTAAAGAGTGAAAGGAAACCAAGGGGTGCATGTATCAGTTTTCCAGTGACAGAGTTGCCCAGCACCCATTTAATGGCAGGACTGTAAGATGGTTGCAAGGCTGATGCCCTCTATGCCACTTCACAGGATTATTCCAATCCATTTACATTGCATCAATACTGCAAGGATGTAGAGCTAGGTTTCGGGCCTCAGCTGACTGTTACTTTCACCTGGACGTGCTGGCCCTTTGCTGAATGGTAGTTTCCGGTATCCTTACAGCTGATGACACAGCTCGAGAGCTGGCTTCCTGGTGACACCAGCCAAGGGTAGCTCTGTGCTGTGTACCTGAGCTGGGCTGGTGATATGGCTGAGCTGGGCTGGTGATATGGCTGCTACATTTGGCTTTGGTGGATTAGAAAGCCTAAAGAGTTGAGTAATGAGAACAGGTTGCATCAAGTCAGATTGTGTTCCCTTGCGTTTAGAAGGTTGGCGGGCAATTTAAATAAGTTATAAAATGATTTGATATGGAGAAGTGATTGCAACTACTCTTGTGGAGGGTGGGAGAGGAACTCATGCTCCTCCTGACTCCACAGGAAGATTTGTTTTTAAGAAAAGTGTCTTTTATTTTAAAAAAACATACTTTTTTGTTGGTAACTGCAGTGGCTGCTGCAGAATCCTGAGCGGGGAGCAGGCCAAGAACCTGCTCCGCTCATTGGTAACCAATTTCCCAGAGGGGTCCTTCAGCGTGTGGTATGCATGTTAAGGGCCTGAGCGCCTGTTTTAGTCGGCTGCCTGGAGTGTCGATTGGGTGTGGGCCATCCTACTGACAAATTTGTTGGACGTAAGATAAGGACAAGGCATTGCAGTTTCTGGCCATGTAAGACAGTAAAGGCACTGCTGCTGGTCTATAACCAACAAACATAACAAGCTCCTGTGCATGCCCAAAATGCATTTTTGGAAATGTGTACCATGATTATCCATTCACTCGTTCTAATGAATGGAAGTTGCTGCCCAGAACACACAATTTCCAATTATTTGCTCTTCGCATGCACCAGGAAAGCAGGCAGGAGCGTAAAACACATGAATTGCAGATGATGGGGAAAGGTGCTATATAAATGTAAGTTTTTTATTTAATGCTGGAAACTTCCCATTAAAAAAGACAAGTACATAATTAATAAGTACTTATTTCAAATGTTATATGAATGATCCCCTTAGCATTGTGGATGAACTTGCCTGTCAGTCAATGTCAACAGTGAAATGATTGAGTATACTTGTCAAACGTCCTTCTGTCTTTTTTCCTGCCAACTGTTAAGTCTCTTCGACTCGCCACACTTTAGCCCCGCCTTTATGGCTGCCCGCCAGCTCTGGCGATCGCTGGCAACTGACTCCCACGACTTGTGATCAATGTTACAGGACTTCATGTCGCGCTTGCAGACGTCTTTAAAGCGGAGACATGGACGGCCGGTGGGTCTGATACCAGTGGCGAGCTCGCTGTACAATGTGTCTTTGGGGATCCTGCCATCTTCCATGCGGCTCACATGGCCAAGCCATCTCAAGCGCCGCTGACTCAGTAGTGTGTATAAGCTGGGGATGTTGGCCACCTCGAGGACTTCTGTGTTGGAGATACGGTCCTGCCACCTGATGCCAAGTATTCTCCGGAGGCAGCGAAGATGGAATGAATTGAGACGTCGCTCTTGGCTGACATATGTTGTCCAGGCCTCGCTGCCATAGAGCAAGGTACTGAGGACACAGGCTTGATACACTCGGACTTTTGTGTTCCGTGTCAGTGCGCCATTTTCCCACACTCTCTTGGCCAGTCTGGACATAGCAGTGGAAGCCTTTCCCATGAGCTTGTTGATTTCTGCAACGAGAGACAGGTTACTGGTGATAGTTGAGCCTAGGTAGGTGAACTCTTGAACCACTTCCAGAGCGTGGTCGCCAATATTGATGGATGGAGCATTTCTGACGTCCTGTCCCATGATGTTCATTTTCTTGAGGCTGATGGTTGGGCCAAATTCGTTGCAGGCAGCCGCAATCCTGTCGATGAGACTCTGCAGGCACTCTTCAGTGTGAGATGTTAATGCAGCATCGTCAGCAAAGAGGACTTTCTGTACTTTGGTCTTCACTCTAAGACGGGCAAGGTTGAACAACCTGCCACCTGATCTTGTGTGGAGGAAAATTCCTTCTTCTGAAGACTTGAATGAATGTGAGAGCAGCAGGGAGAAGAAAGTCCCAAACAGTGTAAGTGCGAGAACACAGCCCTGTTTCACACCACTCAGGAATGGAAAGGGGTCTGATGAGGCGCCGCTATGCTGAATTGTGCCTTTCATATTGTCATGGAATGAGGTGATGATACTTAGTAGCTTTGGTGGACATCCGATCTTTTCTAGTAGTCTGAAGAGACCACGTCTGCTGACGAGGTCAAAGGCTTTGGTGAGATCAATGAAAGCAACGTAGAGGGGCATCTGTTGTTCGCGGCATTTCTCCTGTAGCTGACGAAGGGAGAACAGCATGTCAATGGTCGATCTCTCTGCTCGAAAGCCACACTGTGCCCCAGGGTAAACACGCTCGGCCAGCTTCTGGAGTCTGTTTAAAGCGACTCGAGCGAAGACTTTCCCCACTATGCTGAGCAGGGAGATTCCACGGTAGTTGTTGCAGTCACCGCGGTCACCTTTGTTTATATAGAGGGTGATGATATTGGCATCGCGCATGTCCTGTGGTACTGCTCCCTCATCCCAGCACAGGCAAAGCAGTTCGTAGAGTGCTGAGAGTATGGCAGGCTTAGCACTCTTGATTATTTCAGGGGTAATGCCGTCCTTTCCAGAGGCTTTTCCGCTGGCTAGAGAATCAATGGCATCACTGAGTTCCGATTTTGTTGGCTGTACGTCCAGCTCATCCATGACTGGTAGAGGCTGGGCTGCATTGAGGGCAGTCTCAGTGACAACATTCTCCCTGGAGTACAGTTCTAGGTAGTGCTCAACCCAGCAGTCCATTTGCTTGCATTGGTCAGTGATCGTTTCCCCTGATTTAGATTTGAGGGGGGCAATCTTCTTGATGGTTGGCCCAAAAGCTCTCTTAATGCCATCATACATTCCTCTGATGTTTCCAGTGTCTGAGGCCAGCTGAATATGACTACATAGGTGTTGCCAGTAGTCATTTGCGCAGCGCCTGGCTGTTCTTTGTGCAGCGCTTCTGGCTGCTTTAAGTGCTACAGATGTTAACTCGCTGGAGGCTTTTTTGTAGTTCAGCAGTGCAATGCGCTTAGCGGCTATGACAGGTTCCAGCTCTTCAAAGTGAGATTGAAACCAGTCTGCATTCTGCTTCACACGTTTGCCATCGGTGGTCATGGCTGACACATAGATGGCATCTCTGATGTGGGCCCACTTGGTCTCTGCATCCCCTGTAGGAGTGTTTTGAAGGGCTTTTACAAGTGAATTTAGAAATGTTTGTAACAGCTGTGGATAAGACATTCTGCTCGTGTTGATACGCAGGTGGCCCTTCTGCTTGGAGTGATGCAGCTTCTTTGGTTTGAGTCTAACCTTGCTGCACACCAGGGAGTGGTCAGTCTCACAGTCTGCACTGTGGAAGCTGCATGTGATTTGAACACTGTTTAAAGAGGCTCGCCTTGTGACGATGAGGTCCAGCTGGTGCCAACGACGTGATCTTGGGTGCCTCCAAGAAACCTGGTGACAGGGTTTAGTGTGAAAGAACGAGTTGGTGATGCAGAGGTTATGATAGGTACACAACTCAAGCAGTCTCTGTCCATTCTCATTCATCCTTCCAATGCCATAGCGCCCAAGTCAGGAGGGCCATGAGTCATGGTCGGCCCCAAACCTGGCATTAAAGTCCCCCAGCAGGAACAGATGCTCGGTATTGGGGATGCTACTAATGTTATTAGGGAGTTCCTCGTCGAACTGGTCTTTATCTTCAGGTGGGGAGCAGAGTGTTGGAGCGTAGATGCTGAGTAGGTGTACTGGACCAGAGGTGGTGAGCAGTCGGATGGACAGTATGCGTTCCGAGCCATTTGAAGGTGGCTCTATCATGCTGAGCAAGGAGTTTCTGATGAAGCCCACTCCATGCTGTCTTGGTTCTTCAGGATCCCTACCCTGCCAGTAGAAGGTGTAGTCTTGCTCTGTTAGAGATCCACTCGCGGGGAGGCAAGTCTCCTGAAGTGCTGCAATGTCCACATTGAGTCTACTGAGCTCATTGCTAATGATGGCGGTCTTCCGAGAATCGTTGATTTGTGTAAGGTCTTCCGACAGGCCAGGACACATAGTTCTGACGTTCCAGCTTGCAAAACGAAGGGCTGGTACCTTCTTTCCTTTTTTGGTCGTGTTGTTTGCTGCGGTGTTGCAGTCCACCTTTCGGGCAATGACCCTGAGCTCCAAGTACCCATTGAAGCAGGTGGACTGTAGCAGGACAGAACCTTATTGACCCGGGGCTGCCCGGTCTGAGGCGGGCGGTAGCTGTCCAGTGAGGTGCGATGACCTCTCCCACCGACAAAGGCAACCCGTGGCGCCCAATCTCTATACCAATTGAGCTGGACTTATAACCCGTAACTGCTGCCTTCCGTGTTGTTTCGGTCGCTATGAGGCAACTATGGAGTGACCTCTCCATGGCGCATGCCTGGGCGAATGTATGGAGGTTGTGAGTTGCCCAAGCGTCAAAACCCCCCTCAGGGGTCTTATCTATAAGGCATCAACATTATCACTGAGCAACACCAGGTTCAGACTCACAACATCACATCCTGTGATGATGCTTAAGGTCTATATGGGCGGCACAGTGGTTAGCATCGCAGCCTCACAGCTCCAGCGACCCGGGTTCGATTCTGGGTACTGCCTGTGCGGAGTTTGCAAGTTCTCCCTGTGTCTGCGTGGGTTTCCTCCGGGTGCTCCGGTTTCCTCCCACAGCCAAAGACTTGCAGGTTGAGAGGTAAATTGGCCGTTGTAATTTGCCCCTAGTGTAGGTAAGTGGTAGGAGAATTGAGGGAAAGTGGGGATGTGGTAGGGAATGTGAGATTAATGTAGGGTTAGTATAAATGGGTGGTTGTTGGTCAGCACAGACTCGGTGGGCCGAAGGGCCTGTTTCAGTGCTGTATCTCCAAATAAATTTTTAAAAATTTTAAAAATATTCATAATCCACCCAGCAACAGCTTACGTACATCGTACTACCACTGCAAC
This sequence comes from Heterodontus francisci, assembly GCF_036365525.1. Classification (NCBI taxonomy): domain Eukaryota; kingdom Metazoa; phylum Chordata; class Chondrichthyes; order Heterodontiformes; family Heterodontidae; genus Heterodontus; species Heterodontus francisci. Next base: position 2,279,490 of record NC_090407.1, on the reverse strand, counting down.
CCTGTATTTCTGAAATTCCTCCATCTCCAAGTGGACAGTGCAAACCAAAAGGAAAAGGAAGCTAAGAAATAAAGGGTTTAAAAGACGGGGCTAATTCAGGGCTTCCAGTAGTGAGCTGCACTCAGATATAAGCTCTGGATGGTGATCAGATATTTTGTTGAATTTTTACCTGGTTCAAGTGAGTTTTTAATGTGGTGTCATATTTTTTATTTTTGTTTCATTCACTGGGATACTGCTAACTTTTCTTGAGTAGTTATGTGAGAAATGTAGATTGATGAACTATCTTCACAGCCTGTGTAACTATAAAGTGCAAAAGAGAGATTAAGGAAAACGAGCAAGAAATCCGAGAGGGTAAAGCTGATTTTATGTCTGCAGTTACACCTATAGCAAACCAACAGCACTGTTTGTGATTTAGCCTGTTCCCCAAGACACTTCTTCACTTTTCTAGTTTATAAAAATCCAGAATGTCTCCTGCACTTAATGTATTTATTTTTAATCCTTCACCATTTCATAAGAACATAAGAACGTAAGAACTAGGAGCAGGAGTAGGCAATTCAGTCCCTCTAGCCTGCTCCACCATTCAATACGATCATGGCTGATCTCATCTCGGCTTCAACTCCACAAGTTGAGATGTGTTATAGTTTGCTGTGTTTAAATGTGGTGATTTACAGAAGGGTTATGTAATAATGTAATCCAGGACAAAGCAGCCCACTTGATTGGCACTCCATCCACCACCTTCAACATTCACTCCCTTCACCACCGATGCACAGTGGCAGCAGTGTGTACCATCTACAAGATGCACTGCAGCAACGCACCAAGGCTCCTTCGACAGCACCTTCCAAACCTGTGACCTCGACCACCTAGAAGGAAAAGGGCAGCAGATGCATGGGAACACCACCAGCTGCAACTTCCCCTCCAAGCCACACACCATCCTGACTTGGAACTATATCGCCGTTCCTTCACTGTCGCTGGGTCAAAATCCTGGAACTGCCTTCCTAATGGCACTGTGGGTATACCTACACCCCAAGGAATGCAGCTGTTCAGGAAGGCAGCTCATCACCACCTTCTCAAGGGCAATTTGGGATGGGCAATAAATGCTGGCCTAGCTAACAAAGCCCACATCCCTGAATGAATAAAAATAAATGCTCAGTAATCCAATCCTGGCTGAAGAGGCATCTGTCTGACTCTTAAACAGTTGGGAAGATGAGGTATTTACAAAGTATATATTGTCTGGTGGTGGAAATGACACTGCACACAACATTAATATCAGCCTGATTTGGACTTTAATTTATTTAAAACTTGTTCTGCATCTTGTTAGATTAGAGATACAGCACTGAAACAGGCCCTTCGGCCCACCAAGTCTGTGCTGAACATCAACCACCCATTTATACTATTCCTACACTAATCCCATATTCCTAACAAACATCCCCACCTGTCCCTATATTTCCCTACCACCTACCTATAACTAGTGACAATTTTTTATAATGGCCAATTTACCTATCAACCTGCAAGTCTTTTGGCTTGTGGGAGGAAACCGGAGCACCCGGAGAAAACCCACGCAGACACAGGGAGAACTTGCAAACTCCACACAGGCAGTACCCGGAATCGAACCCGGGTCGCTGGAGCTGTGAGGCTGCGGTGCTAACCACTGCGCCACTGTGGGGCATTAGTCTTCACACAACTCACAGGGTCACTTGACCATGTCACGTGTGGCACTTGTCTATCAAGGATTGGCCTTCACAGCCATCAACAAAGGCACCACACCTAAATGGATTGTTTGCTGCATGTCCATCATCTTTTGCAGATGGAAGGATGACAACCAACCAACCAGTCTTCTGAAATGGACAGGTTTTTTTTGCCTCTCCCAAAGAGTTAGTATGATAGTTAGTGAGGGCAGTGCAGAGGTTGTATGTTCCAGAAAACGGAGTGAGCATTAATGAGTCTCACCAGTCTTTTGTTCAGAGACATCCTTGTTTTTTGTCTTCTGACCTCTTGCGCTTTCCAACTTTCCACCATTGGCAACCGTGCCTTCAGCTGCCTGGGCCCTAAACTCTGGAATTCCCTCCCTAAACCTCTGCACCTCAGTCACACCCCTTTTAGGATGCTGAAAACCTACCTCTTTAACCAAGCTTTTGTTCATTTACTCCAATATTTCCTAATGTGGCTTGTCAATTTTCCATTGAGAACACTCCTGTGAAGCTTTGGAAAGTTTTACTGTTGCAGCCGCTATATAAATGCAAGTTGTCACTAAATTGACCCTCTCTCTAGCTTGTAACTTTAAATGTTCAACATTGTATTGAAATATGCATAGTACAGGAATTTGAACAGCAGTTTTTTAAAATCCTGCTACTGTGTTGTGACTGGATTTTAAAGGAACATCCAAAAACTAAAACTGGGCAAAGTGCCTAATTTCTGTTGCGTTTCTATTGCTTTCCTTCACCAAATAAATGATAAAGTAGATTTTAAGATGGAACAATCTTGATGTCAAACTTCCTACCAATGAAGCGCACATTGTGAATTTGGGGGCAGTTATCACTCCACAATTTTCGGAACGTTTTCTGTGTCTCAAATTCCTGAAATATGTTCTTTTTGTGTGAAATTGCACCAAGAGCGTTGTACTCAAAATCAATCCTCATAACTGAGCAGCTCATGTAAGTGGACTGAAGGCAGAGGAGGGAATTGGCTTGATGACCCCCTTTTTCACATTAACATCGGTACATGGAGAGAATAACGTGAATACACAGACAGAAATAAAGATACTCGAGGATTATGGAATTGGAATTGGAATCCTGTTTTCAGAAAAATTAAAAATAAACTTTCAATGAAATATTTCCTCAAGAATTATAAATTCATAATCTTTGTACGAAAGGGATGAACATATTCTTTATAAAGTGAACATCTTTTTGAATTGCTTTATGTACTAGTTATATTGGAATCACTTGTGTCAAAGCTTCACACAAACTACTTATATTCCTGATCAGTGTCTGTCCTTCAGTAGGAATGGATTGCACTGTTGTATATTCAAGGGTTCCAGACTGTGCTTACAAACTGATGAGCTTTCTCACTAATAGACTGCTGGTTAAAGCTACATGATTGGTTTCCAAGTTTTTTTTAAAATCAGTTCTCTGGGTAGGATGGTGGAAGCAGACTTGCTGAATGAAGCAGAGCAGCCTGCACCCATGGTTCGTTAGGTTGCTATGGTGATGAGAAACAATCTTCCTTTTTTTTGATCCCTCTGGCACACACTGAGTTCTGGTCAGGTATCACCAACCAGTGGTCCATGGAAGACCAGGCGTATGGGAGGCTGGTACTGTCCGCATGCCTTTGCGTCCTGCTCACTCCTGGGCTAATAACTATCATTTTGAATAAGTGCAGGGCCTCTCAATCAGATGCGGATGGGTTTTCCTCTCACTGAGCTCAGCGGTGTTTTCTGAAGCAGCCTTTGCTGACTGACCCAGTCAGTGAGCAACCCACTGCCAGCCTGAGGAAAGACTACGAAAGCTATCAACACTGTTCAACAGAGCACAGTTTCCGGTTAAACAGCCCTTCTGCAGTCAATCAACATGCCATGTTCTCCTTTCAGGATTGGGAAACCCAAAAAATTCTGGTAAGTTTATTACAAATATTGTTTCATATTTTTAGAAGCTGTTCGAAATAGCCTTTCACTTCCTCACCTAAAACTGCATAGATGTATTAATCTTTCTCTCCTCTTCCATTATCGTAATCATTTGTATAGCACACTCACACTTGTTTGTTCTAATTCCTCTTTATATATCCCTGCTTAAATATATAGGGATTCATCGATACGCTTTTCCTCCATCCTGCTCTATTCAGTATCTGCATTACTTTGTTTCAGAAATCGCATCGATTTGAAATGCTGTCTGTTAATGTTGAAAACCAGATGAGAGCTGAATACTCATTTGTCAGTATAAGGCACATTAGCACTCCTCAATTAATCTTGCTGTTTATCTAAATGCAGTGCTGTAGGCAAAAGCAGCTGCTGTTTGCAATAAATAATAATGCTGCTTTTCACCTTGAAGTCAGAATCCAAAGTAGCCAGTAGGCTGTTCTGAACTGCAGTGGAGAAGATTGACACAAGTAATCTGACTGAAAGTAGCTTGCTTTGGGTTTCATTAAAAATGGAGGCAAGGAACTTTTTAGTTTTTTCCTCGTTTAATGTTATGGAATTAAAGGAAAAATTCCTCCTGTCATTTTTTTTTAATTGAAGAAGTCACTGGAGTTTTTTGTAAAATTATCGATGTGGGAAATTTTACCCCTTTTTTTTACTCATTTATCTGATACACTCTTAAACTTACAATATCTTGCATACTATGCAGATTGGAATTCGCTCAAATCTGCTTGTTTGTTCAGAGATTCGTGTTGACAGCAAAGATATTGTCTTCCCTGCCTTTTTACCATAAACTTCATTCGTATTCCAAAAGCATTTTCTTCAGCTGAATTCCAGTGACTGGCATGGAAAACTCAATAGGTTTTTATTCCACGAAGGCTGTAAGATAGATTGAATCAAGCAGCAAGTTTAATACTGATTCCATCACCATTTAGTCTGATGTTGAATTACAAAATGGAGCTCGGAAGCCGGTACCAAGTGAGCAATGTTGGGTCTGTAATTGTGTATAGTTCAGTACCTCTGTCTGCTTTGCATTCAAAACCACAAGCACACAGTTCAGCTATTCCTGTTATTCAATTTTAGAATTGGTGTCCAAGGTGTCTGTGCATGGGCAAAACATCTCGGAGTAAAAGATATTAAAGGGTGGTATCTGCATGAAAAATGTTTGGTAATTCTGTTGTTTTTCAAGATGGAGATGAACCATATATCATTTTTACCACCATGACAGAATGTCAGGGTGATGGGGTTCAGTACAACCTGTTACAAAACTGAAAATGCTGGAAATACTCAGCAGGTCAGGCGGCATCTGTGGAGAGCAAAACAAAGTCTGTTTTTGTTTCAGGTTTCCAGCATCTGCCCTATTTTGCTTTAGTTGTTGAATGGCTCAATGGGATTATTTGTGTCATATATTTCTGAATAATTCATACACGATTTGTATGTCTGTATTTACTGCCACACCGGTAAACCAAACGGTTCTACACTCTTATTGTCATTGTCTTTTTTCACTCATATCATCCTCTTCCTCAGCCACTCGCTGCCTCACTTGTGAGAATAGCAGCCCTGATTCATTTTTGTTCCTCTGGTTCTCCATAAGAACACTAAGTAATGTGAAGGTTTTTACAACTTCATGGAATGGTCTGTAACTGAGATTACGCACCAGTCTGCTTTAACACTTGTAGAATGTTAGTAGCATAATGATGGTAGTGTATTGGTAATGTTACTGGACTAGTAATCCAGAGGCCTGGAATAATGCTCCAGGAACATGAGTTCAAATTCCAGCATGCAGCTGGGCGAATTTAAACTCATTTTATTCCAGATATATTATTTAGTTGCTAGTCTCAATAATATTGAAACTATTGGATTGTTGTAAAATACATCTGCTTCACTAATGTCCTTCGGGAAAGAAATCTGCCGTCCTTACCCACTCTGGCCTACATGTGACTCCAGACTCTCAGCAATGTGGTTGACTCTTACCTGCCCTCCACCTTGCTAGGCCATTTCACTCAGTTCAAGGGCAATTAGGGATGGGCAATTAATTCTGGCCTTGCCAGCAACACTGACATCCCAAGAACAATTTTTTTTTTAAGTATACAGTAGGAATGCTGCTTTAATTTCCCTTTTGCCCTCTTGCCCCCACCGCTTCCCAATATTTGATAGATGTGTTTAAAATTAATGGGTGCAACAGTGCAGATAGAAATGGCTAATGGCTTTAAAAGTTTAACAAAAGAGTGATTGTTCCTTTAATACAGCAGAGGCTGTAGCCTTTTCATGTCAAGTGCCAGGTGTTTAAATCACATGATAAGCTCAATAAACTTGGGCAACACTTCCTGCTGTTTCCAACACAGCCTTTTATTAGTGTTAGAGGGGAACAAATTTAGTTAATTGAAGTAAGTGTATCTTCTGCACCTACTTTATAATTTTTCAATTTAATTTAAATTTAAACAACATCATTAGTGAGTTAACAGATGGCTCCTAGTTTGTCCTGTGAAAATCATTTGATTTAACTTATCGTTCATCAGTGCACACTGTTTTACTATCCCTTTTCATCTTCTGATCCCAGTGATTGAGGAGTTTTAAACAAGGAGACATAGGAATAAATATAAGATTTAGAACGAAAAACAAGAAAAACTTTTTTTTAAGAAGATTGTGAAGCTTTGGAGTGTACGACTAGAGTTAATGATTGAAGCAGAGGCCATGTCAGTATTTAAGGATTGGTTGGATAGATAATTAAAGAAACAGAGGATAAAGGGATATGGGAATAGAATGGGGGGTGCAGATTAGGACTACAGCTTGTTTGGAGGATAATCACCAACCAACCAACCAACCAACCTGCCTGCCTGTGTGTGTTTGTAGCTTCCACGTGATATTGCTCCCTTCTTTTCTGAAGATACTTTGCAATGTTCTACTTTGGTGGACTCCCACCATGTCTGTGATGGAACGAGACTTCTGTTTGTTTCAGCACGCACCTTGATCAATGTTCTAGGGCTCAGCCTGAATTATCATCATTTTGAACTGCTCCTGGTAGGATTTCCTCTGTGCTAGAAATGGGGCTGGATGGGGAGTAAAGGAGGTTCACTACTACATGCCTTGGGCACCTGAAACAGCAGAGCGAGCGCAAGTAACCTACTGGTGTCCCTTCAACCAGTGTTGCTAAGAGGGTAATGACAATATAGGCGTTGTCCCATTAGCAATGCCATTGAATATGCCTGCCCATATTTGGGCGGATCTATTTGGTGAGCGCCATCTGTGCCAGTACGATATCCTTGACAACTGACAGGGAGTGGTAGAATGGCCACCCACTCCAGACCTGCCTGGAATTGAGCAGATTTGAGTAGCACATCAAACATACTGCGTCACGATGGGGTAAAGCTGTATGTGCCCTGGTTGCCCATTGTAGACACTGATAGTGTGCTGGCTAGTCATTTGAAGATGTGATTGTTCATGTCATTCTTGTTTTTCCCTTGCTTCAACATTAAAAGGAAACTACTGGAAACTGCATAGAATGAATCAGTATATGTTACAACATTGACAGAGAATCAAAATTGAAACGAAAGCGAGAAGTTTTATTTAAAACAGTTGCAAAACTTTTCCACTTTATAAATTGCAGCCAGTTATTATTTTACTTACACTATATTGTACTGTAGGGATCTGCACCAATACACACTGGACCAATTATACCATAATTTTTGCATGGATATGTTGCAGTATAATTAGGCACTGACCGCCTAGTGAATTCAGGAAAGAGGTTTGCGATTCCCTGGGGAGTGGTAGTCTCTCATCTTTTGATTTCAGTGCTTGGAGCCCACTTTGTTCCACTGAGAGTTGTATTGCAGCTGCAGTGAAGCTGAAATGGGGAGAGATGGTTCAAGCTTTCTAATGGCAGCCAAGAGATGATGGTCATGTCTGCATTTCAATAACACTAAAAACAAAACAAGCAGTTAGATATGGGAGCTCTCTGAATACATTTTAACTATATGGATGCCAAGCTCTGTTTTGCCTGAGTAAACAGTAAAGAATTTCACTGTATCAAGGTCCTGGGAAAGGGTGAGGAATGCAGTGTGAATAGTCCTGAGTTCAACACAGTGATGGTGTAAGGTGGGAGAACAGTGCGTATACATGACAGGCAATGCAACTGGGACAATTGATGGGGAATAGCGACCTTTCATTAACCTTCTCAGATGATTGACTCAATCTGACTGCAGATCACAATTATCAACACCTGACTAAAACAGTCCCATGCAGAGCTGGAAGTACACACACCCCTAAGCACCTGTCGAAATGATACAATCTTTAAAGTTATTTCCAGCACTGGATTAGTGAGTATCTTGTGACTGCTACACCCACTATTCTGAGTAGGTGTGGTATTTATAAATCAACTTGAACTGTGGTGTGTGTTTAGCCACAAGTCAACCCACACTGTTTTCTTGAAAGAAATTGAATGGGAAATGGAATTGTTTACAAATTGGACTCCCTGAAAACTCCTTCGCAGTTCAGGTATGTTATCTTGCTTAATCCAAGCAGAGGGATAGTGAAATGGAGGTCAGTAGGTGAGTTGGATGTGTGAATGAGGCAGTGTTTGAAAATGATTCAATTGTCATATGAAGCTAAAATGAAAAGGGCAAAATCTGTTTCTTCAGTAGTGTTGTGAGTTCATACAGAGAAATATCTTTACCTTGGAATACTGTGCTCTTCTTTTACATTACATTAATTAAAGCAACTCTGGTTAGAAATGGTGTTTGGAGTTTTACGTCTAATTTATTAGAAGGATGCACAGTTTATTTTGGCATTAACACTGAGTGCAGTCTGTGGTTTATAAAATAATCATCAGCATTCAAAGTTGAAAAGAGTAGGAAAGAGCATGAGATGAATTAGGCAGTAGGTTTGATGTTGCCAAATTTTGAATTTTGGAAGCTTGTAACTTGTCGGAGGGAGCTGATTGTTAGATTTTGGTGATATCTGAAATGTGCTCCTGTGACATGGAAGCTTGAGGACATGTTTGCTTCCCTAATAGCAGGGCTAGTGACAGCAGATGAATGGTGCAATGCTGAATAGAAATACCTGTCCACTGGGATTAGGCCTTGGAGAGTAATTTTTTAATTACACACAGAAATGTTGTGATTGGTGATGTGTTGCCATTGGTATCCGAACTCAGTATTGCAAGGATAATATACAGGCATCAAAAATCCAATGGCTGTTCCTTTCATTGCAATGAACATTACGGAAATCTTTGGGGTGCTATGGTCGGGGTGGGGGGAAAGGGTGAGTGTGTACACATGTCCGCAGTGCATGGCTGAAATAGGAATGTGTGTGTTTTTGGATATACATCCACAGTTTACACCTTCCCTCCTGTATCTCACCACCTGCTGGGGTACTGTGCCATACAGGCCAGGAGGATGGTTTAACCAGTGCTGTGTGGGGGCCTGTGCTGCTCTCAGGATGACAGCAGTGATTCTACAATTGACCATACTGTCCCAGGCTAGAGAGAGGCAAAATCAGACTAGGCTCCTCGTCGGTGTTTTGTGTTGTGATCCTTGAGTTTCATCTCAGTGCTGCAGAGATTGCTTGCATTGATGCTAATCATTTGCAAATGTCCTAGACCATAGGTGCTGGTGAGATGTTTGATGAGCCTGATGCTGATCTCACTCACATATGTATACATTCCAGCAGGTTCTATTAGATAATAACCAGAAGCAGCAACTAAGAACCAACAAATTCATCTAGAAAACGAGCAAAAGCTGATGAACAGCATCAAGAAAGCTGCTAGCACCTGTGTCTGATATCTACTGCATGCCACGTGGTATTCTACACAGCTGTGAATAAAACACTCAAAGCCTTTGTTAATATGGATGTCTGGAAAACCAGTTTAAAATGGAAAAAGTGCAGTTCTGACCCTTTCGTCTAGTATAAACGGGACTGGCTAGCGAAAGATATGTCTATGTTGAATCTTTCCTTTGCCAATAGGAACTTTGGAATGTGCTGGACTGAGAAAGGCCAATTACAGCCCAGCCAGCCTGTCCCAATTTTGATCATGAACATATTGTTGCGCACATGCTCGTACGCTCCCCCACTCTCCCTCCCCACCCCCACTCTCCCTCCCCACCCCCACTCTCCCTCCCCACCCCCACTCTCCCTCCCCACCCCCACTCTCCCTCCCAACCCCCACTCCCTCCCAACCCCTCCCCTGCTCCCTCCCCACACCTCCCAGCTCTCTCCCCTCCCTCCCTCCCTACCCACCCCCCCCCTGCTAAATGTGTTTCTTTTGCCAAAATGTTCATTTGTTTACCCACCTGTTTATGTTCTACATTTTATGTTGTAGTGATGTTGGTCACTAAACTTAGTAATCTTTTCAATTAATTTTCATCAGAAAATCAGATATTAGAATTCAAGCCATCATTCCGTGGTGTGCGACAGTTTGCAAGGAAAACAGTGAATGTGAATAGTGTCAACAAATTCAAGAAGGAACCAATAGATTTATTTTTGGCAAATGAAGCAGTTTGAGAGATAGAAGAAGAGTGTAGTATGGTAATTTTTGAACTTTAAGACTGGGCAGGTAGGCTGTAGTAGTCTTTCCCAGTCCTGCACATACAAGAAAGATCATTAAACACAGCAAGTATATCTTTCCCTATCCATTCTATGAAATGTGCTATCAGTCGGTTTTACCTGTTGCTTAGACTTAAAGGTCAGTGAAAGGATTAATTTGGATTCCATATACTTGCTGGTTGACTCTGCCAGAGCTCTCCCTTAGACTACATTGAAATACCAGTGACTATGAACATAGGTGGGTGATTTAAAAAATATATATATAAATTGTGTGCAGCATTTCTGTTAGAAGTGCTATCTCTTAGAAGGAGAAAGATGGGCATTTAACAGTAACCAAAGTATCAATTGGTATCTAAGGGGAAAAATTAAGCTGACTGTGTGAAAAGGGGAATATTTTTGTAGGACATTTATACACTCTCCTAATCAACGTCAAACTCAGGCTGCACCAAGGATAAGAGTATCCTTCCTCTCAGAACTGGTAAAGTCACTGAACAGATGAGTTTGGCCAGGCTGAATCAATCTCCCAGAAACTGCATATTCACAGTATAAATCCTGCAATGATTTGGAAGTAGTTGCATATTTCTCAGGAGCTGCTCAGATAGCTGATGTGGGAAATACCAAAGTCACAACAATGTCATGGTGGGGTGGTTTCCATATCTGAAGCTGAGGTTAATGCCAAGTCTGAGGAAGGTCACAATTGCTTGTAACCTGTGCTGGTTTGTAATCGAGATCAGGGAGAGGGGGTAACTGCTACTTATGCTGTTAACAGAATGAAAGTGACGTGCTCAAAACTTCAAACACACTCTTTGACCATTTGTACGTCTAATGCTGTATCCCCTCCTGAAATAAAAACCTAAATTTTAAATTTACCGCTTAAGTTCATATTCCATTACCTGTACTTTATAATGTAACTGCCAAGTTTCTGTACTTTGTCTAATCCTTTTTACTCTCTTTTGTGTTGTGTTTCTTGATCTTGACACAGTGTGCAGAGAGTGGGAAGATCTGCAGGACCGATTGTACTTGTAGCTTCAGAGGAGCAGCAACAAAGTTCAGAGCTCATTATTCATAAATAAAAACAAGAACTGCTGGAACCACTCAGCAGGTCTGGCAGCATCTGTGGAAAGAGAAGCAGAGTTAACGTTTCGGGTCAGTTTCCTCGGTTCCGAAGAAGGGTCACTGACTGACCCGAAACATTAACTCTGCTTCTCTTTCCACAGATGCTGCCAGACCTGCTGAGTGGTTCCAGCATTTCTTGTTTTTATTTCAGATTTCCAGCATCCGCAGTATTTTGCTTTTATTTTAGAGCTCATTATTCATGTGTGTTCAGATACACATGACCCCATTGCTCACTGCAGACTCTGCCCTCAGGTAACTATGTTGCTCTCCTGCTGAATACTGATCTCTCTCTCCATCTCTTTCCTCTGGCCTTCGTCATTCCCATAGTTACTGTAATCTTTCCCAAAGAGCAATAAAGATCAGGAATGTTTGGTGTGTTACAAGTCAAAGCAACAGGGTGGAGCCAGAAGCAGCCAGAAGATGTGTCTCCACGTTGCTGGAAAGACACAGTGGACAAAATTGACATTCTATTTGTTATGACTGGGTGAGGAAGGGGTCTCAGGCTCCCCTCTTGCCCCTTTCCTGGTTTGGCTGCAGTGGGGTTTAACTTTTAAAACACTTTTTTTAGCTTCCCCTCAGTGAGTTATTGCTCACTGCTCTCTAATTATCATCTTTGGCCTCCTTATCTCGAGAGACAATGGGTAAGCGCCTGGAGGTGGTCAGTGGTGTGTGGAGCAGCGCCTGGAGTGGCTATAGAGGCCAATTCTAGAGTGACAGGCTCTTCCACAGGTGCTGCAGAAAAATTTGAGTGTCGGGGCTGTTACACAGTTGGCTCTTCCCTTGCGCCTCTGTCTTTTTTCCTGCCAACTGCTAAGTCTCTTCGACTTGCCACACTTTAGCCCTGCCTTTAGCTGTCCGCCAGCTCTGGCGAATGCTGGCAACTGACTCCCACGACTTAACTCTCTAATTGTACTTGTAAAGGAAACAATCAGACAGGCTTTTTCAAGGTTAAACAAGAAGAGTGTAAGTTTGTTAGCCTTAAAACTCTAACTCAGTTAAAACTACTAAAAATATGTGACACAACCATGCTAGCATGCGTAGGCAATAAACGCACAAATAAATAGATACAGAGGTGGAGAAAAAATTAAAGGGGGGAAGGTTTGAAGTAGTAGATGGAATTCAGTTACTGGTTTTGGGTTGGATGTAAAGATCTTGATTGGAGTTAAGTCTTGCAGTTCTTGTTGGGGCCCAGTGCTCACATTCAAACTGGTTTCGCTGGTACAAGAAGGCTGCAGAGGTCTTCTGTCTTGAGGCTTAAGTAACTTCCGTAGGTCCCTGGAACTTTGCGTGAGAGGGACAGAGAGAGAGAGAGAGAGACCTTGCTTCTCTTTGGTCTTCAAAAGCAGTCTGTCTCCAAATGTTTCTGTGAGCACAATTCAATCAATTCCCAGGTTGGCAAGCAGGTTAGTCATGTGACCAGCTCTTTATTTGACACAGCATTGCCTGCGAGGGTTGTTGATTCTTCAAAGCTTACTAGACGCAGTCAGTGGGGGGGGGGGGGGGGAGGGGCGATGGAGCACTGGCTCTTGCACAGACGATGACTCTTAATGTCTTTTGGTCATCACTATTCACAAAGCTCATCTGGTTAATTGAATAAGGGAGCACTCTCATTGTCTCTCTAAGCAACTGTTTCTCAGAATGCAAATGTGCAGCCATGTTTTCAGCCATTCAACTCTGGTCCTTTTGAACACATTATGTTAAATATCCAGTAAACATTCAAATAGTGTTCCACATGATGAAATTAATATGTTTCCATTTGGCAGGTGTGGTTTCTGTCACGCTATTACTGTAAACAATTTGAAAAACCAACTATATGAAGATCCCACCTAACCAGTTCAAGCAGGCAGTTAATCATTCACAACTGCATTGTGTGTTTTTCTGCTATCTATTTAAATAGATGATGTGACACTCGGTCCAGAAGCAGTTGTTAATTTTACTTGGACTTAAGGTTTAAACATAATTCTGTGTTCCCTGACTGACTCGAGCTTCAGGTCAGTTCCAAGGATGGCAGTCACACTTTCCAGTACTTGGCACATGAATACTTAACATGTGAGCATTAGCAGGCTATCCTACAATGGTGGGCATCGTAATCAAGCCTGAACTCAATATGCTTATTTTACTACAGATCATTGGGTTGTGATCAGGACTGGGATCCAGCCTGGCATTTGATTTTCTCCAGCCAGATGGATGAGGCTGAATGTCATTACACTGCAGCTGAGATTTCTAGTTCAGTATAGACCTGAGATCAAACACACATGACTATAATGTGTGGATGGCTTTCTTCCATACTGGACACTCATTGGGTCAGAGATTAGTAGATTATTTTTAAATTATCTTCTACACACCCAGATTTGTGGTCTCCCCCATTCTTCACGACTGCACTAACTAAGACAGGGGCCCTTTGTGAACCAGTTCAAGATCGAGAGAGCGGGTCCAGCAAGTAATTCACTGAACTTTCCCTCTGTAATTCAGTAGGTTCAGTTAGTGGGAATGGATACAGGTATGACAATAACAGATGGCTATTTGTTATAAAGATCTAGATAGTAATCTTTTGTGTAGATGTAAGGCTAGTATGATGACTTCAAATGTATGAACAAAATCTGCCAAATTGGTGTACTATGCTTCAGGTGAAAGGCTTAGGTAAGTGTCCATTTGGGGGCAAATTAGTGACATGGCCGACATCTTCCCAATGGCAGACGGGACCCCGCTGAGACCAAAGTCTGGCCATTGCCTGGAGGCGGCCTCCTGGCGGCAGGCAGGGAAGCCATTGACGCCTGTTTTAAATGCCCCCTCCACAATGATGGCCTGGCAGCTTTGGCCACATTTATTTTCATCAATTTTATAATTGTTCAGAGGGTGTCTCCACTGTGAGGTGCCCTCATGATCTCCTGTCTACATTGGCAGCACCCACATCCACCAGTGGAGTTGCCAGCTGGACATCAATCTGGGCCCTCTGATTGAGCTTCCTGGTTCTCTGGTCTGCCTGTTCTCCTTAATTCAATGGGGCTCTGGGAGGCGGCTTCTTCATTGGTCGCAATCTTCCTGGAGGTAGCCAATGTCCCACCATGGTGACTTCTGGGTTCCCGATCCGGAATTGAGGCAGACGTCGGGATTGCAACCCATTTGGGAAAATACAGCCCAGTTTCAGGTGGGCAATGTTGAGGCTGGTTTCCATTTTAATGGCATGGATTTAAAATGGGAGCATCTGTTTTCACTGGTAGATTGAAACAGGCAGACGCTCTGCTTTTCCCAAATAATTATGTGGTGTGCAGACATGGAGGGTATAAATGTGACTCAAACAAAGACTAAACAGGACAATTAAAGTGAAAAATTCAGCAGACAGATAGCAACATTGTGTTTTCCCCCATTATGGAGCCAATGCCCCTTCAGAAGATGAATGGGGCTAATGGAAAGTCAGAGACAACCAAATTGCCACCATTTTCAGTTGAGTAAATCTTCCATGCTAGGACAAGAAACACATTACACCAAAAATAAAGCGAAAATGCTTAAAATACTCAGCAAGTCAGGCAGCATCCGTGGAGAGAGAGAAACAAAACCAGCCAGTGCTGGGCAGGTAGCCGGTGCTAGTCAGTCCCTACCTCCGGCAAGATCGCTCAGAGATGGGATCATGTCGGGGAGCTGCCCTGATGCGAGATTCTCTAATTTTGCTCCTAGTCCCATCTCCAAACCTGTCTACGCAGGACCAGGAAAATTCAACCCTTCATATTTAATAGTTGCATCAGAGTATATCAGAGCCTGAATTTGTTGATTAAGATAATCATTCATTCTGTTTCAGTTATGACAGCTGTTAAGGCTGGGCTTGCAGGAGTTTGGATTTAGATAAAGTTTGGGCATATGAATTGCAGCCAAAAAACAAATTTCAGATGTGTGTCCTGTAGATTTACTACCTGCCGCAAGTACTGAAGTAGAACATTAATAGTCCTCACATCACGCAATTAGTTTTAGATTCTGAGACTTGTTGCATTTTTGACTATCCAGTTTATGTATATTTTTGTAGTTGGCTCAACCGGGTTTGTGTAATGTTTCCTTTTATTGTTGCAATAACCTAGGAAAAGACAGTTGGGTCTCACAATCTGTCTTTTGTGGAAGGTCTTAATCTCCCAACCACCCACACACCATTTCCCTAAAATATCCTCTCTGTCTCTCTCTCTGTCTCTCTCTCTGTCTCTCTCTCTGTCTCTCTCTCTGTCTCTCTCTCTGTCTCTCTCTCTGTCTCTCTCTCTCCATTAAGACATCCACTTGTCTGTTGGACCCATTTGTACTGTTAGCTGTCCATGGGAACTTGCTCCAGAGATCTATTAGCCTTTGGGTGATAACATTTTAATTGATTTTCATTCTTTGTTTTAACTTCCAAATTATGTGCGTGCTTTTTTTAAACAAACATTCCCACATGTGTACCTTGTGGGAGGCAAAGGCACTTTCCTTATTTTAACTAAGATTAGTCTCAAGGTTATGAAAACATTGTTATGGTAGAATTGATTTCAAATGACTGAGGTTGGGTATATCTGTTATAATATCACTAGGTGTGTCTGGAACTTGGGTTGTTATGTATGATTGTGTATGCTCGACTGAGCATTTATCTTGCTCATGGCATATGATGTGTACTGGCCACATGATCCACTGATAATAAGCTGTAGATTCTTTCTCAAAGTGTACATTAGTGATAGCACCATAAGCGATGCGATGTGTAGAAAATCTTTATCGGTGGAATGGAATGTGCTGTCTGCATCAGCAGCAAGGAAATTCACCCAAAAGCTCTCTGTAATTACAATCTAAACACTGAAAATAACAAGCATTGGGGGATGGCAGGCTGTGCTGTAGTCTCATGGGGGACAAGTCTACAGATGATGGTTCTAACACTGCCAAACTTCTCCTGTGTTTTATGATGGTCTCTGAATCCTCTACCTTCTTCGCGGTTTTATTTCTGCCTTGTAATCATTCCCAAATATTTACTATATTATGCCTTGCCTCAAATGTAATAAACAACTTTTGAATTTCATTCAGTGATGTTGGTCTTTTACTGTAATATGCACTGGATAATGGATTCTGCAACATAGTTCAGAGTTCAATCCACATTTCATTTCCAGTTAATGAAGCTGTTTATGATGGCAATAAATAGCCATTGCCTGGTAAGATTTTAAATCTACCGGATCAATATCTCCTTTCATAAATGGAGGTACTCATGGAACAGAGACTTTCTTTTGTAGAACTGAAATCTCTGGGATCATCACTACCAAGCAACCTCATATTCCAAATATTTCCACACTGCAAAGTGATTTACTGCAGACTGCAAAATAAAGTATCCTGGATTAGAAAGATATTATTGTGTTAAGATATTATAAATTAGCCAACATAAACCACTTGACCAAATCATTAACTCTGATTTGTTATTTGTGCCTGCTAACCCCATTAACTCTCTGCAGTTCACTTAGCCAAAATGATGTGTAATTAATGCTCTGAAAGTACCATGTAGTAATTTGGATTATACTTACATGCATATATTTATATGGAGTTAAGTAATGAAGACATTGACTTTCAATAGTAATGGTGGGGTGCAGTTAATTCCACTGTCACAATTGCTGTATGGAGAATAACCACTATTTAAATCTCTCTCAATTTCCAACCATATCATTTTGAATCAATTTGGAACTAGACAGTTGAGGGACACTGTGGGTTACACACTGACATTTTTACCCCTGGGACCTGGGTTAAAATCCAACCTGCTAGTGCGAGGAGATAAAAATCTCCTTGAGTGAAAGGTTCTTACATATAGTATGTGTGGGCAGTCCCTGACATTGTTCCTTGTGACCATGAGGACCACAGCTCAGAGCTATCTGGGAGTTGCTAATTTCCAAAGTGGCCACAGGAGGATTGGTTCATGGGAAGATGAAAAATGTGATTTGTTAGAGGATACTTCTGAGATTGGGGCAGAATCGGGGCAAGCTTCACTAAGCATCTAACCAGTCTTGGACTGGGTGCTTGAAATGGTAAGTCTTCAATTCACATACACTGATCTGTCATCTTAATGAGCAATAATATTCACAAGAAAAAACCTGAATGCTGAAACAGTGCTATGCTGGATCCAGATGTAATTCTGAAGCCTAATTATGTGGTGAGTTCCTTCTTATAGCACACTGGCATGGTACTAAGACTTGTGCTCCAGCACTGAATTTGTATTATACTCCTCATCCCCACCTCCTCCCAACCCGAGAATTTATTTCTGCTGTTCTACAGTTCCAGCAGCTGCTGTAATATATTGTCTCGTCCTGGAATGAAACAGCTGTCCAGTACAGTGCATCTGTAGCAATATTTAGCACTGATCCAACATTAATAGATGTGCAGAAATTCTTTGAAAATCCACCAACTATTAACCAGGAAAAGGATTGTTTTACTCCTTCATTTCTTACAGCAGGTTGTATTTGTAATAAGACTAGACATTGCCTGAATACATCCTTCTCATAGAGTCATTACCGCATAGAAGGAGGCCATTTAGTCCATCAAGTCCATGCCAGGCAGAAGCGGCCTCGGTCTTAACGTCTGATCTGAAAGACGGCACCTCCGACAGTGCGGCACTCCCTCAGTACTGCACTGGAGTGCCAGCCGAGATTTCTTTTTGTGCACCATTCCTGGACGGGGATTTTGAAGCCTCAACCTTCTGAATCCTAGGCGAGAGTGCGACCACTGCAAACATTTTTGTGTACTTTTATTTATGGATTTGCAATGGGAAGATTTGCTTATTTTTAATGTGACTTGTACTAACCAAAGGGAGAATTTTAACTTGGAGCAGGATTCAGACAGGGAATGGGGTCTAGTTTTTAGTTTAGTTTAGAGATACAGCACTGAAACAGGCCCTTCGGCCCACTGAGTCTGTGCCGACCATCAGCCACCCATTTATACTAATCCTACACTAATCCCATATTCCTACCACATCCCCACCTGTCCCTATATTTTCCCTACCACCTACCTATACTAGGGGCAATTTATAGGGGCCAATTTACCTACCAACCTGCAAGTCTCTTCGGCTTGTGGGAGGAAACCGGAGCACCCGGAGAAAACCCACGCAGAAACAGGGAGAACTTGCAAACTCCACACAGGCAGTACCCAGAATTGAACCCGGGTCGCTGGAGCTGTGAGGCTGCGGTGCTAACCACTGCGCCACTGTGGGGTGAGTGCCAATTTCCTGACTTGAGCAGCATCAGGCAAGGGCGGTCTTTAACTCCTGGGCCTCGTCTTCCTGCCATAGTCAGCTACCCGCTCAAAACAGTTGGGAAGCAGCAGCTGGCTGGCTGGCAAGGATGGGGATATGGGGTGGGGGGTGAAGATCAGGAAGCGGGAGGAGAGGGTTTTGCGACAGTTCCAAGGGAGGGAAGGGGCAGGAGCCAGGGGAATGGAGGACCTAAACACGCTTTGTAAGGCCCCAAAAATACTTATATTCCCTCTGGCTCCACAAGGAAAGTTTTTTTTAAAAATATATATATTTTCCTTAAAATGCCTCTTCTGGTCCTGTATGCTGCCATTGTCTTCACCTGGCAAGATAACTACATCAGTCCTCTGCTGAGAGTTAAAATTGCAGTTGGAACCTGATGTAATTAAACCTTGATCTGCATATGTAAAGAAGAACTCTGTTAGCTTCAGGCCAGTGTCTTCCTGCCTGCTCAGAGGAGCAGGTTAGAATGATAGAGCTGCTATCTCAGCCAGATGACTCAGGTTAAAATCGCCCTTTCAATGTTTTACATTTTCTGGTGTATACATTGATTGCTTTGATTCAATGATCTTTAGATTACAAATGATCTTCCAGGCTATTGAAGTGCCTCTTGTGGTAAATTTAGTTTTAAATTTGTCACAATTCAAACAGATAGTACACAACATCAGGATGTGATTGCACTAGAGGGGGTGCAGAGGAGATTCACCAGGATGTTGCCTGGGCTGGAGCATTTCAGCTATGAAGTGAGACTGGATAGGCTAGGCTTGTTTTCCTTAGAGCAGGGAAGGCTGAAGGGGGACCTGATTGAGGTATACAAAATTATGAGGGGCATTGATAGGGTAGCTAGGAAGAAACTTTTCCCCTTAGAGCAGGTGTCAATAACTAGGGGGCATAGATTTAAGGTAAGGAGCAGGAGGTTTAGAGGGGATATGAGGAAAAAAAATTTCACCCAAAGGGTTGAAATTTATTAAACTTAAACTCTATTTCAGTTAACACCTACAGATACACAACGCTCCCACGCTAGCATGCATACACAATACACACATGCGGATAGGGACAGAAAGCGCAGAAGAGAAATAAAGTGGAAAAGTTTGAGGCAATCTCTGAAGAGGTTTTTTTTTACTGTGCTTCAAGCTCACTGTAGAGTCCTTGATTGTAGGTAGATCTTGCTTTTCGTTGGGGCCTAGTATTCTTCTGAAACCTTGTTCACTGTAGGAGACTTCTCTGTCTTGGGGTCATGTGTCTTCAGGGGGTTTTGGAGTTCCGAGAGAAAGAGATGGGAGCAGACAGACAGGAGAGGCTGTGGCGAGCCAGCCAGGAGAGGTCTTTTCAATCCAGGAGCAAACAGCTTTCTGCAGGTTCTCAGTTCAAACTATACAATTCAAAAAACCCCAGGTTGGCAAGCAGGATAGTCATGTGACTAACTGGTCTGACCACGTCTTGGTTCTGTGTATTGTATCATCTTAGCAGGGAATGGAATGTGCTTCCCTGCCTTCAATGTCTGTTAGTATGTAAGTGTTTTTTCCAGCCAAGGTCTGGCAGCAACAATTTGAAAGTTAAAGTCAATGTGGCAAAGTTAATATGCCTCATTCTTGGCAGGTGGGAGCCTGCATGGCAGAGTCTACCAAGGTAAGGACCCATTTTGGAACAATGCTTCGATTTTTGGCAGACTTTGCCAGCTACTAGCCCTAACGGCTAACCATCAACATCATTTCCACCCCCTGCTCCAATCCCATGGATGCCCAGCTGAGCTGCTGCTGGGATGGTTGGTTGCCAACTTTATATAAACAACCAGCACAGGGGAAGTTAGGGATGGGCAACAAATGCTGGCCTTGCCAGCGATGCCCACATCCCAAGAAAGAATTTTTTTTTAATTGGCAACAGGAGGTCACAGCCCAGGATCTGTGGGAATGTTTCCTGGTAGTCAGCATTGGGGGTGGCTGCAGGCTTAGGGCTGCAATTGGGGTGGGTGTTCGTGGAACATTGGAAATTGGGGCAACAATGCTGAGCTGGAGGAGTGTCCAGGTGAGAGGCCAGGGCCGCGATTGGGGCTGGGTAAGGCCGAAGGCTTCCTGGTGAGGTCCAGGGTGAACCCACCAGCTCCACAGGAGCTTAAAAATAGACAAAGTTTCAAAACGTCTCTGGGCTTCTCCAGGCCATTCGGGTCCTCCTGCCCTGTTGTTGCTGTTGCTGGGCAACAGATAGCGTGGACACGCCCTGTGATGAGGTTAAAAATAAGTCATGGCATCGATCACATCATCAGACTGTAACTTTGGCACGTGGAAAAGACCCCCACCTGTTTTCGGCAGAAATTACATCCAGAGCCTGATTCCCTGCTGTAAATACTGTCACTGCAGGAATGCAGTCAATTTGCTTGATTCTAATATTTCCACATCAAGGCCAAAGAGTTTGATGCAGCTAATTCAATTCTGCAGCGTCTCTGCTAGCGTTTGTTTTCCTTTTGTTCTGCTCTCCTACCAAGCTCAAAATAAAAATAAGTCTTCAGTCCAACAGAGACTAGTCTGGAATGAAAATGTGTTGTATTTTCTGTGATGTGCGGTCTTAGTTTTCCAGGGTGCTACCTGGAGTGATGTGCAAGACAACTGGCGAATTGATGTATCTGCCTTCTGAGGATGTGATTTCAATCTAAGCTGAGTTGATCCTGTTAGAATTTAATCTGCTTCCTTGTAAATTGGGTAAGGATACTACAGGCCAGTGTAAAATAATAATGTTTAAAATGAAGCATTTTTTTTTGTACGTTTGGGCCATAAACCTTGCATGTTTGAGTTCGAATGAGATGTCCTAGAATCTGCTGAGTGCTAGCTGAAAATAGTAGAGATTTTTTTTAAAGGGAGAAACCAGCAATAGCACCCTAATTAAAGGAATTTGAACCGACCCCTCGGTAACATCAAGTTCAAAACATTTGTTTTCCTCCTTCATTCCATGAGGTCATGGAAACCACATTTTTCCTGCAGCAGCAAAGCCCCCCTCTCCAAACAAAATGTTCTGCCCCTCTCTACAGACTAGTCCCACAGCCTCCAGCTGCTCTGGGTGCCTCACCCATTTATTTGTGAGCTAGCCGACTGGCTGTTTGAACACAACTGAAAGCAATTCTTAATGCTCAATGAATGCGTTGGAGTCCTATCCTCATGACTAGGGGCAAATGAGGTACATGGTCACCTCAATCCCAGAAGACTCCTAAAGGTAGCTAGCAGCCAGCCAGCTCACTGACCTCATCCACTGGGGTAGGACCTAGATGGAGCACTGGAACTGAATTGTTGTGATTCTCATTTTCCATGGAGAAGGTGATTGACTGACTGTTTGTGTTTATTGATGTCCTGTTTGCCAGGTTAATCTGCTTGATGCAGCATTTGTGTAGTCTACCCCTGTAGATCAGTTTGTGCCAGATGGTGCAAACCAATCATTCTTGAGCTGGTGAACCTCAGTTTGTGAAGGTAATGACTTTGTGACCATTCCAGTAGCAGTGACTAAACCTGCAGGCACAGCTCAGTGAAGAACAACAGGTCCAAGCAGACTGATTCTAATGCAGCTGGAACTACCTGGTATCCCTTCGTTCATCCTTTCCTTTAACCTCCAAATAAGGGATGAGGGCGTGCTGGATGATGTACACTTTGCTGCAACCAAAATTGTGAAAGTCAAAGTTCTAGCAGTTCAACCTTAGGAAAGTCATTTCTGAAAGGTCAGACCATGCTTTCTGTATAACCTTGCATTTGATATTGGCCAATTAAACTCACAGTCCAATCCATGCAAGGAAGTTAGTATTTGCACAACAGCTTATTATCATTGATTTTCTTACTTTAATGAAGCTCTCACACACTCAGCGACTGGAAAATAGTGTGCAGTGCTGGGCCATTGGAGAGAAGTGAAATGAGTGATTACAGTATCTCCTGGCCCTCACATGTGGAGCCTCACCGTCAGAGATGACCCCTCAATCGGAAAATGTAGTCAGTCAATTGTGTTGTATGTCAAGTATAGTGCAATGATGAGGGGCTTTAAAAAGATTAAGTTGTATCTGTCATTTTTAAGTCCCTAGTTTTGATAATACAAAGCAACTCACGGAATATATTTTAAATATCTACTGATTCCAGAAGATTGGATTATTTTACAGGCCAGTTACATCAGTACATCAAGCTGTGAAGTAATACTCAACTGAATTCAGTGGCTTTGATTTCTGGCAAGTGGTGCAGGACCAGCTTAAGGACGTAATCTCCCACTGCATTCTCTTCACACTGACTCTAGTCTAACTGTTACTAATGCAAAACAAATTAGAAGTAGTCAACCAGTCAATTGAACTATCTAAAAACATTTTACATTTAATTTTCATGTTGTTCTATTAGCAGACATTAAACTACATTGGCATTCAGATGCCCATTGTCGGAGAATGATCGAGAACTAGCAGTTGATGATTGCTCATTGCAATAAGCAGGTGCTGGTCTCAAACAGGTACTTCCAGTATAACAGTACCAGGGTTTTGATAAAGAAATAAACATTTTCATTTATTTAACACCTTTCACAATCTCAGGGCATCTTGAAATGCTTTATAGCCAAGAATATTTGAAGCATAGTCACTGTTATATTGTAGGAAATGCAGCAGCCAATGTGAATACAGTAAGATCCCACAAACAAAAATGAGATCTGTTTTAGTGATGCTGGTCAAGGGATAAATATTTTCTAGGACAACTGGGAAATCTCCCTGCTCCCCTTTGAAATGGTACCATGGGATCTTTTATGCCCACCTGGAGGGCAACCAGGGCCTCAGTTTAACACCTCATCTGAAAGACGACAGCTCCAACACGCTCCCTCAGTACTGCACTGCAGCGTCAGCCTGAATTTTTATGCCCAAATTCCTGGAGTAGGATTTGAACCAACATCCTTTTGACTCTGGGGCTAGAGTGTACCACATGGATCTGTCCAGGTTTGTGCTGCAAAAACATCCCAATTGGTACTTTTTTGGTTATGTGAATATTGAAAATGTAACAATTATAGTTTTAACCTTTTGTTAGTTTGAGTTACACAACTTCTGTTAAAATATAAGCATTATTTTCTATCTCAGGGGAACCCGGAGATTGTATTTCCCTTTTGATTGCTGACTGCCTAAAACCAAATTGTCTGTTCTCCAATCCATTCCATTTTGATTTGTGGTATTAGAGTAAATCAAAATTACAAACAGCTCTCGGCTTTTATTTAGCTGCTGAATTACAATGCCATTTCTGAAAACGTGTAGGTGACCTTAAAATAGCCAATAAAAGCATTCAACTGCTTCATAAAGAACCAGAAAATTGCATTTAACGGCCAACACCAAAAGATAATTTCTTAATAAGTTTGCCTTTTGTTTGTGCCAATATTTCCTTACATCAAATGTGTTTTGATTTTAAATTCTAAGCGAATTATTGGATGAATACATTTTCTGAGATGAGATTCCAGTTTGTGAAGGTGTATGAATTAATGTTGGTTCAGACAGTTCTAACTAAGCACACAGCTGCCAGAAGTTGTTAGGAATGCTATCACCACAATAAAGAATTAAAGCTGTACATTATAAATGTGGACTGAATAATGATGTGCTTCTGACCGTTAGCATTCAGACATTTTCTTTTCATGATACCAAATATTGGATTGGCATGAACAAACAATTTTTACCCTTAGAATTATACAAAACACAGGTAGGCCATTCAGCCCATCATGCCTGTGCTGGCTGTTTGAAAGTCCCATCCTATTAATCCCACTGCCCTGCTCTTTTCCCATTTCTTTTTCAATTATTTATCCAATTGCCTTTTGAAAATTACAAATTAATCTACTTTCACTACCCTTTCAGGCAGCGCATTCCAAATTGTAACAACTTTCATGCCTTATTTTGTATTATTCTTTTTATCGGTATTTCTATCATCCCTCTTAATTTGCTCTGTATTCTCAGTCAGCCCACAATATCATTGCACATAGATTTTTAATGAATGCTTTTTAAATTTAAGAAAAAGAAAGGATTGAGAAATATGTTGGGGGAATGGGTTAGTGAGCACATGATTTTTTTCATTTCTATTACAAGGTTTCAAATCCAGCTAAAACTGACTGACTGGATGAAGGTTCCTTCTGTCCTAATGTGAAATGAGATTGTTCAAATTCAACCTAGTTTCTTTTGGCTGTTGACCAACGGTTTATTGGTACTTATAACTTGGCACATGTAAGCACAAAATTGTCAATCTCCTTTGAGCACAAGTTTGCCAGTGTGGGAAATAAAATTGCAATGGATCTTCATAGATTTGATCAAGGTGTCCAAAATCATGAGGGGACTGGACAAAGTAGATAGAAAGAAATGTTTTCCTTTGGTGGATGGGGCGAGAGCCAGAGGACACCAATTTAAGGTGAATGGTCAAAGGACCAATGGCAATATGAGGAAAATCTCTCTTTAAGCAGCGAGTGGTTAGGATCTGGAATACACAACTTGAGAGTGTGGTGGAGGCAGGTTTAATCGAGGCTTTCAAAAGGGAATTGGATAATTATATGAAAAAAATTTTGCAGGGCTATGAGGAAAGGGCAGGCGAGTAGGACCAGCTGAGTTGGTGTTGTAGAGAGCCAACATGGACATGATGGGCCGAATTGCCTCCTTCCATGCTCTGACCATTCTATGATTCTAGGATCAGTGCAGCGTGCTTTTCTGAGGTTGGAATTAAAGCACACAATCTTTACTGTCACTTGGCCAGGCTATACTTGGCCTGTGAATGCTCAGTGCTGAACTAGATGAAGCTCTGGCAACCTTCACACTGATGAAAGCAAAATTCATCAGGAAATAATATGCCACTGGAAATATTTGTATGACAGTGAACCTGGTTACAGTTTGTTGAACCAGTAAAGTGCGTAGTGAGTTTGTCTATGATGAACCCTGCCAATACTGGCTGTCAAGCTCACATATAAATATTGGTCATTGGCTGAACTACTGGGAGTGACCAGTGTCTGTAGAACTATGGTCCAGGAAGGAGACGATTATTTCAGGAAATGAGGGGATCATAGGGGAGGGGGGTGATGGTTGGGGGGGGTGGGGGGGGGGGGTGCGGTGGGTGGGGGTGCGGTGGGTGGGTGCTCTCAGGCTACCTCAGTAATATCACTCATTACATCAGTTGATGTGAGTTTCTTTGAAGCCTTGCCTAGACTAAGATAATCAATCCTGGAGGGGACCAAGACCTTGTGTGGAGGAAGAATGGCTCCTTTTCTCAAGTCCCAATGGGCCTCGGGACATCAGATGGAGCAGGTGACAGTGATGCAATCTTGCAAGTGCTGGCAGCCCAGTCCCGCTCAGTAAATAACCTGCATCTTCGGGATTATGGATAGGGTCTCTGACCTGGAGCTGAGGTGTGTGGTGGTCAGCGGAACGAAGCAGAGCCTGAAACCTTTGTGGTCACGCTTTTTTTTCCTTTTAAGAGAAAAGTCTTGCAACAGGGGAAGGGCTATTCCCCCATTAAGCCGCCCACTCTAGCTACAATCCGTCTTTTTCATTTGCCAACCCAAGAGCAAATCTCTGCATTTAACTCTCAAGCCGGGAGTTAATTGGGCAGCACTCCAGGGTGTTTCCTCCTCAGACACTGCTTCCTCCCCAATCCCATCATCCCATCTGTCAGCCCCAGCATTGCTGGAACCATTGTAACATGTGGCCTATTTGATCATCTTTGTTTATATTCAGCTTCATAACCTCATCCAATCCCCAAAGAGTTGGATTACTCCAATGTTTAGAGGCACACAGAATAATTTTAGCAAATTGATTAATGCATATAGTCAGTCACACATGATGGTTTTGAGATGAACATCAGTTTGTTGAGATGCAGTTTGATTAATGGCAAAAGGAAAAGACTATGCAGAACAGCATTGAACAGCCAGTCCATGCTATACATCCCTCACAGCAAGCCACTTATCCCAGTTAAGTAAACTTAGATGAAATGGTGGGAATCATCTATTACTGTTAGTTGAGTAAGATTTTCCTTTTATGTTCAATATTGCCTGTTCAATATTAATGGGACTTTTCAAAAAACCAGCTGAAAACTCCACTTTGATCATCTTTCAGAAGATGACTTCTGTTAGAAATAATTATCCAGAGAGACAATATAATGTATTTATATCAACGGCAAGTGGTTTGGTAATAGTCTTGGCTTACAGTGCAGGCCACAGCCTTAGCTACAAGTGCCACCAGTTTATACTTGCACAGTTGTTTCAAAGTTATAATTCATGATTTCATTCCCATCCCACTGAACATTCCTGACAGCTGGGGAAGGTCTGTGGAAACGAGGAATGGGAAAAGTCCATCACTGACCTGGACAGGTGACCAAATGTTGCCTGGCATTGCCAGAAGCAGTGTTTTACATCATTGCCAAGGTCCTCCTACGTCTTCAAGTGGGATTGATATACTTCACAGTGTCACCTTGTTTGTTGGCAGGCAGCATTGTAATGCTAATGCATCGAGTGATTTCCCTCTAGTAGTAGATCGTATTTAGAATGGCCATTTTCCATTCTGGCCTCAGAGTCAATTGTTTAAAAAAAATTTCAGTCTTGCTGCTGGCTTCAGGATTCCTTCAGCCATCATATATCAATATTTTCAAATGGCGATGACATTTTGCATATAAACAAAATTCACATTTTTCCAGTCTTTGGAAGCAATTGGTGGTAAAGCTCATTGTTGTCCAATAGAAGTGCTGACTAACCATAGGTTTGAGTACTCACTCACTCACTCAATGCACTTCACACGTATATTTACTGAAAATCTCCCACCAGTCAATAACCAAGAACGTAAAGTATTCACAATAATCAAAAAAAAAATTCACACTCTGCTTTTCATATCATTTTACCAAAAGAAACACAAAGGCTTAAAGTACACGTGCATATGCCCTGTGAATATGACAATTGAGATCACATGCCTAATTTCTGCGTCTATTCGTTAGTTCTTATTAATAATCAGAAATATAAGGAGTAACATCCAAATTCTCAATTAGCCTGCTTAGTTGCTAACTTATTGGACAACACTGGGATGGTTCTACAGGTGCTGGTTGTCTTTGCCCAAGTGGTCATTCTTCATGTGTGACACTGCCTCTCCATTAAATTCAACTAAGGTGGGAATCATAGTGGAGGCCAATCCTGTCATTATCTACCCTGTACACAAAAGTGCACACACACTCCCTCTCACACAAATGCTTTTGAGCAGTGTCACTGACCAAACTGACTTTTTTTTTGTCCCTCTTTCCTGATGCCTTGCAACGAAAAAGCACAGACCTGAGATCAAACCGGCAACATTTCTGGCTGTATGATCTGCCTCTATGTGGGAATGCAGAATTCCTGGAATTTCATATGACTTGGGCTGGTTTGGAGGTTACAATACTATGGAATGCATGGGTCACTGGAGCAGCTTATACTGTAGCTTAGCTCTCCGGAAACTCCCATTTTCATGTTAAATGTGACAGCTAAAAGTAGAGGCTTGTGAACCAGTTATTCGTTTTGTTTCCTGTTTCTCTTGTATGGGTCAGCAGGTTAGAATAGTTCCTTGTGCTTTAATCAGCTCAAGCTCACTGAGCGCAACCCACAGAATGCTGCAGTGATGTTCCTCGTGACCTTTAGATGATAAATATCCACAGCTATTGAGTGATTGTAATAAGCTTCTTCTCAGGATGCAGGCTTTTGTGAAGCATTACCAAGGTTAATACATTAGTAGATAAACAGACATAGTTTGTTTTTCACCAAACAACTCCTGTGAAATCTGTTATAATTCAGTGTACCACCATCAAATCTCAAACTACCTGTGTTGTTATTGATGTTTAACATTCATGCAAGAGTAACATTGATTAGTGCTGAAAATAGAATTCCAGGTCAGTGCCAATTGTGATGGCAATATTCCAAATTGGCTGTTAACGGGTCCTACAGGAAATGGGTTTATCCAGTCTTGTTGTGATTCCTAGTAAGCCGAGATCCACAGTAGAAATTGCCTCCACTTTACCACTCATTGGTAATTCCCCTCCACTAGGCTACTATAGGAATTGGGGAAACACTTCATTTGGGATAAGTCTGGGAACGAGGTAATTGAGGCAGAATAAAGAGGAGCTTTAATCTGCTAACCATGATTTACCCAAACTGGGAGTGCTTGATGCTAATGCTGGGAATCCAAAAAGTGTTTTATTCTATAGTGTGAACATGGCTTCCTACTCAGCAGCATAAAAATTACCCGCAAAGAAACGTAAAGGGTACTTTGTATTTCTGTTACAGTAGTGTGCTCACCAATTCCAGGAGGGGGGAGAAAGTATTTCTTACCCTCCCTGCACTCTGTACTGTAATTTTTTCTTGTGCTTTTTGAAATAAATGCAAGTGTGCTGGCTATAATAATAATAATTATAAATAGCATTACATAATATAGTAAAGGAGGAGGCTGTTCAGCCCATCTCACCTGTGCCAGCTCACAATTACCACAAATTATATTTATACCTCGCAAGTTGAAAGCATTAAAATAATTGTTACAGAAAGCCCAAAGTAAGAATTTATATTAACCTTTTCCCTAAAATACCCAACGGGTAATTTTGCAAACCATACTGCTGAGTCACAGCCTTGCTAGCAAGTGTTGAAATTCTAGCCCTGCTACCAAACTCCCTGCTAGAAGTAAATCCATTCTTGCTTTTCTTACAAGGTACATTTGACCAATTCCATGTACCTAACAGAGTAATGGTTTTTCCATCTCCTATGTTTTATTAAATTTTCATTTTTTCAATATGTGAAACTGAATAAAACATTTTCCTTGAGTTACCTTCAAATGAAGACAATTCCCTGCTGAAAAGCATTAGTAAACATATCATACAAGTGAAAAACCCTAGTGAATGCAAAAGAGCAATTCACAACTTTATTTTTATTCTGTTGTGCAATGATGCTTCCTCCTTTTAACTGACTCTGCCAAATGTCTGATTATTGGGGGAACTCACTGTTCTGAGTATTTTCTGTAGGAACAGAAGTCTAGGCCATTCAACCTCTCAACCCCGTTTCCCATTCAATTAGATTATGACAGATCTGTATCTTAACTATATCTACCTACCTTGGTTCTCTAACCCTTAATACCCTTACCCAACCAAACCTTTTGACATTTTCAATTGACCCTGAGCCTTAACAGCTTTTTGGGGGCAAGAGTTCCAAATTTCCACTACCCTTTGTGTAAAGAAATGCTTCCTGACATCACCCCTGAATGGCCTGTCTTTAATTTTAAGGTTATGCCTCCTTGTTCTGGACTCCGTGCCCCACCCACCACCACCACCAGTTGGAATAGTTTCGCTCTATCTACTGTCATGCTCGGCCCCCACCTGCCAAGAATGAGGCACATTAATTTTGTCATGAACATTGATTTTAAACTGTTACTGGAGTGAAGAAAGGACTTGTTAAACAGATCAGCTGTGGCTGGAAAAGACATTTGCATATTAACAGACAGTATTTGGAAGGACTAAGCAGACATTCCCTGACACATTCAACCTACAATGGACTTTTGATCACCAGACGTTGAAGGTGGGGGAGCTCGCATTCCAGGTTGACTGCTAAGATGGCCAAATACACAAACGGACATGGTCCAACCAGCTAGTGACATGACTAACCTGCTGGGCAACCTGAGTTTTTTGAATTTGTACAAACAGTTTGAACAGAGTGTCTGTTTGCTGCTGGATTGAGAAGATCTCTCCTTTCTGCTCCCATCTTTTTCTCTCAAGCCTCTGAATCCACTGAAGACACATGAACCCCAAGAGAGAAAAGTCTCCTACAGCAAACAAGGCTTAAGAAGAATACTGGGCCCCAACAAAAAGCAAGATCTACCTATAATCAAGGACTGTACAGTGAGCTCGAAGAACCGTAGCAAAAACCCTTCAGATATTGCCTCAAATTTTCCACTTTATTTTTCTTCTCTTTTCTGTCTCTGTTTGTATGTGTGTATCACGTATGCATGCTAGCACGGGTGTGTCGTGTATCTTTAGGCGTTAACTGAATTAGAGTTTAAGTTTAATAAATTTCAACTTTTCTTCTTTAAATCTAAGAAAGCCTATTTGCGCTGGTTTCTTTGCCTTATAATTGGAAAGCGGTGAACAAAGGTGTGTTTAAAATTAAACCCTGTTACAGTAAGACCAGGTGAAGGCTGAAAGTGAACCCTAGACCTCTTTCTCACCTGGTCATAACACTACCCTATCAAATTCTTTAATCGTCAATTAGATCAACCCTTAATGTTCTCTGGTCATTGGAATGTAGATTCAATTTGTTGTACAATCTTTGATCATTCTTTGTTTGTCATTCTACCCTTCATAAACTTGAGGTTATTCAAAATTCTGCTGCCTGTGTCTTAACTCGCACCAAGTCCCATTCCCCTATCATCCCTGTGCTCGTTGACCTACTTTGACTCCCGGTCAAGCAACGTTTTGATTTTAAAATTCTCATCCTTGTTTTCAAATCCTTCCATGGCCTCACCCCTCCCTGTCTCTGTAATCTCCTCCAGCCCCACAACCCTCCGATTACTGTGCTCCTCTAATTCTGGCCTCTTGAGCATCCTGATTTTAATCATTCTGCCATTGGTGGCCATGCCTTCATTTGCCTTGGCCCTAAACCCTGTAATTCCTTCTCGACACCTCTCTGCCTCTCCATCTCACTTTCCTCCTGCAAGACACTCTTTAAAACCTACCTCTTTGACCAAGCATTTGGTCATCTGACCTAATTTCACATTATTTGGCTTGTCTCATATTTTGTTTTATAATGCTCCTGTGAAGCACCTTGGAATGTTTTATTATGTTAAAGACACCATATAAATATAAGTTGTTGCTTTTGAAGAGTTTGCTGACATCAGCAGTAATTTGCATTGCATTAGTTTTAAACCTGTGTTCTTGCCTTACACCCACAGGCTAATTTTGTGTAAGTCTGAATGCAGGTCGTTGAGGGCCTTTAGTAGAGTTCACGTGAGTTGTTCTTTATTCAAAACAAAATCAAAAATATAATAATACAAGTGCAAAATATTGCCGATGCTGGAAAGCTGAAATAAAGACAGAAAAGGCTGAAAATACACAGCAGGTCATGCAGCATCTGTGGAAAGTGTAACAGTTAACCTTACAGGTCTGTGACCTTTCATCAGAACTGGAAAAAGTTAGAAATGTATTAGGTTTTAAGCAAGTGAAAAGGGGGAGGGTGGATAAAGAGCAAAGGGGAAGGTCTGTGATAAGGTAGAAGACAGGAAAGATTAAATAACAAAAGTATTAGTTGTGCAGGGCCAAAGGAAGTAGTAACGGGGCGTTCAGTCCGTAGGTGTGACTGCAAGCTACAGGTCACCTACAATTTTAATTCCCCACCTTGCTTTATGCTCTGTCTCTGCCTCCTGCAGTGTTCCCAGAAAGCTCGATGAATAGCACCTCATCTTTCGATTAAGCACTTTACAGCCCGCAGGACTCAACAGTGAGTTCAACAATTTCAGACTGTAATCGCTGCCCCCATTTTGTTTCCTTTACTTTGCATGTTTTGCGCTTCCCCTTGTTTTTCTCTTGTTTTTGCTTTAGATGAGAGCTGTTTCTCATTCTGCCATTCACACCTCCTCTAGACACATCTTTTTGTTTCTTTGTTTCTTTTCGTGTCCCATTACCACTTCCTTTGGCCCTACACAACTAACTCCTTTGTTATTTAATCTCTCCAGTCTTCCACCCTATCACAGA
The DNA here is from genome assembly GCF_036365525.1 of Heterodontus francisci. Classification (NCBI taxonomy): domain Eukaryota; kingdom Metazoa; phylum Chordata; class Chondrichthyes; order Heterodontiformes; family Heterodontidae; genus Heterodontus; species Heterodontus francisci. Next base: position 2,247,287 of record NC_090407.1, on the reverse strand, counting down.
CTTCCCTTTTGTCCACCCCCCCCCCCCCCCCACCCACCCCGCTTCACTTGCTTAAAACCTATTACATTTCTAACTTTTCCCAATTCTGATGAAAGATCATCAACCGGAAACGTTAACTCTGTTTCTCTCTCTCCAGATGCTGCCTGACCTGCTGAATGTCTCCGGCACTTTCTGTTTTTATTTCAAAAATATAGTGCAGTGGCTACTCAGATTGAAATATATCTACTTCACAGTGTAAGGGGTTAGACAAATGCAATAATTGGTGAATGGTTCATGAGAACAGCACAGGAACATTGATTTTCCAATTATTCCATTCCCCTTCCCTTTGGGAAATGCTTTGGCTGAGTCTACCTCCTTAATAGCCCAGTTGAAAGATTTTTTTTTTACAGCCGCAATTGTTCAGAAATAACTTGCTGTTCATATCATTCAGTCTTCAACATGTTACCAAGTGTGTAATGAATAATCCCCAAGAGTTCTAATCGGGAACAGGACAGAACAGATGAAAGTAAGACGCAAACACCATGTTGTTCAATTAGCTGGAGTCTCCATTTCAGTCTGCATTCTGCTGGATCAATTGTTACATTGTCTGCAGATGGAACAGCAATTTATAAAATGTGCCAGAAGAATTTGAACCCCTATTAGTAGCTAATTAGCAGCAGTTGTATCATGCTTTTTGGATTAATTTTCTTACTACTGTCAGCACTATCTGGAAACAAAGGGACAGGAGTAGGCGATTCAGCACCTCAAGCCTGTTTCACCAAGTCGAATAACTGAGGAGAGTAACAAATCCCAATACTGTCCGAATCTCACCTGAGAAAGCACATCATTTTCCAGTAAAGATTGACCAATTATTAGTAAACAGACCATTGTCTTCTGAAACAAAGGCGTAAAATGCTGGAAATACTCAGCGGGTCTGGCAGCATCCGTGAAGAGTCATGACTTTTCATCAGAATTGGCACAAGTTAGAAATGTAAGAGATTTTGAGCATGTGAAGTGGGGGGAGGAGGGGGAGAAGAATAAAAGGGAAGGTCTGTGATAGGGTGGAGCACAGGAGAGATTAAATGACAAAAGGTTTCATGGTACAACACCAAGTAAAGTAACAAAAGCTGTGTCTGGAGGAGGTGTAAAAAGCAGGAGAGCAGCTGTCTGAACACACAGTGAAGGAATTAAGAAAGTGGGGGGGGGGGGGGGGAATGAACCAGCAGAAAAAATTAAAAATTAAAAAAAATGGGGGTGGAGGTTATGATCCAAAATTGTTGAACTCATTGAACTGAGTGGAGGTGTTCTGCAAAGCGGTCACCCAGTCTGCGTTTGGTCTCCCCAGTGTAGAGGAGACCGCATTGTGAGCAGCGAATACAGTATACTACATTGAAAGAAGTACAAGTAAATCGCTGTTTCACCTGGAAGGAATGTTTGGTGCCCTGGACGGTGGGAAGAGAGGAGGTAAAAGGGCAGATTTGCATCTCCTGCGTTTGCCTGGAAAGGTGCTGTAGGAAAGGGGGGAGTGATCCAGGGTGTCAGAGAGGGAATGATCCCTTCGGAATGCTGAAAAAGGAGGGGAGGGGAAGATGGCATTACCCTGGAGCTGGCAGAAATGGCAGAGGATGATCCGTTGAATATGGAGACTGAGGGGGTGGTAGGTGAGGACAAGGGGAGTCCTATCACAGGTCTGGGAGGGAGGGGAAGGGGTGAGAGCAGAAGTGCGTGAAAAAGATTGGACACAGTTGAAGGCCCTGTCAACCACAGTGGGGGGGGGGGGGGGGGGAAGATGGGAGTCCTTAGTTGAGGAAAAAGGAAGACATATTGGAAGCACGAGTATGAAAGGTTGCATCGTTTCAAACAGATGAGATGGAGAAACAGGGAGAATGGAACCAAATGCTTGAAGGAAATGGGGTGTGAGGAAGTCTAGTCTTGGTGGCTGTGGGAGTTGGTGGGTTATAGTGAATATTGGTTGATAGCCTTTCCCCAGAATTGCAGACAAAGTCAAGGATGGGAAGGGAGAGTCGAACACGGACCATGTGCAGGTGAGAGAAGGATGGAAATTGGAAACAATATCAATGAAATTTTCCAGTTCAGTGCAAGAACAGGAAGCGGCACCGATACTGTCACTGCAGAGGGTTTAAACTAACTTGGCAGGGCTGTGGGAACCAGGAGATAATACAAGAGAGAAATGCCAAGGTGCACAGAGAATTGGGAGAGGCAGATTGCACTAGAGTAGGAAATAGTAAGTTATTAGTTGAGGTCAGAGTAAGAGGGAAAGTAATAAAGACCAAATTATGTTACTGTGCAGAGTGTGGTAAATAAGGTTGGTGAACTGCATGCACAGATAGTCATTTGGAAATATGATGTGGCGATAACGGAGACCTGCTTCAAAGAAGGGCAAGACTGGGTATTAAATATTCCTGGATACAAGGTGTTCAGGAAAGATAGCAAAGGGGGAAGGGTGGCAGTATTGATTAAGGAGAGCATTGCAGTGCTGGAGGGAGAGGATGTCCCAGAGGAGTCAAGGACAGAATCTACTTGGTTAGAGCTAAGGAAAGATAAGGTGCAATTACATTGCTCGGTGTAGTCTACAGGCCACCAACCAGCGAGAAAGATATAGAGGAACAAATTTGCAAAGAAATTAGAGAGATGCAAAGAGTGTTTATAATGGGGGACTTGAATTATCCGAATATAGGCTGGGATAGTAGTAAAGGGCAGAGAGGGCCAAGAGTTTCTAGAAAAGTGCTCAGGAGAATTTTCTACAGTATGTTTCCAATCCAATGAGAAAGGAGGCACTGCTGGTCCTGGTTCTTGGGAATGAGGTGGGCCAAGTGGATTAAGTAGCAGTAGGGGAACATTTAGGGGACAGTGATCATTGTACCATAAGGTTTAGGTTGACTATGGAAAAGGACAAGGAACAATCCAGAGTAAGAATAATTAACTGGGAGAAAGTCAACTTCAATGGGGTTAAGAATGGATCTGACACAAAAGTTGGAATCAAAGGTTGGCAGGCAAAATGGGAAATGAACAATGGGCTTCCTTTAAAGAAGATAGTTCGGGCACAGTCGAGGTCTATTTCCTCAAAGGGGAAAGGTAGGGAAAACAAATCCAGAGCTCCCTAGATGATGAAAGTGATGGAGATTAAGATAAAAAAGAAAATGTGTGCTTATGACAGATGTCGGGTAGATAATACTACCAAGAAGCATGCAGACTATAGAAGGTTCGGAGGGGAAGTGAGAAAACAACTAAGAGAAGCAGAGAGAGAGTATGTAATGTTTGCGCCACACAAGTGCCGGGCAATGACTATTTCAAACAAAAGAGAATCTAACCATCTCCCTTTGACATTCAATGGCATTACAATAACTGAATCCCCCACTATCAACATCCTGGGGTTACCATTGACCAGGAACTGAACTGGAGTAGCCATATAAATACCGTGGTTACAAGAGCAGGTCAGAGGCTAGGAATCCTGCGGCAAGTAACTTACCTCCCCAAAGCCTGTCCACCATCTACAAGGCACAAGTCAGGAGAGTGATGGAATACTCTCCACCTGTCTGGATGGGTTTAGCTCCAACAATACACCAGAAGCTCGACACCATCCAGGACAAAGCTGCCACGTATTGGCACCCTATCCACAAACATTCACTCCCTCCACCACCAATGCACAGTGGCAGCAGTGTGTACCATCTACAAGATGCACTGCAGCAATGCACCTTAGACAGCACCTTCCAAACCTGCGACCTCTACCAACTAGAAGGACAAGGGCAGCAAATGCATGGGAACACCACCACCTGCAAGTTCTCCTCCAAGCCACACACCATATAGACTTGGAACTATATTGTCATTCCTTCACTGTCACTGGTCAAACTCCTGGAACTCCCTTCCTAATAGCACTGTGGGTGTACCTACACCCCACATGGACTGCAGCGGTTCAAGAAGGCAGCTCACCACCACCTTCTCAAGGGCAATTCGGAATGGGCACTAAATGCTCTCCGAGCCAGCGACGCCCACATCCCATGAACGAATTAAAAAAAGAGACTGGCAGCTAAATTAAAAGGGATTCCCAACGTCTCCTGTGGTATATAAATAGTAAAAGGGTGGGAAAAGGAGGAGTGGGGCCGATTAGGGTCCAAAATGGGGATTTACACATGGAGGTAGGGGGCATGGCTGAGGTATTAAATGAATACTTTGCATCTGTCTTTACCAAGGAAGAAGATGCTGCACAGGTCATGGTGAAAGAGGAGGTAATTAATGCACAAGAAGGATTTAAAATTGACAAGGAGGAGGTATTAGGTAGGGTTGTCTGTACTTAAAGTTGATAAGGCACCAGGGCCAGATGAGATGCATCCAAGGATACTGAAGGAAGTGAGGGTGGAAATCGCAGAGGCACTGGCCATAATTTTCCAATCTTGGTGGAGGAATCGAGAACAAGAGGGCACAGATTTAAGGTAATTGGCAAAAGAAGCAATGGCGACATGAGGAAGAACTTTTTCATGCTGTGAGTGTTTAGGATCTGGAATGCACTGTCTGAGAGTGTGGTGGAGGCAGGTTCAGTGAGTGTTTAGGATCTGGAATGCACTGCTGAGAGTGTGATGGAGGCAGGTTCAGTGAGTGTTTAGGATCTGGAATGCACTGCCTGAGAGTGTGGTGGAGGCAGGTTCAATCGAGGCACTAGAGGGAAGTGGATTTTTATCTGAAAAGGAACAACGTGCAGGGCTACGGGGAGAAGGCGGGGGAGTGGTACCAGGTAAAATTGCTCTTTCGGAGAGCCAGTTCAGACACAATGGGTCAAATGGCCTCTTTCTCATCAATGTACCATAATAAGAAGTGAGGGAGGCGGCCTGAGTAGGAATGTTCCACGGGCATTGTCTTTTGTATTTTTAACCCCCTCCTTTCTTTTCTTTACTTCACCATTATTCTCTTCTTGATCTAATTGCTTATCAGAAATGTCAGATGTGAACTCATGAATTTAGTGAGTTTGAACTGAAGCCAGTAGGTGCTTTGACATGTCCTTTGCTGTATAAATGTATGTCTGTCATCAGAAATGCAGTTTAATGGGACATTCTACTATCTGATCTCCAGGACAAAAGTACTTTCTAGTTTACGTTTTAATTTTCTTTTTAATGGTTATTTGTGTAATCTTGGCTTTGGTTCCAAGAGACCAAAATCTGAAGTTCAGTTATAATCATGTGTAAACGGAATACATTCTCCATAAGGCCTTAAATGCATTTGGGACTTAGTTACATCCCATTCTCAACCAGACCTGAGCAATTTGTTTTTATTCATGTATGGAATGTGGGTTTTGCTGGCTAGGCCAGCATTTATTGCCCATCCCTAATTGCCCTTAAACTGAGTGGCTTGCTACACCATCTCAGAGGGCATTTAAGAGTCAACCACATTTCTGTGGATCTGGAGTCACATGTAGGCCAGACCAGGTAAGGACAGCAGATTTCCTTCCCTAAAGGACATTAGTGAACCAGATGGGTTTTTACAACAACGACAATGGTTTCACGGTCACCATTAGACTAGTTTTTTAAATTCCAGATATTCCAGAACTCCAGCAATTGCTATAACGGAGGGACATTAGATGCACCCTCTCATCAACATTACCACAGACACAGATGTATATATAGCTCCTTCCTCATGTGGAACCCACTGAGTAATTCCTAGTCTTCCCTCTAACCATGTAGAGTTCCCTTAACTCTGTAAATCCTGTTCTCCATTAGGCTAGCTTCCCCATAAACCTGTTCCCATTACACTGCTTTCTTTGCAGTTATTTCCAGCTGTTTGCAATTGCCATAAATAAGGGGCAACATTTTTGCTGTGACTTAAAATAATTTTGTTTTTGTATCACGAGTTCAGCGTCATCTCTCTCCGCCTCCTCCTCTTCCTCCCACCTCCTCTTCCTCCCACCTCCTGCTTGTCCCCCAGTGAGCTGTCTCCTTCCGGGGCCTCACTGTTCTCAAGGTCCACACCTCTCTTGAGGGCCATGTTATGGAGTATGCAGCAGACCAACACAATTTCTCTTATTCTTTAATGGCATGTGGGCATCGCTGGCCAGGCCAGCATTTGTTGCCCATCCCTAGTTGCCCTTGAGAATGTGGTGGTGAACCGCTGCAGTTCATCTGATGTAGGTACACCCACAGTGCTGTTAGGGAGGGAGTTCCAGGATTTTAACACAATGTGCAAGACCCTTGCAGGAGGGTATTGGAGGGTGCCACCTGATCGGTCCAGGCACCAGAAGTGCATCTTCAGAGGTCTGATGGCCTGCTCAATGGTTGTCCTGCTGAGCAGATGGCATTGGTTGTATTGCCTCAATCTCTCTGTCTGGGACCCCCAGAGAGGGGTGAGTAGCCATGTCTTCAAGGGATTTCCCTTGTCCCCGAGGATCCATCCACACGCTTGGGGGGGGTTGGAGTGAAGATCTGAGGCAGCGTGGACTGCCAGAGGATGAAGGAGTCATGGCAGTTGCCAGGAAAGTGAGCACACACATGGAGGAAGCTCTTGTGGTCGCAGACCAGTTGGACGTTGAGGGCGTGAAAGCCCTTTCTGTTGATGGGTCTCATTGGCCAGTCACTCAATGCCTTGATGCCACATGGGAGCAATTGATGATGCCCTGCACCTGCGGTAATCCAGTGATGGCAGCAATACCCAATGCCCTCTCAGCCTGCCAAGCCATGTCTGTCTTGAAATGAATGTACTGTCCAGCTCTGCCAAATGGGGCATCAGTGACCAACGAGGTGCAGTGGTGGTCTGCTGTTTGTGAGATACCACTAGAGTCCGCATTTGATCCTTGGAAGGAGCTAGAAGTCCAAAGCCACAGTGACTTTGACAGCTACTGACTGGCCATGGAGACCAGTGATGTGAGGTGTGAGATCTTTGATGAAGTCACAGATATTTGTGGCCATCTGCCTGGAGCGACGCAGTCTTCTGCAGCACTGGCTGTCTGTCATCTCCAGGTAGCTCCATCTTTGGCAGTAGTGAAGTTATGACCTCTGTGATCTTCCTGCCCACCTGCTACTCGGAGTTCTGCCCTTACTCAGAGGGTGTTGCCCCTCATCACCCCTGGGCCCAAAATCTGATAGTCGTGCCCCCATTGCCAGATGCAGACTTCATTTTGGACAGCTGGCTGCCCAGTTGTGATTGGCAGCCTTGCCCATGCTTTACTGGTGACAATCCCATTCAGTGCCTGAGCCCTGAGTGCCCACTCTCCCCACCATCTGTGCAGCACCAAGGGCACCTCCTTTCCAAATGCTGAACCCCCCCCCCCCCTTTGCCCTGTTGACCCTCTTATGGGACTGGGGTAATGCTCTGAGGCAGCCATGACTGGCTCCCCACTCTCTACTCACCTCCTTTCTGCTGATCAGCAGTAGACAGAACCTGTAACCCGTGCTCTCCCTTCAAAATTGCAGCCCTCACCTCCAACAAGCTCTTAATGAGCTTCTCAATTACTCTAAATGGCCTCAATGGGGAGGAGTGCGGGATCGCTGTCCCGTCCTCCCCCTGCCCTGGTAAACATTGCTGCTGCTGAGAACAGCATCTTGAAACTGACCTGCTGGTATTTTGGGCCCGAGGGGGGAGATGGGGGTTGGTGGGAGGGCTGGAAGTTCAGCCCCAGCTCTCAGTTTCTTTTCCTGTCATCAGTACTACAGCGCTTGTACCTCTGAACCTCTCTCAAACTCATCCACCTGCTGTTCCTGTTCCTGCTGAAATAAGGAACCGTTGTCTTATCTGCAACTCTCGCACGTTACATTCAGTCTGCACATCTACCAACAGGCCTTTTAAATATAGATTTGCCATTACCTGCCTGCTTTTAAAAAAAAAAAAATTCTCTTCACTTTTCCACTCATTTTTATTTATAAAGAAACCCTCCCACCTTGCCTTCCACTTAGGTAGGGAGACACAGTTTGTTTTTATATTGTTTCATGGGATGTGAGTGTCGCTGGCAAAACCAGCATTTGCTGCCCATCCCTAATTGCCTTGACAACTAAGGGGCTTGCTCAGGCATTTCAGGGGGCAGTTAAGAGTCACGGACATTGTTGTAGGTCTGGAGTCACATGTAGGCCAGACCAGGTAAGGATGGCAGATTTCCTTCCCTGAAGGACATTAGTGAACCAGATGGGTTTTTACAACAATCGATAGTTTTGTGGTGACCATTACTGAGACTAGCTTTCAATTCCAGCTTTGTGAGGAATTGAAGACAGCGAGATCTATTTTATCAGCTTATTGCAACAATGAAGTTTTTTTTATTTTCTTGTCTTTATGGGGACTTTGCTCTTCAATAGTTTGAAGTAGTGAGAAATACTGGGCTATAGAACACTATTCAGTTAGGCTGCAGTAAGGTACAGAGTAAAGTTCCTTCTAATTTTGCCCCAACAATGAGTTTCAGCTCCAACCTGGGGATGCCCGATTGGCCCAATGTGGTGCATTCCCATTTCATCAGCCATCCTGCAGACACTCTGAATGATATTCCCAACCTATTGCCAATAAATAACGAAAAAGGATAAATTTTGTGTTGTAGCTTCATACCCACTGGAATCTGGACTGGGACCAGTGCTAAACTCATTTCACACATCGGGTAGATTGTGGTCTTCTGTGGTAATGTGGCAGAGTGAATCACCACCACCCCTTTGCAAAACGCCAGACTGGCTCTGATCTTCATTCCATTGATTTCAATGGCAATGATTAAAATTTGCCTCATTGAACTTTCACAACCAGAATTCTAATGCCACCAGTCTGAGCTCAATTATAAACTCTGGTCCCAGAGGTAAAAGGTTAGTGTCAAAACTACTGGACCACCCAGTCCCCTCTTGCTTTCAATTTTTGACCTATGTTGTACTTTCGAGAACTGCCACAATGAACATTCAATCAATAGCATCAAACCCACAGTAAGACTCCTTCAGGCTAAGCGAAGGAAATGCATGCATGGTTGACACTATTATCCATGTTCAATAGATGCCTGATTTAGTTTCAATCTGAATGTGAGCTTAAAATCCTTTTTGTTTGGTTGAGAATTGATCCCCACATTTTGTAGCAGTGTTGAAAGAATCTGTTATTAAACCAAAATCAGTTGTGCTTTTAGCAATTTATTCTCAATGAGTGAACAGATTAGGACACGAGGACAGTGTGTGAATGAGTTCTGTTGAAGAATTCATTTCATCTTCAAGTTTCTAATCTAAGTCTCCTTTATGCTTTTGAAGGCAAATTCTGAAGCTGTAAGTGGATTTAAAACCCATTAAAGCGAATGTAAAGAAAATCAGGGTCTGGCAAACGCAGAAGCAGAAAATCCGAATATAACGTAGAAATCAGGAGGCAGTGCCAGATTCTCAAGATCTGGAATCTTTGTGAGCAACAAAGGAATATGCAAATACTGTCCCGTATATTTACAAGTATCTAACAAAGGCTCTGCCATCTTGTTTGGGTGGATGGTAAAGATTCTGTGACTCAGAGAAGAGTAGAGTAGTTGCCCTGGGCATTCCTTCATTAACCAGCATCAAAACTGGTTATTCCTGTATTGCTGTGTGGGATCATGCTGTGCACAACATGGCTGGCTGTGTCATTTTCTCTATATAGTTTATGTTTGTTGGAAGCTATGATTTACATGCTGGTGGTTTTCATGTTTATTTTACAGGTTCTGTCCCTTCTGAATGAGTCTGTGCTGTTGTGCCATGGTTGGGGTGATGACAAACCCTGAATAGTAGCTGAGGCACTCCTGCAATCTGCCCTGCAGAGAGTTGGTAAAAGGCATGGCCGTGAGAAGCCCCAGTGTAGGTATGGAGAATAGGATGCTTCAGGAATTGTAGTCTCCAGGTTTGACTGTGAGGCTTCTCTTTATTCCAGGTTAGGTGGAGTAGGTGCTCAGGGGGAAGGAGAAATCCTTGCTCTGAGGTTGCAAAATAGCAATAAATGGATGAGGAGAGGCTCAGGCGAATTACCTCCACAGTGTTTACGGGGGCTTGTGGTTCCTTCTATTTCTCTGCTTCTAAATCATCAACATTGGTCGAGTGGGAACATACGAACATAGGAGCAGGAGTAGGCCCTTCGAGCCTGCTCCGCTATTCAATAAATTCATGGCAAAGCTGATTACTCCACATTTCCACCTACCCCCAATAACCTTCCACCCCCTTGCTTATCAAGACTCTATCTCTACCTCTGACTTAAAAATATTCAAAGACTCTGCTTCCACCGCCTTTTGTGGAAGAGAGTTCCAAAGACTCACGACCCTCTGAGAGAAAATTTCTCCTCATCTCTGTCTTAAATGGGCAACCCCTTATTTTTAAACAGTGACCCCTAATTCTAGATTCTTCCACAAGGGGTAACATCCTTTCCACATCCACCCTGTCAAGACCCCTCAGGATCTTATGTTTCAATCAAGTCGCCTCTTACTCTTCTAAATTCCAGCGTATACAAGCCTAGCCTGTCCAACCTTTCCTCATAAGACAACCCACCCATTCCAGGTATTAGTCTAGTAAACCTTCTCTGTACTGCCTCCAATGCATTTTCATCCTTCCTTAAATAAGGAAACCAGTACTGTACACAGTACTCCAGATGTGGTCTCACCAATGCCCTGTATAGCTGAAGCATAAACTCCCTACTTTTGTATTCAATTCCCCTCCTGATAAACGATAACATTCTATCAGCTTTCCTAATTACCGTGCTGTACTAACCTTCTGCGATTCATGCACTAGGACACCCAGATCCCTCTGCAATCTCTCACCATTTAGATAATATGCTTTTTTATTCTTCCTGCCAAAGTGGACAATTTCATACTTTTCCACATTATACTCCATTTGCCAGGTCTTTGCACACTCACTTAACTTATCTATATCCCTTTGTAGCCCCCTTATGTCCTCTTCACAAGTGACTTTCCTATCTATCTTTGTGTCTTCAGCAAATTTAACAACCATACCTTCAGTCCCTTCATCTAACTCATTTATATAAATTGTAAAAGGTTGAGGCCCGAGCACAGATCCCTGTGGCACACCACTCATTACATCTTGACAACCAGAAAATGACCCATTTATGCCTACTCTCTGTTTCCTGCTAGCTAGCCAATCTTCTATCCATGCCAGTATGTTACCCCCTACATTATGAGCTTTTATTTTCTGCAATAACCTTTGATGTGGCACCTTATCAAATGCCTTCTGGAAATCTAAGTACAATACATCCACTGGTTCCCCTTTATTCACAGAACATGTAACTCCCTCAAAGAACTCTAATAAATTGGCTAAACACGATTTCCCTTTAACAAAACCATGTTGACTCTGCCTGATTACCTTGAATTTTTCTAAATGCCCTGCTGTAACGTCTTTAATAATAACTTCTAACATTTTTCCTAAGACAGATGTTAATCTAACTGGCCTGTAGTTTCCTGCTTTCTGTCTCCCTCCCTTTTTGAATAAAGGAGTTACATTCGCTATTTTCCAATCTAACGGAAGCTTCTCCGAATCTAGGGAATTTTGGAAAATTAAAACTAACGCATCAATTATCTCACTAGCCACTTCTTCTTTTAAAACCCGAGGATGAAGGCCATCAGGACCCGGGGACTTGTCAGCTTGCAGCTCCAACAATTCGTTCAGTACCACTACCCTGGTGATTTGTAATTTTCTTGAGTTCCTCTTTCCCTTCCATTTCTTGACTTACAGCTAAAACTGGGATGTTACTTATATCCTCAATAGTGAAGACCGATGCAAAATATCTGTTCAGTTCACCTGCCATCTCCTTATTATCCATCATTAATTCCCCAGACTCACTTTCTATAGGACCAATGCTTACTTTGTTAACTTTTCTTTTTAAATATCTATAGAAATTCTTACTATCTGTCTTTATTTTTTGAGCTAGCTTTCTCTCGTACTCTAATTTTACCTTCCTTATCAATCTTTTAGTCATTCTTTGCTTTTTTTATATTCTGTCCAATCTTCTGACCTGCCTCCCATTTTTGCACAATTATAGGCTTTTTCTTTAAGTTTGATATTATCTTGAACTGCTTTAGTTAACCATGGATGGTGGGTCCCACCCTTGGAATTTTTCTTTCTTGTTGAAATGTATCTATTCTGTATATTCTGAAATATCGCCTTAAATGTCTGCCACTGCATCTCTATTGACCTATCCCTTAACCCGATTTGCCAATTCACTTTAGCTAGCTCTGCTTTCATGCCCTTATTTAAGTTTGAAATAACAAAAGAAAAGAACAGTACAGCACAGGAACAGGCCATTCGGCCCTCCAAGCCTGCGCCGATCTTGATGCCTGCCTAAACTAAAACCTTCTGCACTTCCGGGGTCCGTATCCCTCTATTCCCAACCTATTCATGTATTTGTCAAGATGCCTCTTAAACGTCGCTTTCGTACCTGCTTCCACCACCTCCCCCGGCAACAAGTTCCAGGCACTCACCACCCTCTGTGTAAAGAACTTGCCTCGCACATCCCCTCTAAACGTTGCCCCTCTCACCTTATACCTATGTCCCCTAGTAACTGACTCTTCCACCCTGGGAAAAAGTTTCTGACTATCCACTCTGTCCATGCCGCTTATAACTTTGTAAACCTCTATCATGTCGCCCCTCCACCTCCATCGTTCCAGTGAAAACAATCCGAGTTTATCCAACCTCTCCTCATAGCTAATGCCCTCCAGACCAGGCAACATCCTGGTAAACCTCTTCTGTACCCTCTCCAAAGCCTCCACATCCTTCTGGTAGTGTGGCGACTAGAATTGCATGCAATATTCTAAGTGTGGCCTAACTAAAGTTCTGTACAGCTGCAGCATGACTTGCCTATTTTTATACTCTATGCCCCGACCGATGAAGGCAAGCATGCTGTATGCCTTCTTGACTACCTTATCCACCTGCGTTGCCACTTTCAGTGACCTGTGGACCTGTACGCCCAGATCGCTCTGCCTGTCAATACTCCTCAGGGTTCTGCCATTTACTGTATACTTCCCACCTGCATTAGACCTTCCAAAATGCATTACCTCACATTTGTCCGAATTAAACTCCATCTGCCATTCTCCGCCCAAGTCTCCAACCAATCTATATCCTGCTGTATCCTCTGACAATCCTCATCACTGTCCGCAACTCCACCAACCTTTGTGTCGTCTGCAAATTTACTAATCAGACCAGCTACATTTTCCTCCAAATCATTTATATATACTACAAACAGCAAAGGTCCCAGCACTGATCCCTGTGGAACACCACTAGTCACATTCCTCCATTCAGAAAAGCACCCTTCCACTGCTACCCTCTGTCTTCTATGACAGTTCTGTATCCATCTTACCAGCTCCCCTCTGATCCCATGTGACTTCACCTTTTGTACCAGTCTGCCATGAGGGACCTTGTCAAAGGCTTTACTGAAGTCCATATAGATAACATCCACTGCCCTTCCTTCATCAATCATCTTTGTCACTTCCTCAAAAAACTCAATCAAATTAATGAGACACGACCTCCCCTTCACAAAACTATGCTGCCTCTTGCTAATAAGTCCATTTGTTTCCAAATGGGAGTAAATCCTGTCCCGAAGAATCCTCTCAATAGTTTCCCTACCACTGACGTAAGGCTCACCGGCCTATAATTTCCTGGATTATCCTTGCTACCCTTCTTAAACAAAGGAATAACATTGGCTATTCTCCAGTCCTCTGGGACCTCACCTGTAGCCGATGAGGATGCAAAGATTTCTGTCAAAGCCCCAGCAATTTCTTCCCTTGCCTCCCTCAGTATTCTGGGGTAGATCTCATCAGGCCCTGGGGACCTATCTACCTTAATGCTTTGAAAGACACCCAACACCTCCTCCTTTTTGATAATGAGATGACTGAGACTATCTACACTCCCTTCCCTCGGCTCATCATCCACCAAGTCCTTCTCCTTGGTGAATACTGATGCAAAGTACTAATTTAGTACCTCGCCCATTTCCTCTGGCTCCACACATAGATTCCCTTCTCTGTCCTTGAGTGGGCCAACCCTTTCCCTGCTTACCCTCTTGCTCTTTTTATATACGTATAAAAAGCCTTGGGATTTGCCTTAATCCTGTAGTCTAGTCTAATACTAGTCTTGGAACCACTCTTCCCTCCCTCAAACTGAATGTAAAATTCAATCATATTATGATTGCTGCTACCGAGGGGCGCCTTAATTATGAGGTCATTAATTACTCCTATCTCGTTGCACAATACCGGGTCTAGTATAGTCTGCTCTCTGGTTGGTTCCAGAATGTATTGTTCCAAGAAATTATCCTGAAAACATTTTATGTACTCCTCATCTAGGCTACCTCTGCCCACCTGATTTTTCCAGTCTATATGTAGGTTAAAGTCCCCCATAATTATCGCTGTACCTTTCTGACAAGCTGCCTTTAGTTCTTCTTTTATACCCCGTCCTACTGTGTGGCTAATGTTTGGTGGCCTCTACAGTACTCCCACAAATGATTTCTTGCCTTTATGATTTCTAATCTCGACCAAACTGCTTCTACATCCTGGTCTCCCGAACTTAGGTCATCCCTCTTTATTGTGCTAATATCATCATTAATTAACAGATCTACCCCTCCACCTTTTCCTAGCTTCCTGTCTTTCCTAAATGCCATGTACCCTTCAATATTCAGGTCCCAATTTATGTCGTCCTGCAGCCCTGTCTGTTTAATGACTATCAGATCGTACTTATTTATTTCTATTTGAGCTCTCAGTTCATCTGTTTTGTTTTGAATTCTATGTGCATTCAGATACAGAGCCTTTAGTTGTGTCCTTTTATTATTTTTGTTAACTCTAGCCTTATCTGTTGATTTACTCTTAGATTTTTACGCTCTGTCCCTTCCTGTCACAGTCTGTTTATCATTTCCCATATGGGTGGCGCAATGGTTAGCACCGCAGCCTCACAGCTCCAGCGACCCGGGTTCAATTCTGGGTACTGCCTGTGTGGAGTTTGCAAGTTCTCCCTGTGTCTGCGTGGGTTTCCTCCCACATGCCAAAGACTTGCAGGTTGATAGGTAAATTGGCCATTAGCAATTGCCCCTAATATATAGGTAGGTGGTAGGGAAATATCGGGACAGGTGGGGATGTGGTGGGAATATGGGATTAGTGTAGGATTAATATAAATGGGTGGTTGATGGTCGGCACAGACTCGGTGGGCCGAAGGGCCTGTTTCAGTGCTGTATCTCTAAAGTAAAACTAAACTAATACCTTCCTCTCTTGCCCCAACGGTACAGCCACCACTTTCTCCAGTATTGGTGTCAGTGCCCCACGAACCGGAACCCACTTGTACCACACCAGTCTTTGAGCCACGCATTAATTTCCCTAATCTTATTTGCCCTATGCCAATTTGCACGTGGCTCAGGTAATAATCCAGAGATTATTACCTTTGAAGTTCTGCTTCTTAATTTGGCACCTAGTTCCTCATACTGACTATGCAGAACTTCTTTCCTTGTCCTGCTGATGTCATTGGTACCTACATGGACTACGACTGCAGAGAACAGAGTCAATCCTCCTAACTATACTGTCCCCTACTACCACTACATTCCTTTTTTTCTCCCTCCACCTGAATGATTTCCTATACCATGTTTCCATGGTCAGGTTGCTCATCCACCCTGCAGCCCCCACTCTCATCCAAACAAGCTGAAAGTACCTCAAACCTGTTAGACAATCGCAAAGCCTGAGGTTCCTGCACTCCTGCCCTCTGGATCCTCTTACCTACCTCAGCTGCAGCCACTCTCCTGTCCCTGACCACTGACCAAATCAGAAGACCCAATCTTAAGGGTGTGACCGCCTCCTGGTATAAAATGTCCAGGTAACTTTCCCCCTCCCTGATGTGTCGCAGTGTCTGCAGCTCGGACTCCAGTTCAATGACTCTGAGCCGAAGCTCTTCGAGCCGCAAACACTTACTGCAGACGTGTTTGCCCTGGATCACACTGGCATCCAGGAGCTCCTACATGCTGCAGCCGTGACACATCACCTGTCCTGCCATCCTTAATGTGTTTCAATTAACTACTTAATTATTTTATTTTATTTTCCTTTTTTATATATTTTAAGTTATCACTGGTTCCTTTACTATTTTAAACTCTAAGATTTAAGGTAGTTATGGAAAAGGACAAAGATGGACCAGACATAAAGGTACTGAATTGGGGGAAGGCCGATTTCAAGATGATAAAACAGGATCTGGCCAAAGTGGACTGGGAGCAGCTACTTGTAGGAAAGTCTACATCACATCAGTGGGAGTCATTCAAAGAGGAAATAGTGAGAGTCCAGAGCAAACATGTACCCATTGATGTGAAGGGTAGGACTAACAGGCCCAGGGAACCCTGGATGTCAGTGACGCTCAGTTTGGGTTCCGCCAGGGCCACTCAGCTCCTGACCTCATTACAGCCTTGGTTCAAACATGGACAAAAGAGCTGCACTCGAGAGGAGAGGTGAGAGTGACTGCCCTTGACATCAAGGCAGCATTTGACCGAGATGGCATCAAGGAGCCCTAGCAAAACTGAGGTCAATGGGAATCGGGGAAAACCCTCTGCTGGCTGGAGTCATACCTAGCGCAAAGGAAGATGGTTGTGGTTGTTGGAGGTCAATCATCTGAGCTCCAGGACATCACTGCAGGAGTTCCTCAGGGTAGTGTCCTAGGCCCAACCATCTTCAGCTGCTTCATCAATGACCTTCCTTCAATCATAAGGTCAGAAGTGAGGATGTTCGCTGATGATTGCACAATGTTCAGCACCATTCGTGACTCCTCAGATACTGAAGCAATCCGTTTAGAAATGCAGCAAGACCTGGACAATATCCAGGCTTGGGCTGATAAGTGGCAAGTAACATTCGCGCCTCACAAGTGCCAGGCAATGACCATCTCCAACAAGAGAGAATCTAACCATAGATAATATAATTACCATGGCTACAAGAGCAGGTCAGAGGCTAGGAATCCTGAGGTGAGTAACTCACCTCCTGACTCCCCAAAGCCTGTCCACCATCTACAAGGCACAAGTCAGGAGTGTGATGGAACACTCTCCACTTGCCTGGATGGGTGCAGCTCCAACAACACTCAAGAAGCTCGACACCATCCAGGACAAAGCAGCCCACTTGATTGGAACCCCATCTACAAACATTCACTCCCTCCACCACCGACGCACAGTGGCAGCAGTGTGTACCATCTACAAGATGCACTGCAGCAATGCACCACGGCTCCTTAGACAGCACCTTCCAAACCCGCGACCTCTACCAACTAGAAGGACAAGGGCAGCAAATACATGGGAACACCACCACCTGCAAGTTCACCTCTAAGTCACACACCATCCTGACTTGGAACTATATCGCCGTTCCTTCACTATCGCTGGGTCAAAATCCTGGAACTCCCTTCCTCACAGCACTGTGGGTCTACCTACCACAAATGGACTGCAGCGGTTCAAGAAGGCAGCTCACCACCACCTTCTCAAGGGCAATTAGGGATGGGCAATAAATGCTGGCATTGCCAGTGACTCCCACATCCCATGAATGAATTTAAAAAAAAAAAGGGATAAACAGCATTGGATCAGGAAAAAAAAGGAGGCTTAGAGCATATCCTAAGCGCTGAAAACAGCCGATGCACGAGAGGAGTATAGAAATTGTAGGGTGGCTCTTAAAAAAGTAATTAGGAGAGCAAAGAGGGGGCATGAAAAAACACTGGCGGGCAAGCTAAAGGAAAATCCCAAGGCATTTTATAAGTATATTAAGGGTAAGAAGATAACCAGGGAAAGAGTAGGGCCCATTAGGGACCAAAGTGACAATCTGTGTGTGGAGCCAGAGGACATAGGTGAGGTTTTAAATGATTACTTTTCATCTGTGTTCACTATGGAGAAGGACGATGTAGGTGTAGAGATCAGGGAGGGGGATTATGATATACGAACATATTAGCATTGAAAGGGAGGAAATATTAGCTGTTTTAGTGGGCTTAAAAGTGCATAAATCCTCAGGCCCAGATGAGATGTATCCCAGGCTGTTATGTGAGGCAAGGGAGGAGATAGCAGGGGCTTTGACACAAATTTTCAAATCCTCTCTGGTCACAGGCAAAGTACTGAATACAGCTTCCTTCACTAAGCATACAAGCAACAAATCCTGAAGCAGCAAGATCAATTTTTTTTAATTAAAAGATAAAGCCATTTCTTGACAAAACTATCCTGTCACTTTCAGCATGGAAGCATTTAAACAGAAGCTTAGGAAGCAGTAAAAACAAGCTTTTTTGTGGGAATATTCTGCCCTGAATTATAGACCTATGACCCATTTGCATGGAACTTGTATTTATTTTTTAAATTTATTTAGCGAAACAGCCCTTTGGCCCACCGAGTCTGTGCCGACCAACAACCACCCATTTATACTAACCCTACAGTAATCCCATATTCCCTACCACCTACCTACACTAGGGGCAATTTACAATGGCCAATTTACCTATCACCTGCAAGTCTTTGGCGGTGGGAGGAAACTGGAGCACCCGGCAAAAACCGTATTGCCATCTTCATTTCATGCAGAGTCAGGTGCAGACACCAGGAAACGTTGCCTGGGTTAAATTCTGGTGCAGTATTGCTTGGGCTGAATGCGGAAACCATGAACATCTATTTGTCCTTCACAATGAATCCATTTCTCAGGCATTATTGAGTGCAGGATGGCGGGAAATCTATCTTTGTATTACACGCTTCAAGAAGATGTTTGAGAATAGACAGCACTGCTGGAGAGGAAACACTGCTCACTTTGTTACTGGAACAAGTCTGCATATTACAATTGATAAAGTTCCTGCATAAAATTAAGATTTATCTCCAATTCTTTTTTGTACTGACCCAGTGTGTGCTATAAACTCAATACCAAATGAAGAGCCATCGGGGACGATTTGTATCCCATTCATGGTTCCAACCATAAATCACTCATGTGTTTAGTTACAGTTACAGAGATACAGCACTGAAACAGGCCCTTTGGCCCACCGAGTCTGTGCCGACCATCAACCAACCATTGATACTAATCCTACACTAATTCCATATTCCTACCACATCCCCACCTGTCCCTATATTTCCCTACCACCTACCTATACTAGGGGCAATTTTTATAATGGCCAATTTACCTATCAACCAGCAAGTCTTTGGCTTGTGGGAGGAAACCGGAGCACCCGGAGGAAACCCACGCAGACACAGGGAGAACTTGCAAACTCCACACAGGCAGTACCCAGAATTGAACCCGGGTCGCTGGAGCTGTGAGGCTGCGGTGCTAACCACTGCGCCGCTGTGCCGCCCATGTTTCATGTTTACACATGAAATAATGGATCAGCTCACGTATGATGAATTATACCCACAAGACTTGATCATGTATCCTCTCCCTGCTCCTTTAATTAGACACAATCACAGCTAATGTTTGCAAATGAAGCAATAAACCAGAGCATTATACCTTCAGTTAATAGTTTGAAATAATTTATTGACCCTGAACTGGACCTTCTGTATTCTGATGAAAGGTCATCGATCTGAACCATTAATTTTGTTTCTCTCTTCACAGATGCTGCCTGACCTGCTGAGTACTCCCAGCAATTTTTGTTTTTATTTCAGATTTCCAGCATCTGCAATATTTTGCTTTTCCTTCTGTAATTGTGTGTGCTTTACAACCCACTCTGATCAGCTTTGGCCTTTATACCAGTATTGAAAGGACAGGGTGGAAATCAGATCGATGAAAGCTGCAAGGCACATTTCTTTTTCCATCAGTCCATTTGCAGCATCTAGGCAATTTCAAAAACCAGCAATTAGCCCCCACTCCCAGTAACAAACTATTAACAAGTTGGAAGAGAATGGAAACCTAAACAAGCTTGAATCAAATAACAAATTTAATCATTTACAATGTGAACTTTTGTTACTTTTTGCAGCCTGGATTAATTGGTTTCTGTGAAATACTTCAGGCTGGGATATTAAAATGTAAACAAGCACAAAATGCTTCAATCAGCTGTCAGTTCCATGAACAATTCCTGGAATTATTTAACTGCTACAGCCTATAATGGTATAGTGGACATATCATGTAGCACAAAGTTACTGGCTATATGTGCTTGGGACTGTACGATGCACAACTCTATAATGACCCCAATAACTTTTTCTTCATTTGCCCCTCATTAGCTCATTGTCATCCTTTTTATTTAAAAAAAATGTCATCTATGTTTTTTCTGGCTCTGTGGTTTGTTTTCTGCAGTGCAATGGTACAATTGGGAATTTGATGACTTGAAGCCGATTATAGAAAATAAAGTGATGTGGGAGATGTGAAAGGAATGATGACTCCGTCAAGCCAAAGCTGCAGGGAATAGTGTCTCTGCTGAGTTAACCAGTTTCTGTTTCTCAAGCTGCTGGATTTAATGCCATTAAACTACCAGAGGGTGATATAAAAACAAAATGCTGGAAATGCTCAGCAGGTCTGGCAGTATCTGTGGAGACAGAAACAGAGTTACGGGCTGAATTTTATTTCAGTGGCTGGGGTCCTGGAGATGGGTCTGAAAACAGGCTGCAACCCCGCCTAGGCCATTTGTCAGACCCCTGGCTGAATTCAACGATGGGCAGGCAATTAACTGCCTGCTGTCAGGGATGCTGTCCCCTTTAAGAGCCGGCAGCTCAGCAGCCCCAGCAGCGCCACTTGGAGCAGTGGCCACTACTGGGACTGCACTCAGTCCAGAGCAGTGCTGTGACAACACCCTGAGACCAGGGTAAGTGGGGTTGGGGTTGCCGGGTCCAATCAGGCAAGTTCCGGCAAAGTAGATGGGGAAATGGTTGGTGAGGGCAAGGGGTGCTCCTGCCATGGGGGCAGCTATCGCTGTCGGGGTCCCCTCCATAGGCCATGGATTGCCCCTAAAGGAGGGCACCACACCCCACCCCGAGCCCATTCGGAGGCTGCCAAGTCTCCACACAACGGCAGGCCCCTCCAACATTAGTTAAATGGAAGCTGAGACAGGAAGCTGTCCTTAAGTGACCCTTCATTGGTCATTAAAGTGGCTCAATTGGCCTTGGGCTCCACCTTCCCCACTAGGGACAAAATAGCATGGTGGCAAGAGAATGCCAGGCATGCCAGCCGACACCTCCCCATGACACTTTGTCTGGGCCCCTCCGCCTCCCATCCCGTCTCTAAGGGCTGGATACAATTCAGCCCAGCGTTTCAGGTCAATGATCAAACATTAATTCTGTTTCTTTCACCACAGATGCTGCCAGACTCGCTGAGCATTTCCAGTATTTTCTGTTTTTATATCAGATTTCCAGCATCCACAGTATTTTTTTGCTTTTGTGCTTTTTTTTTTATCAGAGAAGGCTGATGATCAGTTCTGTTAAAAGGTTTTATGTACTTGCTTCAAAGGACAGCTGTGATTACCCAACCGAAAACAGACCTAATTAATGTATACCAGCACTAACAATTAGAAGATTATCAAGAACTTTCATGGCAATGTGATATTAATTTACAATGATCTATAAAAACTGCTCTCCAGGATGCTGCTGTTTTCAGTTAGGTTTTTAGTGATGATATTTGCCTCTTTTTTTTTAATATTTGGGTTGAATTTGGACAGAATTTGGTTTTGTTCTTGTGTGTGTCCACATAGGAATGGTAATTAATGCTGCTGTGACACGTAGTTATGGGATGTATAGTGGCATGCAGTTTCATTCCTTCAATGCTAATATTCAATTGATTTTGAGTAAGTTGAGTGCATTGCAAGATGTTCAGTGTTAAACTGTTTTCCACAGCTGCATACGTGTTTGAGTTTTATTTACGTGGCCTCTTCACAGATTATAATATTGCCAATGCAATTTGGGTAATTGCGATTCTACAACTGATTAAAGTGTGATTAGACAAATGTGTGAAGTGCACATGGAATGTTATTATTAACACATGCAGTGGTAAAGCTGTTAAACACTCTGGCTACAAAAGTCTGTAGTATTTAAGACTACATTATGTAATTATATGTGTGTCTGGCAGAAGGAGCTAGGTATGGTGAGAATGCTGTTACTCATTGGGTAAGCTCTTACCTAAAATCTATGTGTGTGCAGCAAATTAGAAAAAGTAATGTTCAAATAAAGATCTACTCAGTGGCCTGGTAAAATGAATGGTTACTTTGTAATTTCATTCAGAACCAAGTTCCACTTACAAGAGTGTCTTCATAGAAAAACAGGCTTGAAAGAAAGCAGCACTAGCTGAATGGAAACCCTGAACTGAGCCAGTTGTGATACATTTGCCAAATAGCTGACTTTGGCCCAATTTGGGCCACCTGGGTTTATACCTTTTTTAAAATGACATGAATTGACAGACCAAGCATCGCATTGCAGATGTGAAGTCAGTGTCCCATTTAAGTCGTTTTCTTTGATTTTTTTTTCGTCTGTGGTTCTTTTGTATATGTTCCTACTTAGTAGTCTGGACGGGAAGATGTTTCATCTCTGCCTCATGGCAATTTGGGAAGCTTTACACTAGCTTGCATTATCAGGCTTCATCGTTGAAAGCCTTGTTTTAGTGCATCTGAAACAATAAGTAACCATAGTTAGACAGCGGGATTCAATGACCAAGCAACATGGAGGCTAATGGATACAAATATTTATCCATAATCCAATTATCTGTAGGAAAAACTATCATTTAAGCAAAGAAACTTTCTTAATCTACTAACTATTGATGAGAGAGAACTGAACTGGCCTTTTTTAAGCTAGTGAGTGGTTAATGTTTTCCGAAGGGCCCTAAGATAAAAGATTCGCTTTGATAAGTAAATGCATTTCCTGATGTGATACTGAGGCATATAGACAGGAAGGCCTCTCGTTCAATTCTCAGTTAGTATTAAGTTTGCTGAGCTCCAGCAGGTGAGGTGAGGAAGCGGATTTCACCACTTCTGAGCTAGTGAGGGGCGAAAAATTGCTTTCCAACAATTCCTGCTGGAAGTATACACCAGTGGACATTTGTGAGACAAAGACTGTTCACTTATATTTCACACCACAGTTGAATACCCTCTCAACACCCCCTCACACATGAGGGCTGTCAGCACTCAAGAAGCAATAGGCCAGCACAAGTCTGTCTTCAAGAGAGGACAGAGGAATTTTGTTTTTTTTAAGCTGAATAATAACCGGAAAGGAAATGTGTGATTGGATAATGTATGTGGAATGATTGAAAGTATTTGTTTTTGTAAGTTTCAATCAATATCTTTATTTTCCAGTAACAGATTTTAAGGATTTGTTGGCAAGGTTGATTTTAATGTGACAAAATTGCATAAAGTGGACTACCTGGAAATCCCAGCAAACGTTTCTTCTTGATTACTATGGTTTACTTACGTTTGGACATGGTCAATTAGAACTTTGAATTGCGATGCATGAACTTAAAACAAAATCATGAGCAGCTCAAAATAACCACCTTAATTTATTCCATAATTCAGTTCTTATCAGGGAAGGCTATTGAAGTAGACTGTGTAAATGTGTTTGAGACAACTTCAGTAGTATAATAGTTTATATAGAATAACAGCATTTGTATAATATTAGTATAATAGTATAATTTGTATAATATGTCACAGAATCGTTACAGTGCTGAAAGAGGCCATTCGGCCCATTTGGGGGATTAGCAGCAAAATCAGACGGCTTAATGAACTGAAGTATGCCAGTTCATTTTCAGCTTGTAGAAAGAGTTGAGAAGCACTGTAAAATTGAGTTGATTTTCCAATTAAGTTGCAGAATTTGAACAGCTTGTAATAAGTAGTCACTAAAGTAGTTTGGAACTAATTTGTTATGACAGGCGAGGCATGCTTAGGCCAAATAAGGGGCAGGAAATTAATATAATCAGATCGCCTTCAGGTAGGAACTGTGGGAATCAGTTTAATTACTACCATGATAATTGCTGAAGCATTTCATTTGCTACCATTCACTTTTAATTACAAGGTCGAGCAAACTGTGCTTTGAAACTTGTCCTTGCAAGAGTAAGTGCAAGGGGGTGTAGGAGGGATGGGGGGGGGGGGGGTGTAAGGGTGGGTGGTGAGGGGCAGGGGGGTGTGGGGGGGGTTGGTGATGGGGGTGGGGATGGGGGGTGTAGGGGGGTGGGGATGGGGAAGTATAGGGGGGCATAGAATGTAGTTTATAAACATTCAAATTTTCTTTTCTGGTATGTACAACTGGATAACAATTTCCATAAGCAGCCTAAGGTCTATAAATGTTTGGGTGCACAGGCTGTGAAAATCGGCTCTGTCTTGTTTTGATTTCAGACTGAGCTGTGATTGAGATGCTGATTGAAAATGGTCGCTTTTAACAAAAACTGTGACACTGCTTATCCTCCCCCGCCTCCCCTCCCCCCCCGCCTATCCTCCCCCGCCTCGCCTTCCCCGCCTTCCCTCCCCTTACCATACACAGGCCTTAAAAATCCAGGCTTCATATCACCTGACCACCATTTCCAGATTTATCTCGCCTTCTCTCCTCTTTTTAACCTTGATGTTGTCCTTCACTGTGTACCTTGTCCCTTCATTTAGTTTCTCAAATTTAAGAGAAAACATTAATGGCTATGTTTCATTTCATGTTTAATTTCAAAAACTTTTATTCTTGGGAAGACCCTTCATTCTATTCTTTCTCAATTTAAATCAAAGAATCTTGTGTCCTGAGCTGTGATTCAGCCTTCAGTTAACATGAATAAATGGTCCTGCCCTTCGAAAGATACTGCGCTCTGAAAAGCCACTTAAGGGAAGTTAATCTCTTTTTGCCTGTGTTAACCCAAGCACCCAGGACTGTTGTAGGTATTGATTGAAGCGCATGAAAGAGCCAACCATAATTGTTCTCACCCAAAGTGCTAAAATTGAAATGCATTTTCACTTTCAAATAAATAGCTTACTGGATCCTGAAGTCAGTGGAATGTGTGAGTTGAATGATTCCCTTGTATCATTCAGCTTTTGTCTGAGCTGCAGGAAACTGGGTGTTAGTGTAAAAATAGCATAGGTTGCTCTGAGCTGTTAGACATTCTTAAACAATACAAAGCTAGGTGGGTATGTAAGCTGTGAGAAGTCAGAGAGTCATTAAAGCACGGAAGGAGGTTATTCAGCCCATCGAGTCCATGCCGGCTCCCTGTAGAGCAATCCAGTCAGTGTCATTCCCCCATCCATGTAACCCTGCAAGTTTATTTCCTTCAAATGCCCATCCAATTTCCTTTTGAAATCATCTCCACTTCCACCCCCTTGTGGGCAGTGGGTTCCAGGTCATTACCACTCGTCGCATTTAAAAGAAATTCCTTACAAACCCCCCAGCATCTCTTGTATAAAACCTTAAATCTGTGTCCCCTAGTCCTTGTACCATCAGTTAATGGGAACAGTTTTCCTTTTGTCTACCTTATTTAAACCTGTCATAATCTTGTACACCTCTATCATATCTCCCTCAAACTCCTTTGCTTCAAGGAGAACAACCCCAGCTTCACCAACCTAACCTTGTAGTTAAAATCCTGTTACGACCAGTTGAGGAGGGGGTCACAGGCTCACCCACCCCCCCCCCCCCCCCCACAGCCCTTCCTCATATTTGACTGCATGAGGGTTTATTCCTTTTTAAACAGTGGTTGTGCTTACTACTTCAGCGAATGTTTTACCATTCTCCTTTAGTGTGATCGTGAAAGAACCAATCGGACAGGTTTACGTAAAGAAGAAAGAGATGAGTTTATTATACTTAACAATCTAAACCCAATCTAAATAAAATAATTTTAAAAATGCGCTACGCATTCATGCACCCATTCACACAAGAATCGCACACACACAAATAGATTAGAGTCCAGAATAAATGGAAATTAAATATACAGTCTGTGAAGTTGAATGATTTGGTGGTCTTCTGGCTGAAGTTGTATTCTTTAAGTCTTTGGCTGGTCAAAGTGCACTTAATGGCTGACCCACTTGGCTCAGGGCTTTCTGAGAGGAAGACTTCTAGGTGGCTCTCTTCCCCTTCTCTCTGTCTGCAGCAATCCACAGGCTTGGAGGGTCCACTGTCGTAGACTGTTTTCAAACTTGTGGTGTTATCTGGAGAGTGAGAGGGAGAGGGAGGAAGGCACACACAGCCTTTCTGCTGCTGCACAGTCTGAGTTACTGGCTTGACTGTTTTTGTTCAAGGAAACTCTCAGCTTTCACAGAGCTGGACAGACGGCCACATGACTGCCTCAGTGTATTCTCTGGAACCTTCTAATGAGATTCAAGCTTCGGAATTGGTTCCCCAGGCCCCAGGATGCCAATTTTTACACTTGGAGGGGGTTTGCTCTTTCAAAGTCAAGGTCTTATGATTGCCTTGAATGCCATGCTAATGAAGCAATCTTAGGGAATTCAATCACTTAGAGCAAGCTATTGTTCTGGGTCCATGCTCCTCAGACCTCTGTCTCCGGTTGGAGGCCTTGGGATGTGAAAAGGTGTTTCAGGTGCAAATTGTGGTGACCATTTTAGCTGCTAGTTTTTAAAAAGTTAACTGTAGGATTTTTTCCATTAAAAGTTGAATGTAAGTTTCCAACCGATGAATTAACCCTTATTTGGTATATCGTTTCTCTTGATCTCCCTCATAAGAACATAAGAAGTAGGAGCAGGAGTAGGCAATTCAGCCCTGTGGGCACATTCCACCATTCAATGAGATCATGGCTGATCTACTTTAACGCCATTTTCCTGCACTAGCTCCGTAACCCTTGATATTCTTAATATATAGAAATCTATTGATCTCAGTCTTGAACATCTTCAACAATTAAGCCTCCACAGCCCTCTAGAGCAGGGAATTCCAAAGATTCATCACCCTCTGAATGAAGGAATTCCTCCTCCTCTCAGTCCTAAATGGCCTATCCCTTATTCCGAGACTGTGTCCCCGGATTCTAGACTCCCCAGTCAGGGGAAACATCCTTCCTGCATCACCCTATCCAGCCCTGTAAGAATTTTGTATGTTTGAATGAGGTAACCTTTCTTCTTAACTCCAGAGAATAAATGCCCAGTCTATTCAATCTTTCCTTATAAGACAATCCCACCATCCCAATAATTAGTCTGGTGAACCTTTGTTACACTCCCTCTATGGCAAATATATCTTTCCTTAGGTAAGGAAACCAAAACTGCACAGAATATTCCAGGTGTAGTCTCACCAAGACTCTATATAATTACAATAAGACATCTTTATTCCTATACTCAAATTCTCTTGTAATGAAGGCCAACATACCATTTGCCTTCTTAATTGCTTGCTGTACCTGCATGTTAGCTTTCAGTGACATCCCTGGAACCATTCTGGGAAATCTCCTCTGCACCCTCTCTCGGGCCCTCACATTTTTCCTAAAGTGTGGTGACCAGAACTGGATGCAATACTCTAGTTGTGGCCCAACCAGAGCTTGATAGAAGTTCAGCATAACTTCCCTGCTTTTGTACTCAGTGCCTCTATTTATGAAGCCCAAGATCCCATATTCTTTGCTAACCACTCTCTCAATATGCCCTGCCACCTTTAAAGATCTATGCACATGAACCGTCAGGTCCCTCTGTCCTTGCACACTCATTTTAGAACTGTGCCATTAAGTCTATGTTGCCTCTCCCTAGCCCTTCCACCAAAATGGACAAAGGAGGGTACAAAGGCTGCAAAGAGATGGACAGGTTAAGAGTGGTCAACAAGGTGGCAGGTGGAGTATAATGTGGGGAAGTGTGAGGTTATTCACTTTAGTAGTAAGAATAGAAAAGCAGAGTATTTTTTAAAAGGCGTGAAACTTTTAAATGTTGATGTTCAGAGGGACTTGGGTGTACTTGTACAAGGAACACTGAAAGTTAGCATGCAGGTACAGCAAGCAATTAGTAAGGCAAATGGCATGTTGGCCCAAGACGATTGGAGTAAGAATAAGGAAATCTTACTATAATTGTACAGGGGTTTGTTGAGACCACACCTAGGTACTGTGTGCATTTTTGGTTTCCATATTTAAGGAAGGATATACTTGCCTTGGAGGCTGTACAGTGGAGGTTCACTAGATTGGTTCAAGGGATGAGAGGCTGAGTAAATTGGGCCTATACCCTTTTTTTATTTATATTATTAATTTCATGGGATATGAGCATCGCTGGCTATGCCAGCATTTATTGCCCATCCCTAATTGCCCTTGAGAAGGTGGTGGTGAGCTGCCTTCTTGAACCGCTGCAGTCCATGTGGGGTAGGTACACCCACAGTGCTGTTAGGAAGGGAGTTCCAGGATTTTGACTCTGTAGTTAAGACGAATGAGAGCTGATCTCATTGAAAAATACAAGATTCTGAAGGGGCTTGACAGGGTAGACACTGAAAGGTTGTTTCTGCTGGCTGGGGAATTTAGAACTCTGGGGCACAGTCTCAGGATAAGGGGTTGATCATTTGGGTCTGAGATGGAGAAATTGCTTCACTCAAAGGGCTGTGAATCTTTGGAATTCTCTTCCACAGAATGTTGTGGATGCTCCATCGTTGAATATATTTAAGGCTGAGACACAGATTTTTGGTTTCTCAGGGAATTGAAGCATATTGGGACCAGGCGGGAAAATGGATTTAAAGCCGAAGATCAGTCATGATCGTATTGCATGGCGGAGCAGGCTCAAGGGGCAATATGGTCTACTCCTGCTCCTATTTCTTATATTCTTATGTTCTTAAGACCTAGTCAAATCAGAGGTAATGCAGAAGCAAATCTCTGACTATTAGCAAGTCTGATAATTACGATATTTCTGGAAGCTGAAGGCTTCAGACAATGAAGAGGATCCTGATGATTTATTAACAGACATGTCACTGCTGAAGGAGTTTCAAGGGGAACCTGCAAAGGAAATGTCTTCCAGAAGTTCAGTCCTCAGGATGGAGCAGACTGTGATTAATATACCATCAGACAATGCCGCCATCTTATCCGAAAGTTGCTCAATGGCTGGCTTTATGGAGATCTGCATGACTGCATCCCAAGGGGATAAGGTCAAGAAATAAAGCAATCTCATCTGTATAGTCATTAAATTAACTCAAGAGAATATTTGAAACCTTTGAGTACCATGATATTGCAAAATCTTTTGCTGTGTACTTGATCTGTAAAAGCTGGTTAATACAATATTGCAGTATATGCAAAAATATCTAGCTTCTGATGTAATGTGACAAAGTTTTCTATTTCACACCCTGGGACTCTAGATTGGGGAGATGAAGTGATGGGTGCAAAGTCCTTGTACCTGTGCTTGCCTCTGTTGGATATATCAGCATGAGAAACTGTATCCCGTCACTCAGTTGTGTCCTTAAGGATTCAAGTCATGTTTTCACATCTTCCTCAGACACACTGGGCTGGATTTTACCAGCCCTGTGACGTCGGGGGTCGTGGCAGGGGGATGGGGCCCCCGGAAGATTCTTCCAAGAGAGACCCGCCTTGACCCCCGATGCTGAGAAGGTCCCGCCACATTTTATTGGCGGCGAGGCCTTGGTGCAGCAAGCCCCACCCCCCCACAACCACATAGTGGATGAGCCTTCATTTGCATAATAAAATTATTGCAAATACATGTTAATTAACTTACCTGGACCGAGCAGCCATCCCACGTCGATATTCCAGCCAATGTCTGGAAGTCCTGCGCTTTCGGATCCCCGTTTGGGGATCCGAGGTAAGACGCTGGTGGGGAGGGAGGAGGAGTGTAATTCTTAGAGCGGGGTGGGGGGAAGATCGGGATCTGCATAAAAGTGTTTTGGGGGGGCAATATCAAATTAATGAATCGATTCTTCCTTGGGGGTGTGGATGAGGGGAGTGAAAGTGTAATTGCATGTGTAATTCCATGTGTAATTGCACTTTTCCACATTCTTCGACTTTAAAAATGCAAATGCGCCTAAAGGGCTTGAAGCCCTTTAAAAACGGTGCCTACACGGTGGTGCCGGACACCATTGCCGGGTACAGAGTGGCCGCCCGCTCTACATCATCGGGACGGCCGCTCCACACCCTCCATTTAAATGAGCCCCCATACGAAATATCGCAGAGGCTCAGCAACGCACAAGTCGCGCATGCACCGTGCCTTCTACAAAGCTCGCCACCGAGAAAGGCGGCAAGCTGATAAAATTCAGTCCACTGGGTGGTGTTTCAGGATAGGGACCTTCTTCCCCGAATACAAAGCCTTGGGTCTTGTTCCTATTCCTGGATGAAGATGTAAGCAAAATTATCTGGCAATATAAAAGGGACTATAACTGCCCAGTGGATATTGTTTTTAATCTTCATATTAATACTGTAGCTTACTCAATTCAGTTGCTCTAATATCAAAGGGTAATACATGGTCCATAGTCATTGAGTGCAGTGACAGCCTTCCCCTCCTGACCTCCTTGATTGAAGTGTCAAATTAGACAATAAGGTGAACCGTTTTTTAAATCAGAAAATAGCAAATATATTAATGCAAGACATTCTACTTGGTGAACATTTGGCGTTACTTTGAACTTAGCTTGTAGCAGAGCTACACTGACAATATGCCTCTCCTTTTATAGTGTAAAACTTTTATTCACCAAGACCCGTGTCTTTGGAATCTGGTGAGTCAACAAATAAAATTCTCCAATTTCAAGACATTTATTTCACCACAATAGATTAAAAGTACAGAATGCCTGTATTAGTAAGGCACTCTGTGTGGTTATAGTTTTGACTATCACTTGGAGGATATTCATTACCTTCTGTGACAAGTGTAATGAGCTTTTTTGTTTTAAGTGCCTGACGATCTGTTGCCAGAAGAGAGTCAAAGTGTCTTTCATTCTGTACAAGAGAGTCACAGGTCATTAACTGCCCATTTATTCAGCCAGTGCCAGTTTGACACATGCTTTTGAACAGTAGCAAGCTGGCAACATGGAGTTATACTGCCAGCTGTACACTGCTTTGTTTTTGGCTCCTTACTGATATTAAAAATGCAAAGCCTCCATCATGTTCTTTCTGAAATTTGAGACAAACAGCTTCACAGGAGTTAGTTATAATTTTTCTTCTTTTGGGCCTCCTTATCTCGAGAGACAATGGATACGCGCCTGGAGGTGGTCAGTGGTTTGTGAAGCAGCGCCTGGAGTGGCTATAAAGGCCAATTCTGGAGTGACAGGCTCTTCCACAGGTGCTGCAGAGAAATTTGTTTGTTGGGGCTGTTGCACAGTTGGCTCTCCCCTTGCGCCTCTGTCTTTTTTCCTGCCAACTACTAAGTCTCTTCGACTCGCCACAATTTAGCCCTGTCTTTATGGCTGCCCGCCAGCTCTGGCGAATGCTGGCAACTGACTCCCACGACTTGTGATCAATGTCACACGATTTCATGTCGCGTTTGCAGACGTCTTTATAACGGAGACATGGACGGCCGGTGGGTCTGATACCAGTGGCGAGCTCGCTGTACAATGTGTCTTTGGGGATCCTGCCATCTTCCATGCGGCTCACATGGCCAAGCCATCTCAAGCGCCGCTGACTCAGTAGTGTGTATAAGCTGGGGGTGTTGGCCGCTTCAAGGACTTCTGTGTTGGAGATATAATCCTGCCACCTGATGCCAAGTATTCTCCGAAGGCAGCGAAGATGGAATGAATTGAGACGTCGCTCTTGGCTGGCATACGTTGTCCAGGCCTCGCTGCCGTAGAGCAAGGTACTGAGGACACAGGCCTGATACACTCGGACTTTTGTGTTCCGTGTCAGTGCGCCATTTTCCCACACTCTCTTGGCCAGTCTGAACATAGCAGTGGAAGCCTTACCCATGCGCTTGTTGATTTCTGCATCTAGAGACAGGTTACTGGTGATAGTTGAGCCTAGGTAGGTGAACTCTTGAACCACTTCCAGAGCGTGGTCGCCAATATTGATGGATGGAGCATTTCTGACATCCTGCCCCATGATGTTCGTTTTCTTGAGGCTGATGGTTAGGCCAAATTCATTGCAGGCAGACGCAAACCTGTCGATGAGACTCTGCAGGCATTCTTCAGTGTGAGATGTTAAAGCAGCATCGTCAGCAAAGAGGAGTTCTCTGATGAGGACTTTCCGTACTTTGGACTTCGCTCTTAGACGGGCAAGGTTGAACAACCTGCCCCCTGATCTTGTGTGGAGGAAAATTCCTTCTTCAGAGGATTTGAACGCATGTGAAAGCAGCAGGGAGAAGAAAATCCCAAAAAGTGTGGGTGCGAGAACACAGCCCTGTTTCACACCACTCAGGATAGGAAAGGGCTCTGATGAGGAGCCACCATGTTGAATTGTGCCTTTCATATTGTCATGGAATGAGGTGATGATACTTAGTAGCTTTGGTGGACATCCGATCTTTTCTAGTAGTATGAAGAGACCACGTCTGCTGACGAGGTCAAAGGCTTTGGTGAGATCAATGAAAGCAATGTAGAGGGGCATCTGTTGTTCACGGCATTTCTCCTGTATCTGACGAAGGGAGAACAGCATGTCAATAGTCGATCTCTCTGCACGAAAGCCACACTGTGCCTCAGGGTAGACGCGCTCGGCCAGCTTCTGGAGCCTGTTCAGAGCGACTCGAGCAAAGACTTTCCCCACTATGCTGAGCAGGGAGATTCCACGGTAGTTGTTGCAGTCACCGCGGTCACCTTTGTTTTTATAGAGGGTGATGATGTTGGCATCGCGCATGTCCTGGGGTACTGCTCCCTCGTCCCAGCACAGGCATAGCAGTTCATGTAGTGCTGAGAGTATAGCAGGCTTGGCACTCTTGATTATTTCAGGGGTAATGCTGTCCTTCCCAGGGGCTTTTCCGCTGGCTAGGGAATCAATGGCATCACTGAGTTCCGATTTGGTTGGCTGTATGTCCAGCTCATCCATGACTGGTAGAGGCTGGGCTGCATTGAGGGCAGTCTCAGTGACAGCATTCTCCCTGGAGTACAGTTCTAGGTAGTGCTCAACCCAGCGGTCCATCTGTTTGCGTTGGTCAGTGATTATGTCCCCCGATTTAGATTTGAGGGGGGTGATCTTCTTGATGGTTGGCCCAAGAGCTCTCTTCATGCCATCATACATTCCTCTGATGTTTCCGGTGTCTGAGGCCAGCTGAATATGACTGCATAGGTGTTGCCAGTAGTCGTTTGCGCAACGCCTAGCTGTTCTTTGTGCAGTACTTCTGGCTGCTTTAAGTGCTGCGGATGTTAAATCGCTGGGGGCTTTCTTGTAGTTCAAAAGTGCAATGCGCTTAGCGGCTATGACAGGTTCCAGCTCTTCATTATGAGATTGAAACCAGTCTGCATTTCTCTTCGCACTTTTGCCGTAGGTGGTCAAAGCTGACTCATAGATGGCGTCTCTGATGTGGGCCCACTTGGTCTCAGCATCCCCTGTGGGAGTGTTTTGAAGGGCTGTTACAAGTGAATTTAGAAATTTTTGTAACAGCTGTGGGTGAGAAATTCTGCTCGTGTTGATGCGCGGGTGGCCCTTCTGCTTGGAATGATGCAACTTCTTTGGTCTGAGTCTAACCTTGCTGCACACCAGGGAGTGGTCGGTGTCGCAGTCCGCACTGTGGAAGCTGCGTGTGATTTGAACACTGTTTAAGGCGGCTAGCCTTGTGACAATGAGGTCTAGCTGGTGCCAACGACGTGATCTTGGGTGCCTCCATGAAACCTGGTGACAGGGTTTAGTGTGAAAGAACGAGTTGGTGATGCAGAGGTTATGATAGGTACACAACTCAAGCAGTCTCTGCCCGTTCTCATTCATCCTTCCAACGCCATAGCGCCCAAGGCAGGAGGGCCATGAGTCATGGTCGGCCCCAACCCTGGCATTAAAGTCCCCCAGCAGGAATAGGTGTTCGGTGTTGGGGATGCTGCTAATGATGTTATGGAGTTGTTCATAGAACTGGTCTTTAGCTTCAGGTGCGGAACAGAGTGTTGGAGCATAGATGCTGAGTAGGTGTACTGGACCAGAGGTGGTGAGCAGTCGGATGGACAGTATGCGTTCCGAGCCATTTGAGGGAGGCTCTATCATGCTGAGCAAGGAGTTTCTGATGGCGAAGCCCACTCCATGCTGTCTTGGTTCTTCAGGATCCCTGCCCTGCCAGAAGAAGGTGTAGTCTTGCTCTGCTAGAGAGCCACTCGCGGGGAGGCGAGTCTCCTGAAGTGCTGCAATGTCCACATTGAGTCTACTGAGCTCGTTGTTAATGATGACGGTCTTCCGAGAATCGTTGATTTGTGTAAGGTCTTCCGACAGGCCAGGACACATAGTTCTGACGTTCCAGCTTGCAAAGCGAAGGGCTGGTACCTTCTTTCCTTTTTTCATGTTGTTTGGTGCGGTGTATCAGTCCACCTTTCGGGCAATGACCCTGAGCTCCAAGCACCCATTGAAGCAGGCAGTTTGACACATGCTTTCGAACAGTAGCAAGCTGGCAACATGGAGTTATACTGCCAGCTGTACACTGCTTTGTTTTTGGCTCCTTACTGATATTAAAAATGCAAAGCCTCCATCATGTTCTTTCTGAAATTTGAGACAAACAGCTTCACAGGAGTTAGTTATAATGTAGCCACCTAAACTATCTCTTCTCAAGGTGATGACAGATTACAGCTTCACTTCCCAGTTATAGTGTCAATTTTCCACTGATGTGACCTAAAAATGCAATGGAATTAGAATTAAAAACTAGTAGCACTGGCCCATAAGGTTCACTGTTCAACTGTGTCGAGGCTGATTTTGGACACTAAATATATTGGTTTATAAGCAACAGCAGACTGGTGTAGAGCTTAAACCCCAGCACTGACTGCTACCTCCTTGACCAAGCTTTTAGTCATCTGCCCTAATCTCTCCTTATGTAGCTCGGTGTCTAATTTTGCGTTAGAATGCTCCTGCGAATCACCTTGGGGTGTTTTATTACAGTAAAGGCATAACATAAATATGTTGTTGGGCAGAATGATCTGTCTCTGTGCTCTATATTCTGTGTAACAAACAGTGTTTAGGAGTATTTCACATAAAGTAAATCTCTCAAGACATATTAGTCCCATTGGATTCTTTTATACAGCTCACTTTTGAATTAATTGGTAACACCGAGCCAGCAATGGGCCATGGGGGAGCTGTTTTACATCGGAGGAAATACTCACTCACTCACTCACTTGAACTGGTGTGCCAGTGTCCCGAATATCCAGATGGAAGAAAAAAAGTCTTAACAGATGTTACAAATGCACTAATAGTATATCCTATTCTATTGAGACACTTATGGGCATTGTATCATTACTGGGAATAAGATGCACCTCAGGTCTCACAACTGAGGTCATGTGTCACAGGTCTGAAGGAGGAAAACAATTGATTATTTACAACATTTGTAATATATTTCAATAGCACAATATAATGTGTAACCATGACATATTTCCTACTCTAACTCGTTTGTTTCCAACACCGCCTATTTGAATCCTCTATCCTCCCTCAGTCTCTCATTCTGCCCACCATTTACCATGCTTTAAAATCCAAACTTGTTTCCACCTAGTTACTATTGCCCACCTTCTGTCCTGCTCCTTTCAACCCCTGTAGTGTCCTGTGCTGTGGGGTCTTCACCTAGGACTTTCAGTTTATAAAAGCCTCAATGAGTGGTTGCATAGTTATTGATCAGAGCTGTTTATGTGACTTGCCAGCCACAAGAGTGGAAGGGAGGATTTGCTAGTTTACGCTGTTTTAAGACCCAAGGTGTAATTAATTAGCATTGACTTTCAGATTGGAACTAAAACCCCTTCTAGTTATTTAGAGCTGCAATATATGAAATATGAATGCCATTTGAAACTGTGATTAAAATTCAGGCTTTCTCGTCTTGAGTACACCCCAGCATTCACTGTAGTCAGTTACTGCCTTACTGACTTTCTTTGATTTGATGGAAATCGCATGTGAGATGATATCGATGGTAATTACCAGAATTTCTTGTTTGCACTGACACTGTTTGATTCTGCTCTCAGAACAATGTACAGATTCTCACTGTTGAATCCTTAATCTAAGCAATATGAATGAGGTTCTCCAATACTGAGATAGGACTGCATGGTGCAACAAAGCAGTAAGTCATGTGACGTCTTGAACCCTACAGCAATAAATTTTGAAAGTTTAAAATATGTTAGTATTGACTTGTCACAGCAGGGCTCACTGGATTGAATCTGGAGCTAGGAAGGTTGTTGATAGATGACTGGGAATTCAACCTACCTGATGCAGTTGCTGGAACAACCATGCTGCCTGCCTAAAGAGGGCATTGGGAAACCCAACCACTTTTGGAACCAGGCCTCCTACACATGACACCAGCAAGCTATGGGAACATGGTACTTGTTTGCTGTTTATGTGTAGGTGAGGCTGGGGGAAGTTGGGAATATCAGTTGACTCTTGCGCTGAGCCAGCTATCGGCTTAGTCCTGAGACATGGAAAGTTTGCGCCTGTTTCAGGCAGCAGTTGAATTCATCTCATTGAAACATATAAGATTCTAAAGGGCTGGATAGGGTAGACACTGAGAGATTATTTCCACTGGTTGTGGATTCTAAAACATGGGGGCACAGTCTCAGGATAAGGGGCTGATCATTTAGGACTGAGATGAGGAGAAATTACTTCACTCAAAGGGTTGTGAATCTTTAGAATTCTCTATCCCAGCGGGTTGTGGATGCTCCATCATTGAATACGTTTAAGGCTAAGATAGACAGATTTTTGGTCTCTCAGGGAACCAAGGCATATGGGGAGCAGGTGGGAAAGTGGAGTTGAATGCTAAGATCAGCCATGATTGTATTGAATGGCAGAGCAGGCTCGATGGGCCATATAGTCTACTCCTGCTCCTATTTCTTGTGTTCTTGTGAATTCCCTGCTTGACTTGCTCTCACAAAAATTCTGCCCAAAGCAATTTCTGTACCTTTTCTTGAGTGGCCACCTGTGGACTATTTACAGATTGCTGGTTCAGGCACTCACTGTCTGGTTTGAATGGATGCAACGTGCACAGTGCAGTCTGGAACATTGCAAACAGGGTCTTATTACCAACAGGGTCCTATTTAAGCAGGTGAGTTTACCTGCTTAGGGCGGCACAGTGGCGCAGTGGTTAGCACCGCAGCCTCACAGCTCCAGCGACCCGGGTTCGATTCCGGGTACTGCCTGTGTGGAGTTTGCAAGTTCTCTCTGTGTCTGCGTGGGTTTTCTCCGGGTGCTCCGGTTTCCTCCCACAGCCAAACGACTTGCAGGTTGATAGGTAAATTGGCCATTATAAATTGTCACTAGTATAGGTAGGTGGTAGGGAAATATAGGGACAGGTGGGGATGTTTGGTAGGAAAATGGGATTAGTATAAATGGGTGGTTGATGTTCGGCACAGACTCGGTGGGCCGAAGGGCCTGTTTCAGTGCTGTATCTCTAATCTAATCTAATCTAATCTACTGATTGTCCATTTATAGGCCTGCCTGACAATTGCAACAGGTGAGCCTTGGGCATCAATGGGTAGCCCGAGGTGCTCGTCTCACCCCCTTCCTAATTTCTAGCTGCCAGGCAAGAAATAGGCAGCCAGCAGCTGAATATTGGCCCTATATTTCTTTCCCCCGTGCCCCCTTCCCCACCTCCTCTCCAGTCTAAGTGTACTGAGGTCAGCTTAGTAATACTACTACTGCTGCTTGAGCTGAGATTGGCTGTCTTCAAACCCATTGGGGATTTATTTTGATAATATGGTGCATGTAGTTCAGTATCACAGCAGGTGATGCTTTCACCTACGGAGCCATCACAGCCCTCATCAGATCGTTTCTTTTAAACACAATTTAAACTCCCCCAAAAATAATTTGTTAAAAGTATTTAACGGCCAGCTTCTTTCATATCACAGCAACAATTTAACTGGGTAACAGACGTTTGTAGGGACCTATAATTTAATTTGTTAGTTTCTGTTTAAACATATTGTGAGTAAAGTTATTGGTGTGTAGGATTTAGTTTGAATCTGCAAAGCAGGAACAAACCATTACTGGATTCGAGCGATGGCAGATAAGTTGGTACTAATGGACGAAGGATCTGCACAGCAAATGTTACTCCTAATTCTGAAGCTCTACATATATGCTGCATGAGTAACTAAGCTACAATGAACTGTGGAGATGGTTCCTCATTGTTTGTATAAAACCAATCATTCCAGCCATGTGTTAAAAGTGAATTTGAACAAAAAGCTCGAGTTAAAATGGTTGATATTTCACTTCACAATAGATAATAGTCCTTCATTTGAAAATATATCTTCTGTATTCTTTTTCAAAAGCCGTGACCTGGAAATTCCTTTGAAAAGCCGTCAGTTTTGGGCCGTTAAAATAAATGGAGTTGGGTCACATGACTCAACATTGAAAATCCCACCACAAGAAATGGCCTCCAAAATTTTATTCACTCAGAAATGCAGTCCTGATTCCCCACATTCCACAGCATGTAAACAGACGCAGGTGGGCATGGCCAAAATATCTCTGCAATTTATTTCTGTGGCTCTAGAACTTTGCAGTCGCGTTAACCTACCATTTGTGAATACTGGAGAAATTAAACCTTGGAGTGGAAATGGATTCCCTTTAGGAAATTTGCTCTTCCTGCTCAGGGGAGGAGGAACATGAGGATACAGAAGAATTCAGAGTGATGCATCATAGAAGACATTTGATTCCAATATTTCAATACGCAGTCCACAGACCAGGAAGGTCTTGGATTGTTTGGCTTGTCAATGTCTCCGAAGACTGTGCTTCCAGCCCAGAGACTATTGAGGAGAAATGCCAGCTGCTGGCTGATGACCTGCAGCCCACTTCAAGAAAATGTACATCAATGTGTAGCAGTTAAAGTGATCACTATCTTGAATTTATTTGCCAATGGATCTTTCCAGGCAGCCTTAACTTACCTTTGCACATTAATCAGGCAGCAGCTTATCACTGTATAAAGATAGACTCTGAAGCTCTGTGCAGCAGCTGTATTGAAATATGCAACACGATGTTTCACAACCAATGTTTACTAACTGGTTGAAATGTCATGTCAGACTAGCAAGTGAATAGAGTTTGTCGAGGCCAGGCTATAGAGAAATTTGTAAACAAGGGGAAGGGTTTATAATTCAATGTGTTGGAGGAATGAGAATCTATGGAGATCAATGAGAACAGGGATGATGGATGAGTGGAACACACGATGTAGGTGAAAGGCTTTTTCTGTGATACACTCTATCAACTTTGCCACCTAATGTGTGCAAAATAAAATAAATCCTATCATGGAGACTCTATAATTCTAGCTGTTTGGGATTATGGTGCATTACTGCAGTCCAGCCCAGCCAGCTCCATAGAAGAAGAGTTTTGTTGGGGTGTTTTGCTAGAGTTTGTATCTAAATGATACCTAGAGGATATTAGATGGTTAGGCTAACATTATCTAACAAATGTACAGTACAATAAGGACAGTGATATTTTATGATTAAAACATGTGATGACTTTATTGTCTTGCTGTTTCTATACCCAAAGATGCCTTGGTTATTAATTATTTTGGTCTTTGACTTTTCACTGGTGATGTTACTTTGCCCGTTTTCTTTCCCAACATCTCAATGAATTTTGGTGAAACAAATGTAGATGTATTGGGAGAATGTTTCTCCCCAAGTGCTGTGTATTCACCAGAGCTACAGGACAGTGCAGCATCATTAGCAGGAGCCAACAGTTGAGTTCAAAATCCAATCACTGCCCTTTCTATAAAATGAATGAGAAATTGCCTTCAAGCTGTGATAGTTTAACAACATGCAATGTCCCATTGCTGGGAATTGCTGTCAGAATGATTTGATTTACTGTCTGACTTTAAAGCTTTTCTTTACTGACTTTAAACTTAAACCATGAAAAAAATGATTTTCAAATTCATGGTTGATTTTTGTTTTATTAAATGAATTAAGACATGTTTGTAAAGATGAAGCAAGAATATAAATGAATTTTGATATTTGTCTTTATTTTTGTTTTAAGCATCTCAATACAAATCTGATTTCTGAACGAAAACACTGTGGCATTTTTTTGTAATGAGATTTTCAGAGTATTTCAGATCATCTCTATGAAAAGTCAGTTAAAGCAGGCTCTATAAATTAGGTCTGCTCCCTTTGTGTAGATGCTTGTCAGATACAATTAAAATCAGACTTCACTCTTAGTTCTAACCCTTCCATGGTTTACCTACAACTCATAAAGAATCCTCCACACTCCAAATGCATAATCCATCAGATGTTGCTAAAACACGATTGCCTGTTTTAATTTTGCAAAGTGAAGAATCTGTATCTGTTCAGATTACAAATACCACTGGCACCTCATGGAGACGACTGTCCTGGAAGGACGTACTGAGATGGGTCACTGGTGTTTTTATTTAAGCTACCCTTCTGTCTTCCATCTGTCTCACTTATTCTTAAAATGTACCTTTTTTTTGCTGCCATATCCTTGTTGGTTCTTCAGCTTTTAGTGCCAAGTATTCTTTGATTTACCACATCTTTTAAACTTCTTTCAGTCTTGATGCTGTCCTACACAATCGGACTTGGCTCCTCACCATTATTTCTCAAAAATAGGAGTTTCAGCTAGTGTGTTGGATTAGCCTGATATCTGCCCCTTGCTATTGTGCAACTGTGAGGCATGAGTTTGTGGGAGGGTGAAGTGCTGAAACAAGACTCCATGGTGATAGTTGAGAAGCATTAATGAAAGAATATTCATGTCAGATGATACAAAACTTAGTAAAACATGTTGATGCATTAAGTAGCTTCACTAGCTTATCTTTGAAGCATGTTCAAACAGCATAAAGAAAACACTTAACTACAGGAAGTCATGTTTCATAAACCGGCCATAAGACTGAACAAACTTGGTATCACTGTCATTATTTGTATCCTCCTGTTAAAATGGGATCAGTTGATAAATGCATCACCCAGTGTGAAGCTACAGACTCGGAAGGTCCCAGGTCTGATCTTTGTGCTGATCTCAGCTCGGGACTGATAGGAACAATACAATTTGACTCCGCGCCCTGGGCAAGGGGTATTAAAATATCAGTCGGGATTCTTGTTCACTGAAAGGTGTATATGTGTACTGTGGGGGTGAAGGGGAAGACATCGGCAAGGACAGGATCAGGCTTGCTGTAGCACCTGATTGGTTGAGTAACCTGTCAATATTTGCTTTCCAGGCTGATTTGTGACAAATGGCTATTTGGGGGAGGGTCCAGATTGTGTCCATGGCTCATAGAGTCAAGCCTAGAGAGGTGGAGGGTTTTTTTTTATTCATTCAGGGATGTGGGCATCGCTGGCCAGGCCAGCATTTATTGCCCATCCCTAATTGCCCTTGAGAAGGTGGTGGTGAGCTGCCTTCTTGAACCACTGCAGTCCATTTGGGGTAGGTATACCCACAGTGCTGTTAGGAAGGGAGTTCCAGGATTTTGACCCAGCGACAGTGAAGGAACGGCGATATAGTTCCCAAGTCAGGATGGTGTGTGACTTGGAGGGGAACTTGCAGATGGTGGTGTTCCCATGTATTTGCTGCCCTTGTCCTCCTTGTTGGTAGAGGTCACGGGTTTGGAAGGTGCTGTCTAAGGGGCCTTGGTGCATTGCTGCAGTGCATCTTGTAGATGGTAAACACTGCTGCCACTGTGCGTCGGTGCTGGAGGGAGTGAATGTTTGTAGATGGGGTGCCAATCAAGCAGGCTGCTTTGTCTTGGATGGTGTCGAGCGCCTTGAGTGTTGTTGGAGCTGCACTCATCCAGACAAGTGGAGAGTATTCCATCACACTCCTGACTTGTGCCTTGTAGCTGGTGGACAGGCTTTGGGGAGTCAGGAGGTGAGTTACTCACCTCAGGATTCCTAGCCTCTGACCTGCTCTTGTAGCCACAGTATTTATATGGCTACTCAAGTTCAGTTTCTGGTCAATGGTAACCCCCAGGATGTTGATAGTGGGGGATTCAGCGATGGTAATGCCGTTGAATGTCAAGGGGGGATGGTTAGATTCTCTCTTGTTGGAGATGGTGATTGCCTGGCACTTGTGTGGCGTGAATGTTACTTGCCACTTATCAGCCCAAGCCTGGATATTGTCCAGGTCTTGCAGCATTTCTGAACGGACTGCTTCAGTATCTGAGGAGTCACGAATGGTGCTGAACATTGTGCAGTCATCAGCGAACATCCCCACTTCTGACCTTATGATTGATGGTAGGTCATTGATGAAGCAGCTGAAGATGGTTGGGCCTAGGACACTACCCTGAGGAACTCCTGCTGTGATGTCCTGGCGCTCAGATGATTGACCTCCAACAACCACAACCATCTTCCTTTGCGCTAGGTATGACTCCAGCCAGCGGAGGGTTTTCCCCCTGATTCCCATTGACCTCAGTTTTGCTAGGGCTCCTTGATGCCGTACTTGGTCAAATGCTGCCTTGATGTCAAGGGCAGTCACTCTCACCTCACCTCGTTCAAGGCATTTCTCCTGTAGCTGGCGAAGGGAGAACGGCATGTCAATGGTGGATCTCTCTGCTCAAAAGCCACACTGTGCCTCAAGGTAGACACGCTCAGCCAGCTTCCGGAGCCTGTTTAAAGCGACTCGAGCGAAGACTTTCCCCACTATGCTGAGCATGGAGATTCCACGGTAGTTGTTGCAGTCACCGCAGTCACACTTGTTCTTAGAGAGTGATGATATTGGCATCGCGCATGTCCTGTGGTACTGCTCCCTCGTCCCAGCACAGGCAAAGCTGTTCGTAGAGTGCTGAAAGTATAGCAGGCTTGGCACTTTTGATTATTTCAGGGGTAATGCTGTCCTTCCCAGGGGCTTTTCCGCTGGCTAGAGAATCAATGGCATCACTGAGTTCCGATTTTGTTGGCTGTTCGTCCAGCTCATCCATGACTGGCAGAGACTGGACTGCATTGAGGGCGGTCTCAGTGACAACATTCTCCCTGGAGTACAGTTCTAGGTAGTGCTCAACCCAGCGGTCCATTTGCTTACATTGGTCAGTAATTGTGTCCCCTGATTTAGATTTGAGGGGGGGCGATCTTCTTGATGGTTGGCCTAAAAGCTCTCTTAATGCCATTGTACATTCCTCTGATATTTCTAGTGTCAGAGGCCAGCCGAATACAACTGCATAGGTGTTGCCAGTAGTCATTTGCACAGCGCTTGGCTGTTCTTTGTGCAGCGCTTCTGGCTGCTTTAAGCACTACGAATGTTAACTCGCTGGGGGCTTTCTTGTAGTTCAACAGTGCAATGCGCTTAGCGGCTATGACAGGTTCCAGCTCTTCAAAGTGAGATTGAAACCAGTCTGCATTCCGCTTCACACGTTTGCCATAGGTGGTCATTGCTGAGTCATAGATGGCATCTCTGATGTGGGCCCACTTGGTCTCTGCATCCCCTGTAGGAGTGTTTTGAAGGGCTTTTTCAAGTGAATTTAGAAAGTTATGTAACAGCTGTGGATAAGAAATTCTGCTAGTGTTGATACGCGGGCGGCCCTTCTGCTTGGAGTGATGCAGCTTCTTTGGTTTGAGTCTAACCTTGCTGCACACCAGGGAGTGGTGGGTGTCACAGTCCGCACTGTGGAAGCTGCGTGTGATTTGAATGCTGTTTAAAGAGGATCGCTTTGTGATGATGAGGTCCATCTGGTGCCAACGACGTGATCTTGGGTGCCTCCAAGAAACCTGGTGACAGGGTTTAGTGTGAAAGAACGAGTTGGTGATGCAGAGGTTATGATAGGTACACAACTCAAGCAGTCTCTGTCCATTCTCATTCATCCTTCCAATGCCATAGCGCCCAGGTCAGGAGGGCCATGAGTCATGGTCAGCCCCAACCCTGGCATTAAAGTCCACCAGCGGGAACAGATGTTCGGTGTTGGGGATGCTACTAATGATATTATGGGGTTCCTCGTAGAACTGGTCTTTATCTTCAGGTGGGGAGCAGAGTGTTGGAGCATAGATGCTGAGTAGGTGTACTGGAGCAGTGGCGGTGAACAGTCGGATGGACATTATGCGTTCTGAGCCATTTGAAGGTGGCTCTATCAAGCTGAGCAAAGAATTTCTGATCAAGCCCACTCCATGCTGTCTTGGTTCTTTAGGATCCATACCCTGCCAGTAGAAGGTGTAGTCTTGCTCTCTTAGAGATCCGCTTACAGGGAGGCGTGTCTCCTGAAGTGCTGCATTGTACACATTGAGTCTACTGAGCTCGTTGTTAATGATGGCCGTCTTTCAAGAGTCGTTGATTTATGTAAGGTCTTCCAACAGGCCAGGACACATAGTTCTGATGTTCCAGCTTGCAAAACCAAGGGCTGGTACCTTCTTTCCTTTTTTTTGTCGTGCTGTTTGGTGCGGTGTTACAGTCCACTTGTCGGGCAATGACCCTGAGCTC
The DNA here is from genome assembly GCF_036365525.1 of Heterodontus francisci. Taxonomy (NCBI): domain Eukaryota; kingdom Metazoa; phylum Chordata; class Chondrichthyes; order Heterodontiformes; family Heterodontidae; genus Heterodontus; species Heterodontus francisci. The sequence goes on along the minus strand of NC_090407.1, from coordinate 2,203,225 downwards.
CAATCACCAGTTCACCATATAAACTGCTTAAAGTGTGAATTTTGAAGAATTGACAGCGTATATAAGAACATTGGAACAGGAGTAGGCCATTCAGCCCCCCGAGCCTGTTCTATCATTCAGTTAGATCATGGCTGATCTGTACTTCAGCCCCATTACCCACATTTCTCCCATATCCCTTGATACTCTTACCCAACAAATCTATTAATTATAGTCATGAAAGCTCCAATTATCACAGTATTCACAGCCTTTTGGGTGAGTTCCATATTTCAACTACCCATTGTGTGAAGAAGCACTGTGGGGAGGGAGTGGCATAGTGGTAATGTCACTAAACTAGTAATCAGAGCCCAGGCTAATGTTCTGGGGACATGGGTTCAAATCCCACCAGGGCAGATGGCGAAATTTGAATTTAATTAATAAATCTGCAATTAAAAGCTAGTCTAATGGTGACCATGAAACCATTGTTGTGCAGCATTTTCTGTATTTTATTTGTTTTCTGTCATCCACAGTATTTTGCTTCAGCTCAGTAGCAAGTTTTACTGGGTGTTCATGAGGTGCACAGCTAAAATTTTGGCCAATGAGTTCTTGTGTAATACCTTTTGAAGTGAGCGGCTTGACTGAGGTTGAGCAGAGAGTTGGTGCGTCTGCCAATCACATCATTAAGAACAATATTGTTAATGGGAAGTAACATAGAACAGGTCAAACTTTAGATTACCTCTTGCATTTTTAATAAGTGTTTATGTTGTATAATCATAAGGTGACCAAAAAAGTGATCAGGCAACAAAGAAACAGGTGTGTTTATAGTGTGACTGCTTTAATGAGAGAAATATTAATAGAAACATAGAAAAATTTACAGCACACAAGGCGGCCATTCGGTCCTTCGTGTCTGTGCCAAGCAATAAAGAACTATCCAGTGTAATCCCACCTTGCAGCTCTATCTGTAGTTCTGTAGGTGAGGCTCCTCAAATGCATATCCAAGTGGTTCTTCAATGTAACGAAGGTTTCTGTCTCTACCATCCTTTCAGGCATGAGTTCCACATCCCCAACACCAACTGAGTGAAAAAATTACTCCTCAACTCCCCTCTAATCCTTCTAGCAATTACTTTAATCTCTGCCCCCTGGTTATTGACCCCTCTGCTAAGGGAAATAGGTTCTTCCTAGCGACTATATCTAGGTCCCTCATAATTTTATACACCTCAATTAAATCTCCCCTGAAGCTCCTCTGTTAATGCCTATTAAAATGAACATTAAACAATAGCACCATTTTTGTTATATAAATTAAATAGACTTATAGGCAACACATTTGTAAACGGTTTTGACTGAGTTCTGTGAGCATTGATAATTTTGGTTGCTAGGAAGCGTGTATATAATTAATATTGTTGCTATTGATACAATTTGTCATAAGTGGCAGAAAATGCACATGGCTTTAATGGGTGACACAGAGTGAAACCAAGTGCTTAGTACGTCCAGCAATTTCAGAGTCTGAAAATGTTGAAGCTGTGATCAGAGTGATAGTCTGCAGAGTTATTTGGCTCCAATTATCTGAAATATCCTTGAAGGAAAACCGTCGCTTCATAAAACAGCACGCCATTAACTAAAACTCAGGTGAAAAGGCAGAATAGAAAGTGAACTTTAAATGAATGCTTGGGGATGCAGGAGTTGAATTGGCTCCTTTTTTTTTTTTGCAGTATCTCTTTTCCAATGGCCAAGTGCTGGGTCTGTGTTTCATGTTACCCTAACTGATTGCAGATTAAAGCTTCCACTGTAGTTGTTTGGGTCTGTGCCTTTTAAACCCAAAGCACCAGAGTAATCTTACAAGGTGATTATTTTGCCCATGAAATGTTTGCACAGTGCACCTGTTGTTATATGGCCCCATTGTCAGTCAACATGCAACATAAAATTTGATGGGCAAAGTTTCATACAATGGTATTTACTTTAAGGTCCATCACTGTCCACCAGCTGGTTACAAATTGTAAGAACAAACAAGTCATTTTGATAGCGTTATAACTTTGCCATTGGAACTGAGGCTGTGCTCTGCTGTTGTCACATTACTGCATCACACTGCATTTAATGATGATAGAGCTAGTGGCCTCAGGAGTGAGCAACCCTGACTCTGAATCAGTAAGAGAAATGGAACAAAGTTATATTACTGCCCTTGTATTCAAAAATATGGCACTACTGTGGGATATAATGAGATATGATCTAAAGAGTGGTAACTTTGTAAGGCTCATGCAAATTCCCTTTAGATTCTGACAATGTAAAAATGTGTGTGTCAGTAATGATGGAGAACAATGTAAAAGTCTGATGTGAAGTGAACTCTCCAAGTTTAAAAAATAAACTAAAAGCTTGACATTAGTAAAGGGAGCTGGGTTGCAGTTGGGATTCAGCAGGCAGCCCTGCTGCTTAAGCATCAATATTGCCAGAGCAGAGCTTGTTCCCTTCAACTACTTCACTATTCCAGTACTGTGAATCTCCCTATCAAATTCCAGGGATAATGTTGTTTTCCAATGTAACAGTGCAAGACAAGGGAATCATACAGCAATGAAACTGTGATTAAACTGATTTATAAATTGCAACACTGTGTTAAATCTGGGTATAATTGACAATGCAGGGAGGATGTTCCCGATGGCTGGGGAGTCCCGAACCAGGGGTCACAGTTTCAGGATACAGGGATACATTTAGAACTGAGATGAGGAGAAATTTCTTCACTCAGAGGGTGGTGAACCTGGGGAATTCTCTGCCGCAGAAGGCAGTGGAGGCCAAGTCATTAAATATATCCAAGAAGGAGATAGATATATTTCTCAATGCCAAAGGGATCAAAGGATATGGGGAGAAAGCAGGAACAGGGTACTGAATTAGACAATCAGCCATTATTTTTTTGAAGGGCCGAATGGCCTACTCCTGCTCCTATTTTATATATTTCTATGCTTCTATACAATGTAAATGTTTTAAGAACAAGTATTGCTGGACCAGAAGCAACATCTAATGTACTATTTCTGTGAAAATATTTTAACAATCTGTGTGGGTGTTTTATTCAATTTACTTACAGGGCTGGAAGCTCCCTAGCTGTTCAACTCTATCCATGGCCATCTGCTCCCATCCCTAACGTTTTCTCCCCCAATCTGCCCTCTTAAACTGTTTAAATTCCCCTGGCTCTTTAAATCAGTTCATTTTAGCCCTATCTAAAGGCTAACAGTTAGTTTAGTCTATGTTACCTGGGCCCACTGCCCTCCCCCAGCCACACCTGCTCTTTGTTTTCTCAATGAAATTGATCCGGATGAAACTGACGAGAACAGCTGCCGATACTTTAATCTCCGATCCTGCTGTCTTCACAGTCCAGAGTGTCTGCAGCCACGGCATGCGGTAAGTCCATTGAGGTGAAGAAGGAGCTGCGGGACCCGAGAGAAGTCCTGTGAAAAGGTGCCCCGAACACCCAAAACATCCACGAACGGCCCCCCCGGCCGCAACTTCAAAGCGCCCGCGGGAGATGGCTCGGAGAGCATCTGCAGCGCACTGTCGGCAATGCTGCATGCCTTTATTTAAACCACTGCAAAAAAAAAAAACCCTTAGCAAATGTAATCACCTCTAAGTCTGCCAAATGATGCTTCACCTCCCGAAGGACGTGGATGAGCTTTCCGGACGTCGATGGTGGGCACTGAGGAAATGGCTTATTACCTGCACCAGATTCCACCCCCCCTTTACCCCCCTTCCACCCGCCCCCCCCCCACCCCCGTCCCCTTCCCTGCTCCACCCTCTCAGCTCACCCCGTCCCAGCCCGCCCCCCCCCCTCGCACCATCTTCACCCCGCACCCCCTTCCCCTGCACCCCCCCCCACCCCCTCCCTCTACCCCTCCCCCTTGCATCCCCTCCTCCCACCGGCACCATCCTACACCTGTGTAGGGGCCCCAACAACCCCACTGCCTTGTGGGCGTCTCGGGAGAGACCAAGGCTAAGGGAGTAAACCCTAACAGAAAATCCGGAGCGGAACCCCGTAGGCGGTCATGTGTCACCTTTGGCATGTTTCCGGCAGTTCCTGCAGCCATACTGGTGCCAAACGTCGTGTCCTGCACTCCTTTGGACCCCACCAGAAAGGCCGAGAGGGGGGTTTTGACGACTGGGCAACTCTCAACCTCCATAAATTTGCCCAGGCATGCGCCATGGAGAGGTCACTCCATAGTTGCCTCACAGCGACTGAAACAACACGGAAGGCAGCAGTTACGGGTTATAAGTCCAGATAAATTGGCGTAGAAACTGGGCGCCACGGGTTGCCTTTGTCGGTGGGAGAGGTCATTGCACCTCACTGGACAGCTACCGCCCGCCTCAAACCGGGCAGCCCCCGGTCAATAAGGTTCTGTCCCGCCACAGTCTGCCTGCTTCAATGAGTGCTTGGAGCTCAGGGTCATTGCCCGAAAGGTGGACTGATACACCGCACCAAACAACATGAAAAAAGGAAAGAAGGTACCAGCCCTTCGCTTTGCAAGCTGGAACGTCAGAACTATGTGCCCTGGCCTGTCGGAAGACCTTACACAAATCAACGATTCTCGGAAGACCGCCATCATTAACAACGAGCTCAGTAGACTCAATGTGGACATTGCAGCACTTCAGGAGACTTGCCTCCCCGCAAGTGGCTCTCTAGCAGAGCAAGACTACACCTTCTTCTGGCAGGGCAGGGATCCTGAAGAACCAAGACAGCATGGAGTGGGCTTCGCCATCAGAAACTCCTTGCTCAGCATGATAGAGCCTCCCTCAAATGGCTCGGAACGCATACTGTCCATCCGACTGCTCACCACCTCTGGTCCAGTACACCTACTCAGCATCTATGCTCCAACACTCTGTTCCGCACCTGAAGCTAAAGACCAGTTCTATGAACAACTCCATAACATCATTAGCAGCATCCCCAACACCGAACACCTATTCCTGCTGGGGGACTTTAATGCCAGGGTTGGGGCCGACCATGACTCATGGCCCTCCTGCCTTGGGCGCTATGGCGTTGGAAGGATGAATGAGAACGGGCAGAGACTGCTTGAGTTGTGTACCTATCATAACCTCTGCATCACCAACTCGTTCTTTCACACTAAACCCTGTCACCAGGTTTCATGGAGGCACCCAAGATCACGTCGTTGGCACCAGCTAGACCTCATTGTCACAAGGCGAGCCGCCTTAAACAGTGTTCAAATCACACGCAGCTTCCACAGTGCGGACTGCGACACCGACCACTCCCTGGTGTGCAGCAAGGTTAGACTCAGACCAAAGAAGTTGCATCATTCCAATCAGAAGGGCCACCCGCGCATCAACACGAGCAGAATTTCTCACCCACAGCTGTTACAAAAATTTCTAAATTCACTTGTAACAGCCCTTCAAAACACTCCCACAGGGGATGCTGAGACCAAGTGGGCCCACATCAGAGACGCCATCTATGAGTCAGCTTTGACCACCTACGGCAAAAGTGCGAAGAGAAATGCAGACTGGTTTCAATCTCATAATGAAGAGCTGGAACCTGTCATAGCCGCTAAGCGCATTGCACTTTTGAACTACAAGAAAGCCCCCAGCGATTTAACATCCGCAGCACTTAAAGCAGCCAGAAGTACTGCACAAAGAACAGCTAGGCGTTGCGCAAACGACTACTGGCAACACCTATGCAGTCATATTCAGCTGGCCTCAGACACCGGAAACATCAGAGGAATGTATGATGGCATGAAGAGAGCTCTTGGGCCAACCATCAAGAAGATCACCCCCCTCAAATCTAAATCGGGGGACATAATCACTGACCAACGCAAACAGATGGACCGCTGGGTTGAGCACTACCTAGAACTGTACTCCAGGGAGAATGCTGTCACTGAGACTGCCCTCAATGCAGCCCAGCCTCTACCAGTCATGGATGAGCTGGACATACAGCCAACCAAATCGGAACTCAGTGATGCCATTGATTCCCTAGCCAGCGGAAAAGCCCCTGGGAAGGACAGCATTACCCCTGAAATAATCAAGAGTGCCAAGCCTGCTATACTCTCAGCACTACATGAACTGCTATGCCTGTGCTGGGACGAGGGAGCAGTACCCCAGGACATGCGCGATGCCAACATCATCACCCTCTATAAAAACAAAGGTGACCGCGGTGACTGCAACAACTACCGTGGAATCTCCCTGCTCAGCATAGTGGGGAAAGTCTTTGCTCGAGTCGCTCTGAACAGGCTCCAGAAGCTGGCCGAGCGCGTCTACCCTGAGGCACAGTGTGGCTTTCGTGCAGAGAGATCGACTATTGACATGCTGTTCTCCCTTCGTCAGATACAGGAGAAATGCCGTGAACAACAGATGCCCCTCTACATTGCTTTCATTGATCTCACCAAAGCCTTTGACCTCGTCAGCAGACGTGGTCTCTTCAGACTACTAGAAAAGATCGGATGTCCACCAAAGCTACTAAGTATCATCACCTCATTCCATGACAATATGAAAGGCACAATTCAACATGGTGGCTCCTCATCAGAGCCCTTTCCTATCCTGAGTGGTGTGAAACAGGGCTGTGTTCTCGCACCCACACTTTTTGGGATTTTCTTCTCCCTGCTGCTTTCACATGCGTTCAAATCCTCTGAAGAAGGAATTTTCCTCCACACAAGATCAGGGGGCAGGTTGTTCAACCTTGCCCGTCTAAGAGCGAAGTCCAAAGTACGGAAAGTCCTCATCAGAGAACTCCTCTTTGCTGACGATGCTGCTTTAACATCTCACACTGAAGAATGCCTGCAGAGTCTCATCGACAGGTTTGCGTCTGCCTGCAATGAATTTGGCCTAACCATCAGCCTCAAGAAAACGAACATCATGGGGCAGGATGTCAGAAATGCTCCATCCATCAATATTGGCGACCACGCTCTGGAAGTGGTTCAAGAGTTCACCTACCTAGGCTCAACTATCACCAGTAACCTGTCTCTAGATGCAGAAATCAACAAGCGCATGGGTAAGGCTTCCACTGCTATGTTCAGACTGGCCAAGAGAGTGTGGGAAAATGGCGCACTGACACGGAACACAAAAGTCCGAGTGTATCAGGCCTGTGTCCTCAGTACCTTGCTCTACGGCAGCGAGGCCTGGACAACGTATGCCAGCCAAGAGCGACGTCTCAATTCATTCCATCTTCGCTGCCTTCGGAGAATACTTGGCATCAGGTGGCAGGACTATATCTCCAACACAGAAGTCCTTGAAGCGGCCAACATCCCCAGCTTATACACACTACTGAGTCAGCGGCGCTTGAGATGGCTTGGCCATGTGAGCCGCATGGAAGATGGCAGGATCCCCAAAGACACATTGTACAGCGAGCTCGCCACTGGTATCAGACCCACCGGCCGTCCATGTCTCCGTTATAAAGACGTCTGCAAACGCGACATGAAATCGTGTGACATTGATCACAAGTCGTGGGAGTCAGTTGCCAGCATTCGCCAGAGCTGGCGGGCAGCCATAAAGACAGGGCTAAATTGTGGCGAGTCGAAGAGACTTAGTAGTTGGCAGGAAAAAAGACAGAGGCGCAAGGGGAGAGCCAACTGTGCAACAGCCCCAACAAACAAATTTCTCTGCAGCACCTGTGGAAGAGCCTGTCACTCCAGAATTGGCCTTTATAGCCACTCCAGGCGCTGCTTCACAAACCACTGACCACCTCCAGGCGCGTATCCATTGTCTCTCGAGATAAGGAGGCCCAAAAGAACTTACAGAAGCTACTAAATGACTGCAACTGTGATTAAAACCTAATCAGAAATAGGTTCCGCATAATATAAAATTGTGTGTGTGTGTATAAGAGGGCCCCTTATGTTTGGGCATTCCTTCAGAATAGCAATGTGAATCACATCTCACTGCATCTTCAATATTTTTGTCTTGTTACCCGAAGAAGAATCACAAAAACAAATGAGGATTTTCGAGCACAGTTATGATTTTATAATCCATGTTTTATTGGTTGGAAAATCATAAGGGGCTAAAATGATAAACGTTTTGACAACATAGTGACAGCACAGGAATACCAAATGAGGTCTCTTGATGTGAAAATGCACAAAGACCTGGTTCTCCAATTCAATAAAAGCACTAAGATCAATCCTGCCCAATCTTTGGCGTAGTAGATTCTCCTGTATTTTTAGATGGCCTTTGACTCCTTCACTTAGTCCCAAATAAAGACAAATGATGAAAATTTCCAGCAGGGTGATCAACATTTGAAAGAGAAAGGACAAGTGCTCGTGACCTTGGTGCCCTTCACATATCAGAGATCTTCGTCGCAATCAGCGCAAAAGCTGCAAATCTGCCTAATCTAATTTGCCATCAAGTTCTTACTATATGGCTATTGTAATGACTGAGGCGGGAGCAATGCACTGTCAATTCAGTCCCATCGCTCCACAGGGCGCAGCCTATTATTAATGTTTTCCCATTAATAACCTAACCGGAAATCAACCAAATTAAACACTTCAGTAACCCCCAGAATAAAACAGACCAAACCAGGTATTTTTAAACAACAACAAATTATCTATTTATTAATAAACTAAATCTTAAACCTTATTGAGATAAATTTATGTGTAAAGACTTTATAACTTCTTATTTTCTCTTAGCCCTAATGCGCGCACACACATACATTCAAAAATCAACAGTTAACCAGTTTTAAAAATAGTATTTCTTAGGAATAAAATAAGTAGCAGGGTTGTAAATCCTGGTGAATTACATTCCTGGTTGGTGAGGTGTCCCAGATTAGAACAATCAGATGCCACTCGAAGTCTCCAGGTAAATTCAGCAAAACCGTGATTCAATAGATAGGCATTCGAAGCACTTCAGTTGCAGCAGGCATCACACAGTTCTTTTTAACAAGGTGTATAGCCACAGGTCTATTTGGATTCTAAAATTGGTAGTTTTTCAGTAGAATCTTTACTGAGAATTCCAGCAAACACAAACAAATGACAGAGAGTTCCTCTTGAAGACAAATGTTCCTTTTTTCAGGGTTTATTTTTCTCTCCTTGGACAATACAGAGCCTAAAGATTAATGTACATTTTCCTGTTAAGAGAGATATACAACTTCTTCCTTCAGAGCATGCTTTGCTGGAGTCTAGTTCAAACCAGTTGAAGCCCGTCTTTATCCACAGTTAAAAGTTACAGTACACCATGTGATACACCATGTGACCTCTCTCTCCTGCTGTGGCCTAGGAAACAGGTGCAGCTGCTGGCATACTGTGCTCAGTCTTAAAGGCACACTGTTTTAAACAGAGGAGAAAAAGAACAGTTCCGTGACACCTCTGCCCTTAGCTTAATGAAACTCCATTCTTAAAATGCATTTCATTACAATGCAAACAAAAAACAGAAAAAAACACTCAACATTTTTTCACATTCATAACCCCATTCACTCTTCTGATAATTTACAGAATTTTCTTTGTACCATCACCATTCATGAATGATGGAAACCACACTGGCCAAATGGAAATATTAATTTCATCATATGAAACCCTATTTGAACTTTTACTGGACATTGTACATAACTTGTTTAAAAAGACCACAGACCTGAATGGCTGACAACATGGCTGCATATTTGCATTCTGACAGATAGTTGCATTGAGACAACGGGAGTGCTCCTTGATTCAATTAGCGAGAGATTTTGTCAATCATGATGATCAAAAGACATTGAGAGCCATTGTCTGTGTAAGAGCTAGCACTCCACAGCCCCTACTGAGTGTGACTGGAGAACTTTTTGAAATCAATAATCCTCACAGACGATGCTGTTCAAACAAAGAGCTGGTCACATGACTAACCTGCTGGCCAACATGGGTGCTGTTTGAATTGTGCCTCACTGAAATGTTTGGGGCAGACTGAAATTGAACTTCAGGAAGAAAGCACCACTATCTATCTATCTATCTCTCTCACTCTCACGCTCACTCTCACTCTCACTCTCACTCTCTCTCTCTCTCTCTCTCTCTCTCTCTCACTCTCACTCTCACTCTCACTCTCTCACTCTCTCACTCTCTCACTCTCTCACTCTCTCACTCTCTCACTCTCTCACTCTCTCACTCTCTCACTCTCTCACTCTCTCACTCTCTCACTCTCTCACACTCTCTCACTCTCACGCGCTCTCACGCGCTCTCACACTCTCGCTCTCTCGCTCTAGCAAAGTCCCAGGGACCCATGGAAGCAAGTTAAGCCTCAAGACAGAAGACCTCTTCAGCCTTCTGGTACCAGATAAGCAAGTTTGAAAGTGTGTCTTGGGCCCCAGCAAGAACTGCAAGACTGCAATTCCAACCAAAGACTTTACAGCAAAACCACAAACAGTAATTGAATTCCATCTACTACTCCAAACCCTCCCCTGTTATGACCGACTGCTCAAGTCAAAGCCCCCAATCAAAATATACAATTCTGATTGTGGCGCGAGAAACGCACTGTTGATTTAGTCCTGTCCCTCCACAGATCGCCTAACATATCATTTTTAAAGAAAGAGCCAGCCAAATTGTCCTATCTATTAACCCCCAAATGAGGCTAACCAAACCAGGTGTCTTTAGATCAACAAATTAACTGTTTAATTAGAAAAACTAAATTCTTAAACACTACTAATATATACAACAACATTTAAAATAGAAACATTAGTGTCCTTGCCTATTTACACTCCTGCCGAAGTGAAATCTTCCAACATGTAACAGTCTAAGGTTGCTTGAAGTCCTCGCAGTGGTCCAATTGGAAAAAAAAAGTTCTTCAATAGTAGAACGTTCCGTAGCCTTTCAGCAGGTGAATTGATACTCTTCCTTTCCAGCAATGAATTTCAGCAATTACAGTTCAGTAGTTAAAGGAATTTGGTCATTTTTCGTTTAAGAAATTAATCTGGCTTGACATCACAATTCTGAGAGTATAATAAATAGGTATTAAATAAAACGAGAGAGAGCTTTCTTTTCCTTCAGTATATGCTGGCAGACAGTCTGTATGTGTCTGTTAACTGTGTCTCAAAAGCCAGTTTTTCAGCTAGTTTCAAATGTCAATCGGCAACAAAGTATCTCTCGATCCTCACTCTCTGAGTGGCTGTATCCCGGGGCAACGATAATTTTTGACTCAGTCTCTGGAGTTTGTTGCCTTAAAGCAGTACTGCTCCTTTTCCAGCCAGAAAGGCACACCTCATTCTTCACGGGGAAAAAAACTACAGGATCATAACACCCCCTTTAATTCTTTCTCCTCCTCTGTATCTATTTGTGTGTGTGTTTATCTCATATGCATGCTAGCGTGGTTGCGTCGCATATTTTTAATAATTTTAACTGAGTTAGTGATAAAGTTAATAAACTCACACCTTTCTTGTTTAAACCTACGAAAGCCTGAATGATTGGTTCATTTACAATTACAATTAGAGAGCAATGAGTAAGACTCACTGAGATTAAGCTAAAAACACCTTGTTTTAAAAGATAAACCCTGTTATTGTCAAACCAATAAAGAGGCCAGAGGGGAGCCTGAGACCCCTTCCTCACCTGATTGTAACACATGTAACTTAACATGGTTAAATTTGTGACAAAGCATCGGCGATAACATTGTTTTTTCCCCAAATATGTACAATTTTCAAATGATAAAGCTGTAACAACAAACTCCATCTAAAGATTCTAGCATTTTGGTTTTAAAATTTTTCCACAAATGTTAATGGGTTACGGCCAGTGTATATTAGTGTTTCTTTATAATCATGGCAGACATATACTTCGCAATGTTTGAGAGCCAGCAAAAGCCCTAATGTTTCTTTTTCCACAGCACAGGAATACTATTTTTGGTGGCGATTTAGTTTTCTTGAAAAGTGTCCTACTGGCTTCTCTATGCCCGATTCGTCATCCTGCAGTAGGACTGCACCAACTCTCAGGTCGCTAGCATCGATCGCTATTTTAAAGGGTTTAGCCAAATTTGGAGCAGCCAACATTGGTTCTTTAGTTAAGGTTGCCTTTAGCTTTTCAGAAACTGCCTAGCATTCATCTGACCAAGGCACTTTGTTTTTCTTTTTTTTGTAGCAAATCAATTAATGGAGCAGCCACAGTACTAAAGTTCTGTACAAATTTCCAGTAAAAACCGCACATCCCTAAAAACCTCATTATCCCACATTTAGATTTAGGGATAGGGAACTCCATTAACACTTGCACCTTTGCCGTTTTTGGCAATACCTGTCCTTGTCCCACTATATGTCCAAGATAAGTCACTCTTGCTTTTCTGAATTCGCTTTTTTCCAGATTTATCACTAAGTCCACAAATTGTTTTTTTAAACACAATTTTTAGCTGGTTTAAGTGTTCTTGCCAAGCGTTACTATATATTAATACATCATCGAGATATACTACGCCATTGGGAACACTGGCTACCACCTGATTCATTAATCTTTGAAAAGTGACTGGGGCATTTTTTAGCCCAAATGGCATTACCCGGCACTGATAAAGCTGATATCTCTTTGGCTCGAGGACTCAAAGGAACTTGCCAGTATCCTGCCTATTCTGTCGATACAGTCTTCTAAATGAGGAATTGGGTATGCGTCTGCCTGCATTACAACATTGACTTTTCTGTAGTCTGTGCAAAATCGGGTTGACCTGTCCGGTTTAGGGATTAGAACTATTGGTGAACTCCAGCTGCTTTGACTAGGTTTGATCACGTCGTTTTCCAACATGTATTGGATTTCTGCTTTTATTTGGGCCTGTTTGTCTAGTCTTGAGCGGTAAGGATGTTGCTTTAAAGGAATGGATTCCCCTATATCCACATCATGTGTGGTTAGGGTTGTACATCCTGTCTTGTCCCTATCGACTCTCTTAAATGTTGTGAAAAGCCTGGTTAGGACTTCACATTGTTTTGGCTCTAAGTGCAAAAGCATGTTGTCCAATTTTCCTAGCCATTCTGTATTCACTAATCTATAATTGGAGGTTCAATCTGAGAATTGTCTAGGCCTCCTTCTGCCTCATCCTCAATATTCTTTTCCTTCTCAACAGTCCCGATTACCTGACATACCTGTACTGGCTTATCCTCCTCCTGCGGTAATAGAGGATTCGAGTACAGAAGCAGGGATGTCTTGCTGCAATTGTACAGGGCCTTGGTGAGGCCACACCTGGAATATTGTGTGCAGTTTTGGTCTCCTTATCTGAGGAAGGATGCTCTTGCTATAGAGGGAGTGCAGCAAAGGTTTACCAAACTGATTCCTGGGATGGCGGGACTGACGTATGAGGAGAGATTGAGTCGGTTAGGATTATATTCGCTGGAGTTCAGAAGAGTGAAGGGGGATCTCATAGAAACCTATAAAACTCTAACAGGACTTGACAGGGTAGATGCAGGAAGGATGTTTCCGATGGTGGGGGAGTCCAGAACCAGGGCTCATAGTCTAAGGATACGGGAAAACCTTTCAGGACTGAGATGAGAAGAAATTTCTTCACCCAGAGAGGGTGAGCCTGTGGAATTCACTACCACAGAAAGCAGTTGAGGCCAAAACATTGTATGTTTTCAAAAAGGAGTTAGATATAGCTCTTGGGTCTAAAGGGATCAAAGGGTATGGGGTGGAGAGGCTCTGTATTGCCTAAGGAGAGAAAAATAAACCTGGAAAAAAGAACATTTGTCTTCAAGAGGAATTCTCTGTCATTTGTGTATACCCCAACAGGTCCTATGGATTTGCCTCGCAAATTCCAGCATTCTGAACAAAGATGACCCATTTTGTTGCAATGATAACAATGTTGGCTTGCGAACCTCACTTCTACCCTCAGCACCTTCCTTTCTGGCCTGAGGAGGTGATCCTGGGGAATTCCCAGCTGTTCCTTCTTGTCCCCAGATACTTGCCTTCGTTTCATCTCCCACTTTCTATCCTTTTTGGGTTTATGGGGGTGATGGACAAAAGGTTTTGGCTTATTCACAAGCTCAAAATCATCAGCAATTTCCACTGCTTGCCCAGCTTTCAAAACTTTCAGGTTATCTACCTGAGTTCTCACTATTGAAGGAATTGAATTTTTAAACTCTAGGGACAGGTGGGGATGTGGTAGGCATATGGGGTTAGTGTAGGATTAGTATAAATGGGTGGTTGATGGTCGGCACAGACTCGGTGGGCCGAAGGGCCTGTTTCAGTGCTGTATCTCTAAATAAAAACTAAAAAAAAAAATTAATTCTTGAAGGTTCTCATATGTGGTTTCTATCTTTAATGCCCATATCCAATGTTCAAAATAAATTTGCTTCACCCTCTCAAATTCGACATATGTCTGCCCAACCAATCTCCGTAAGTTCTGAAACTTCTGACGGTAAACTTCAAGGACTAACTCATATGCAGCGAGAATAGCCTTTTTTGCCATCTCATAATCTGCAGAAGCCTCTTCAGAAAGCATGGCATAAACCTCATGAGCTTTGGCCATCAGCCTGCTTTGCATAAGCAGTGTCCAGCTTTCCTTTGGCCATTTCATTTGTTTGGCTATTTTTTCAAACTTCCCCATCCTCAAACTTAGGAAGAGCTTGTATGAATTTGAACAACTTTTCACTGGGTCGTGGGCTGAATTCAATTTCTTCCTGACCAGAACTTTTCCTGGATTCAAGACCACCCCCTTGTCTTAGTTCTATCTCTTTTAACCTAAATTCCCTCTCTTCTCTTTCACGTTCTCTGTGAAGTTTAGGTTTTCTTATTGCTATTGCTGTTCCTTTCTTTTGTTCAAGTTTTCTTAATTCTTTTTCAGCTTCAAGTTTTTTGTTTCTAACTGAATTCTAGTCAATTCCACTGCATCACTCTCTGACTTACTATCATCTTCTTCCAATTGCAGATGTTGGGTTATTATGTCAATTATCACTGCTTTTTGGCACCTGGTTTCAACTCTAACCCCAATTTTGCTGCCAATTCTTTTAGTTTATTCTTAGTTAAAGTTGTCAAGTCACCGAGGGACACATTCTCCTTTCCCAGAAACTCTGCTGCACCTGCTAATACCATTCTGATGATACAGACTTTACCCTATTATACAAGAAACCTGGTTCCTTTTATTTTTACTCTTTCAAATTATTAATCCCCTTATAATTAACGTCATTGGCATTGGATTTGGATTGGATCTCAGACAATCGAGCAATAAATGTGATCCCACACGCGAGAGCAATTAATATAATCCCAGATGCGAGAGCAATTAATATGATCCCAGACGCAAGCCCCAATTAATATGTTCCGATGAGGCGGGAGCATGCACTGTCAATTCAGTCCCATCACTCCATAGGTCGTAACATATTATTAAAGTTTTCCCACCTAACCAGAAATCAGCTAAATTAAACACTTTAGTAACCCCCAGAGTAAAACAGACCAAACCAGGTATCTTTAAACTGCAACAAATTAACTATTTATTAATAAACTAAATCTTAAACACTATTAAGATAAATTTATGTCTAAAGACTTTAATAACTTCTTATTTTCTCTTCACCCTAATGCACACACACATACATTCAAAAATCAACAGTTAACCAGTTTTAAAAATAGTATTTCTTAGGAATAAAATAAGTAGCTGGGTTGTAAGTCCTGGTGAGTTATGTTCCTGGTTGGTGAGGTGTCCCAGATTAGAACAATCCGATGCCACTCAAAGTCTCCAGGCGAATTTGACAAAACCGTCTTTTAATAGATCGGCATTCGAAGCACTTTGGTTGCAGCAGGCATCACACAATTCTTTTAATAATGAGTATAGCTACAGATCTATTTGGATTCTAAAATTGGTAGTTTTTCATCAGAAACTTTACTGAGAATTCCAGCAAACACAAATGACAGAGAGTTCCTCTTGAAGACAAATGTTCTTTTTTCCAGGTTTATTTTTCTCTCCTTAGGCAATACAGAGCCTGAAGATAAATGTATGTTTTCCTGTTAAGAGAAATATACAACTTCTTCCTTCAGAGCATGCTTCACTGGACTCTAGTTCAAACCATTTAAAGCCAGTCTTTAACAACAGTTAAAAGTTACAGTACACCATGTGACCTCGCTCTCCTGCTGTGGCCCAGGAAACAGGTGCAGCTGCTGGCAAGCTGCACAGTCTTAAAGGTACACTGTTTTTAAACAGAGTCTTAAAAGCACACTGTTTTAAAAAGAGGAGAGAGAAAACAGTTCTGTGACACTACACAGCCAGCTTTGCATCAACACACAGTAGTTTGGATGTGCATCAGCAAAATCAGGAGTTAGACTGTTAAGCTGATTCACCATTGCAGTAAAGACAAACTGAGAGAGATCTGGTGGATGTTTCATACTGCTTGGGATTCACATTAACTTCAGGATAATTCCAGCCTGATGGAAAGCAAAGTGTGACAAGTGAATGCATGTGCCCAGCTACAGCCATGACATTATTATTTTACTCAAATTAAATACAACAAATCGAACCAATGAAACTAGAAAAACCCAGTACTAATCTTCAGTCAGTCACCTGTGGTACAGTTGGTTTCTTCAGTGCCTGGTATGTACTTCCTTGCCTCTGCTCACCCAATAACCTGACATCCTTTAACCACCCTTCTCTCCCTTTTCTAAAAGTCAAGGCCTCAGTTAACTAAATGCTCCAGCGAATATTTTATATCCTCCTCCTTTCCAGGCCTTGCTGAATACCCGATATTACAAATACTAACTGGGAAAGTTTCCAACTCTTTGATCTTTCCTCCATCCCAGAATACAAACAGCGAGCATTTCTGTGACTTTATTCTTTTCTAACTACAGCTGCATCAACTTAACAGGATTTCTTTAAGTGCATGTTTTCTAGGTTATTTATAATGTTGGGACCACACTGAGTGAAATATGAATACTTGTGCATTGAGCTAAGATGTTTATATAAATAAATGCATATTGGCTCCAATTTTCTCCATCACATCTCACTTCCTGCATCATTTAATATTCAAAAGTAGCAAAAATCACAACCAAAGACATAGAAACCAAATCACTTGAACATGAGGGAAGTTTGCAGATAAATTATGGATGAGGAACTCCTAATGATGAATCCAAATGATAGATTTTGCTGCCTGCTCAAGCTTAAATCCATCAGTAAAACAAAGGGAACAAATCAAACCACTTCAAATATATTTTTAATTCAATTCTCCACTAATCTGAACACTTACTATTGGAGGAAAAAGGTTTGTGAGTATAATAAATACGTTCATGGGCAACAATCAAATGCACAAGAAAAAGATCATCTTTCCTATCCAGCAGTATTTTTTGTGTTTCATAGACTGATGCAGCATAGGAAGCAGCCACTTGGCCCATCATGCTTGTGCTAGCCCTTTGAAAGAGCTGTTCACTTAATCTCATTCCATTGCTCTTTCCCCACAGCTCTGTAAATTATTTGTTTTCACAAACTTATCCAATTCCCTTTCAAAAGTTACTATTTAATCTGCTTCAACCACCCTTTCCAGGCAGCATGTTCTAGATTGAAATATTTTTCATCAGAATACGAGGTAGGTTCTTAGACCTATCACTGTTGCTGGAGGAGGTAAACACAAGGTAAATCTGCCTGCCTGCATTTGTATCTACACCACTAAGGAATTGTTTGATTGTGAACTGTGAGGAGTATCATGTAAAGCTTCAAAAAGACAGAGACAAGTTGGTGGAATGAACGGACAGGTGGCAAATCACAGAATCGTTAGGTCACAGAAGGAGGCCATTCAGCCCATTGTGTCTGCACTGACTCTCCTTATGAGCAATTCACCTAGCACCTAGTGCTACTCCCCCGCCTTCTCCTCATAACCATACACAGTCTTCCTTTTTATAAAACAGTCTAATTCCCTTTTGAATGCTTCAATAGAACCTGCCTCCACCGCACACTCAGGCAGCGCATTCCAGACCTTAACCACTCGCCGCATGAAAACGTTTTTCCTCATGTCACTTTTGCTTCTGTTACCAAATACTTTAAATCTGTGCCCTCTCGTTCTCGATCCTTTCACAAGTAGAAACAGTTTCTCCCTATCTACTCTGTCCAGACCCCTCAGGTTGAGAGAGCGGTTAATAAAGCATACAGTATCCTGGGCTTTATTAATAGGGGCATAGAGTACAAGAGCAAGGAGGTTATGTTGAACTTGTATAAGACACTAGTTCGGCCTCAGCTGGAATATTGCATCCAGTTCTGGGCGCCGCACTTTAGGAAAGATGGGATGGCATTGGAGAGAGTGTAGAAAGGATTCACAAGAATGATTCCAGGAATGAGGAACTTCAGTTATGAAGATGGATTGGAGAAGTTAGGACTGGTTTCCTTTGGAGAAAAGCAGGTTGAAAGGAGATTTGATAGAGGTATTCAAGATCATGCGGGGCCTGGACAGAGTAGATAGTGAGAAACGGTTCCCACTTGTGAAAGGATCGAGAAAGAGAGGGCACAGATTTAAAGTAATTGGTAAAAGAAGCAAACGTGTCATGAGGAAAAGTTTTTTTTTACACAGCGAGTTGTTAGGATCTGGAATGCACTGCCTGAGAGTGGTGGAGGCAGGTTCAATTGAAGTATTCAAAAGGGGATTAGACTGTTATCTGAAAAAGAAAAATGTGCAGGGTTACAGGGAGAAGGCGCGGAAATGGCACTAAGTGAATTACTCTTTCGGAGAGCCAGTGCAGACACGATGGGCCGAATGGCCACCTTCTGCGCTGAAATGATTCTGTGATTCAAAGTGAGATTGGCAACTCACAGAGAATGCCAGAACTCACTGTTTGTGAGCTCCACTCTCCTATGGAAAATTATTGAGTATGAATGCTTCTAGAGAAATTGTTTTCAGGTCCAACCAGAATTTATTTATCCTATATCTTAAACACAGAAAAATGTAAAGCATTAACTCTCACTTTTAATGAGCTGCATTGAAAGCAAGACTTTATGCTCAGACATCAGCAAGTACACCTACAATAAAGGAGTGTAACAGAGAACTGAAGAGAAAATCAACGGGTGCGGAACATCTCGTTGCAGGTTTTACATTGTCATTTATTCCAAGCAGTTCCAGTTACTTTCATTTTTTTATCTGTGTTGTTACAACTGACCACTCAAGTCAAAACCCCCAATTAAAATATATAATTCTGATTGTGGTGGGAGAAATGCACTGTTGAATCAGTCCCGTCTCTCCACAGATCGCCTAACATATCATTTTAAACTTCCCAAATTAAAGAAAGACCCAGCCAAATTGCACCATCTATTAACCCCTGAATGATGCTAACCAAACCAGATGTCTTTAGATCAACAAATTAACTGTTTAAATAAAAAAACAAAATTCTTAAACACTACTAAGATATAAACAACATTTAAAAGAGAAAAATTAGTGTAGTTGCATATTTACGCTCCTGCCGAGGTGAAATTTTCCAATGTGGAATAGTCCAAGGTTGCTTGAGGTCCTCACAGCCGTCCGATGGGGAACATAAAAGGTTCTTCAACTGTAGAACAGTCCATTGTCTAATTCAGCAGTTGAATTGATACTCTTCTTTTCCAGCAATGAATTTCAACAATTACAGTTAAGTAGTTAAAGGAATTTGGTTATTTGCTTTTAAGAAATTAATCTGGTTTGACATCAGAATTCTGAGAGTATAATTAATAAGGTTTTAATAAACCGCGAGAGAGCTCTCATTTCCTTCAGTACATCTGTGTCTGAGAGTTAGAACAGTCTGTTTCCTCTATAAGCCAGTTCAAAATTAAATTGTAACATTGTATCACTCGATCTTTGGTCCTGAGTGGCTGTATCCTGAGCAACGAGCTAGCATTCTTTGACTCAGTCTCTGGAGCTTGTTGCCTTAAAGCAGCACTGCTGCTTTTCTAGCCATAAAGGCACACAGCATTGTTCCCCCCAAAAAAACTACATGATCATCAGTGTGAACAGTGGTTGTTTTTGAGTCATGTGCACAGACAGTAAGATGTGGAAGAACTGTACCATATTTTAAGTTTAGAGGGAGATTCTCAATTTAAATGTTTGTGTTAATTTATTTTGGTAATGCAATTGCTGGTGTGGAGATTTGATGAATGTTTTAGATATTTTTGGCTTTTTTCTATTACAAATCCACAGAAAACAAATGCATTGATCTGTCCATCTGTAGTGCTTAAAGGAAATAAGTTTCCAGAAAACAGTTGAAAATCACTTGCTTTATCATTGCAGATGAGACCTTTTATGTATTTCTTTCCAAACTCTGGGAATGAACACCCTTTGCTTCTAGCACAGTGAGATCAATGCAAAAGGAGGTTTACGATGTAAAATAAGTAGTACAGCCATCATACTTGTATGCTACAATTACATACTAAATAGCATCATTATCAAACCTTCAATGTGCTCGACTATATTTTACAAATATTGGCTGTTGTTTGAGAATTAAGAGATAGCCTTGAATGTTTTCTGATGCTCACAGAAGTTGTTAAGCAAAATATTACAGTCAATATTTTTATCATTAAATCCTGGAGCTACAATTTACTTTTAGGTGCTGCTCCATTGTGCATGAAGTAATCTATGCTTTGTAATGATGTAAAGCTTAATGCCTTTGTGAATAAGAAAAAATATAACCCATACACATTCACTTGAAGAACTTAGAACGAAATAATTCATTAATAGAAAAAGAAATATCTGCTCACTAGGCATTCTGCTAAAATTGCATGTCAGATATAATAATCTCATTGACTTGGTGCCAACACAAACACCAGGTGGCAGAAAACTACAGACTACCCACACACAATCTGCAAATGTTGGTCTTTGCGCGAAATTAATTGAAATAAGGAAATGAACTCTGGCTCAAGCATCATACATCTTGTGATTTTCCAAGGTAATAGCTATTCTCCTGTCAAAGGGAATGGCTTTCTTTCAAATCAATAAGACTGCTGAACACACCAGTCAGTGATATCAATGTCAGTGACTCCAGTCCATTGAGTATGTAGAGCTGCTCACCACAGACCCAAACACACAGGTTGCTTTTGAGCACAGCGTTGCTTATTACTAAAGCTTTTAATTCATTTAAGTTAAAGGTCTGTTCTTTTCTGTGTGTTTGGTTTTTTTAGCGTACGAGGTATTTTAGTTCTGGGAAATGGAACTTGCTCCATTTCTGGCACCCAGGATCAGCATGAAAGCATTTCCAGGTCAGATGTAGTACAATTAAAAGCTCCAACAGAATGTCTGAGTCAGTCTCAGGCATGTCATCTATTGCACCAACAGGACTCTTCCATTTTTGACAAAAGCTGTCTTGTTCTTTCTCGAATCGAGATGGCCAATTGATGCTGAATTCGTGGTAGTTTTGTGTTGGAGCCATTCCCAAGGGAACTTCCATTCCATCAGTCTGAACTGAATTTGAGCCAAACTCCACAGGTGAAAGGTCATTGTCTAACCCACTTCACCATCCAGTCCACAAGATTCACAGCTATTTGACCTCATTGCTCCTGTTAGTGAGAAGGTTTCCTGCAGATGGTCTGAGTGTGTTTACTTATGGTCATGTTTGTTTTCATCCACGTGGATTTACATTTGTGACTGATCTAATTCATGCATTCATTTAAAATGACTGTGCTTTTGAGGAATGTCTAACCTTTATTTACAAGAAATCATTGAAAGGAGAAGGAGGAGGCCATTCAGCTCCTCGAGCCTGTTCCCATCATTCCATTAGATTACAGCTGATCTGTATCTTAGCTCCATCTGCCCACCTTTGGTTCTCTATCCCTTAATAACCTTACCCAACAAAATTATATCATTTTCAATTTTGAAATTTTAATTGACCTCCAACCTTAACAGCTTTTTTCAGGGAGAGAGTTCCAGATTTCCACTACCCTTTGTGTGAAGAAGTGCTTCCTGACATTACCCCTGTTCGCTCTAATTTGCTCTAATTTTAAAGTTGTTCCCCCTTATTCCGGACTCCCCTTACCAGAGGAAATAGGGTAGATAGAGAGAAACTATCAATCCTTTAAATCAACTTAAACACCTCAATTAGATCACCCTTAATCATCATCTATACTCAAGAGAATAAAAGCCTAAA